>NC_091832.1:16584680-16887710 GCF_037783145.1 Equus przewalskii | reverse complement strand
TAGTACTCACATTTTTTAAAATTTGAAAAAGAAACAAATTTTAATAGGAAAATAATTTTAAGAATGCATTTTATTTAACCCAATATATTGAAATATTATCATTTCAGTCACTAATCATCATAAAAATCAATGAAAATACTTTATATTCTCTTTTACATTGTCTTCAAAATCTAGTGTGTATTTACAATTATAGCTTATCTCAATTCAGATGCTAAATTTTCATCAGAAATATTTGTTCTGTATTTAAATTTCATAAAATTTACAGGTGAAAAAGATTCATATACCCAAATTATTTAAAACATACTTAAAATTTTTCCAATAACTATACTGAGGTTCAGTTTTTAAATTTAAAGAAAATTAAACAAAATTTACAATTCAGTACTTAGTCACACTAACCACATGGCTATCATGTTAGACAGCCCACACCGAGAGGAAATGAATGATCAAATTAAACATTAAGCACTCGCTATGTGCCAGCAGTGTTCTAAGCACTTCACTCGTACTAAGTCGCTCAGTTCTCACAAGAGGTCCTGTTATTATCTTCATCTTATTGATGAGGAAACCAGTGCAGAGAGATGTCTTACAATTTGCCCAAAATTACACAGTTAGTAAATGGTGGAGCTGGGATTCAAAGCAAGGGAATTTGGCCCATTTCTTGTCTCCGAGACTTAGGATTTTCCCAGGAAAACTGGGCTATTTAGGATGTCCCAGGAGTAAGTGCAATCTTTTGCCTACGTCTGGCTAGAGGCTCCCAGCATTGGCTGATTTTCTCCATTATATGGCCCTACCTTGGTTATATATGTAAATTAGATGTCACTCTCCTGCTTAACATCTTCCAAAGGCTCCCCACACCACTTAAGATTAAACCTGAGTACTTGACCCTGACTCATACAACCCTACAGGCTCTGACCCCTCCCCTACCACCTCCTCTCCTACACCTCTGTGTTCACTCTGCTCCAGCCAGCTGGCCTTCTCTGCTCCCGATGCAGGACAAGCTCCTTACTACCTTAGGGCCTTTAGACTACCTGGAATGTTCCACCCCATATTTATATGGCTGGCTTCTTATCATTCAGGTCTCAGCTTAAATGTCACCTCCCCAGAGAACCCTTCCCCGACTACTCAACCTGAAGGAGTCACCAAACGCTCTCTGTCATACCACTCTTAATCCTTCACAGATAGATAGGTGATATTAACAAGTAACGGTAAAATTTAGGTTGTGGATATAAGGTTTTTCATTGCAAAACTCTTTCAATTTTGTTGCATGTTTGAAATTTGTCATATGTAAAAAAAACCCAAAACTTTAAAATATCTCAAAGAAGCTGCTGCCTCAAAGCTCAGCACTGGGCAGTAGTGAAAAGGTGGTGGGCTGGAGCAGAGACTGCAGGAAAGAACGGACAGTAACTGCTTTTCTGCACTTTTATATATAATGACTATTTCATCACAACAAACCTGAAAGGTGGGTGACATTATCTCCATTATACACACACACACACACACACACACACACAACCTCTCTCTCTCTCTCTCTCTCTCTCTCTCTCTGAGGCTGAGGGCTGAGAGTACTTTAACCAAGTTACTTGAATATCAGTGAATATCAAGCCTGATCAAGCCTGATCAAGCCTAGGGTCAAAATATGCATATAGGTTTAAAAATCTTCCTAAAAATCTAAATCTATCTTTACTATTTATTTTCTACAGGTATCTAAGAAAGTGACTCTCTCTCAGCTTTACTTGGAGAAGCACTTTAAAAAATGAGAACATGTGAAATACACTTTATAAAACATAATATTTTTTTACGATATATTATACAAAATATAAATGACTTCCAGCTTCAAAGATCTTTATAATTTTCAAAGTTAACTGACTTATATACTGTCTTATTTGTATTACAGTTACATACATCTTTCACAGTTCTTTTAGCACTGAAATTCCCTTGAAATTAGGATCCAGATCTGATTCATTTCTACAGTCTTTCTAACAGTATCTTGAATAGTAGTTTAGTGAGTGTTTAGTTAAGGAAAGAACGTGATCCTCACAACAGATCTGCAAGGTGGCTAGGACACCTATTCACATTATTCTTATTAAGCACTTCAGAAACAGAGGCAGACTAACCTCTGATGCTAGTGCTCAGCTAAAATGCGCATCCGTTGAGCCAGGGCTCCAATCTTTTCCTATTGCACTACCAACTCCAAAAAGACACCACGCCTGATTCTGTAATTGAGAGTCTGGCAGAACGTCCAAAGGAAAAAGCTTGAGTTATGTTATTTTTTAAATGTTTGGAAATCCTGAAATATGGATTTTAATGAGAATACAAAATGTTTGTAAACTTTGATTTCCTTCTGTTTTATTGAGACACAGCAGTAGAAGAAAAATGACAGTGCTTCTTAAAAATCCTAAACTTGGGGGCTGGCCCCGTGGCCGAGTGGTTAAGTTCGCGCGCTCCGCTGCAGGCAGCCCAGTGTTTCGTTGGTTCGAATCCTGGGCGCGGACATGGCACTGCTCACCAAACCACGCTGAGGCAGCGTCCCATATGCCACAACTAGAAGGACCCACGATGAAGAATATACAACTATGTACTGGGGGGCTTTGGGGAGAAAAATGAAAAAAATAAAATCTTTAAAAAAAAAAATCCTAAACTTGGTTATAAGTTACCTAAAACTCAACAAAAACAGAAGTAGAAATATAACAGCTAACATTTATACTCAGTTCTTTGGAGCAATTCCATGTATCTACATTATTTCATATGAGTTTCCGTAACATCCAGTGAGAGATTTCCATTATTCCCATTTCACTAATGAGGAAATTTCTGAGTTAGTTTAGAAAGTTAGTAGGTGGTTGAAGTGGGATTTGAAACAATCTAGGCAATGCTCTTTGCAGTATACTATGGTGTTACCTGCTTGCACAACACTAGTCAATAGCCTTCTGACTTGTCTCTCTACTACCATTCCATTGTTGTATGGCAACCAGAGTAATCCTTCTAAAATAAACATTCAATCACGTTGCTTCTTTGCTTAAAATCCTTCAATGGATCCATGTAGCCTATAGAATGCAATTCACTGAAGTCCTTGGTATTGCAAACATAAATTGAAAGCCTTTAAGATTTGGCCCCTGACTACTTCTCCAGTCTCATTTCATCTTTTCTTCCTCTAAGTTATTCTAAAGGATCTACAGTCCCTCAACCATCTGCAACAAAATCCATTTTCCCATTACCAACACTGAACTCGTCAACTTACAACTCACCCTTCAAAATTTAACTCAGAAATCAATGTATCTCCTTTTCCTTGCTCAGTCTTCTTAGCTCTTTTCCCTAGACAATCATTTCCTCTTTTATGCTATGTTTATATCTGCTTCAAACGTATAGCATTTAAATACTGTATTACAATTCTTTGTTTACATACCTCTCCTCCCTATTTGGCAGTGAAGCCCTAAGTGAAGTCTTATTCATCTTTATATCCCTGCCTGACAGTAGCAGACATCAGATACATGTTAGTTGAGTTGAATTCAAATACACTCACTTAGAAAGTACAGAAGTGTTAAAACAGGACTCGAATTTTGTAAAATACATATGTTTCAAAGGGGGAAAAAAGAGCCTGAAACCCTTTAACTAAACTGTATATAACAATGGGAGCTGCCCTGAAGGTCCCTGCTAGTACCTTGTGCCCCAGCTGGACCTCCAGAAGGTTCATTACTTTCATATTACTACTGTGGCAATTTATTAATAAGCTCAGCGCAAGCAGGACAAATTGAAATGACAGCTCTGGCAACTAACATCTCTTATTTATCACTAGAGCTAGCCTCCCACTGGCAGTGCCATGGATAAGCGTTCCTCAATGCAAAACAAAATTTACAGAGTATCTTCTAAGAGAGCTGCAAACATTGTGACTGGCACTAAGGGGAATCCAAAAAAGTATAGGTCCTCGTTAGGACAGGAAAAGAACGTGTTCTTGAAAAATAACTGAAAACTGAAAAACACAGATTCAAACGTCCATTAGAAGTAATGGTAAAGAATTCATTATGTAATTCATCATTTACGGGTCAAGTGCCTATCCAGAGGCTAACTGAAGTGCCACTGGGGCTCTTCTTGTTTCACCCTGACGGAGGCAGGTGTTACAAAGTATGCATGAGAAGGAAACCAAGAACTCGTACCAGGCATTCTGGTAGAAGGAAGGTCTGTAAAAGTAAAGCCCCTACCCCTCCAACAGGCTGAAGGCTTCTTGGTACCAAAGCATCCCCACCAATGATTTAAGCCTGCTCTCCTGAGATAAAACAAAGACAAATCATAAGCTGACAACATAACAAAAGTAAACTTTATAGTACAACTAGACATACAAATATGGTTTAAAAGAGAAGAGAAATAAAAACTATAAATATTTCCTATTCCTATAGGAAATTATAAAATTTTCTACTACAGGGTAGGAAGCCCTGTGGATACAGGGAGATACCACATCCTCTTTGTCTTTCACTGATGACTACAGTACCTCCAGGCAGCTTCTTAGCGCTGCCATTACAAAGTGCAACAACCTGCCTGTAATAAACGACAGAAACTTATTCTCTCACAGTTCTAGAGGCTAGAAGTCCAAAATCAAGGTGAAGCCTGCAGGGGAAGATCCTTCCTTGCCTCTTCCAGCTTCTGGTAGCCCAGGATACTAATCCAGATTTTGGTACTGATGAGAGTGGAGTGCTGCTCTAACAAATACTTAAAAATGCGGAAGTGGCTATGGAATTGAATAACGGGTAGAGGCTCGATAGGAAAAAACCTAGATTGCTTTGGAGAGATGGTTGGTAGAGATATGAACATTAAAGGTGCTTCTAGGGAGGCCTTAGAAGGAAACGATGAATATGTTACTGGACAGTAGAGAAAAAGCACTTCTTGTTTGAAAGGGGCAGAAAACTTGTCGGAATTGCATTCAGTCACTGGGTGAACTTGTAAGTGATGAACTTGGATATTTTGCTGACAGGATTTCTAAGCAAAGTATTGAAATGTGGCCTAGTTTCTCCTTGGGGCTTATGGTAAAATACAAGAAGAGATATACTGAGGAATGAACTGTTAAGCAAAAAGGAACTGGCCCTTGATGATTTGGAAAATTCTCCACCTATCCAGACAGCATACTCTGGAAATAGGGCCAAGGGTGTGGCTGAACAAACTCATGGCTAGAATCAATCATCTCAGAAGCTAGGAATAGAGATACTGTTACCCAGGAAAGATCTGTGGAGGACCCTCTTGTCAAACGGTTTGGACCCCCACGAACTGCATGGGAGACTGACAAGGTTTTTGGGAATTTTATACAAAAAGTACTGCCAGCCTGGACTGAAAGGAACAGAGATGGAACAAAATGAAGGAAGAATAATACCAAGGGCAGAGCCACAGATGCAGATGTCTAGGCCAGTGGGACCCTCTCAGGCTGAAAGGGGACTGCCCCAGAAGAGAGAGCATGGAGCCACAGAGGATTATCCCCAGGCTTTGAAATCTAACGGAATTTGCCCTACTGGGTTGGGAATTTGCTTTACGCTAATGATCTTTTTATTCCTTCCATTTTGTCCCTTTTGTAATGAAAATGTCTTCTTACGCCTGTCCTACCATTGTATCTTGGAAGCAGGTAACTTGTTTTCTAGGTTTCACAGGTCAACAGATGGAGGGGAACTTGGTCCCAGGATGGACCATACTAGAGTCTCATCCACATCCGATTTAGAAGATGAAATTTGGGACTTTTTGAGTTGACTATATGTAGGCAAGATTTTAGACTTAGAGTTGATGCTGGAATGGGTTAAGATTTTGGGAGATGCCGGGATGGGGTGAATGTATTTTGCACACGGGAAGGAAACAAATATTGGGGGATCAGAGGGTAGACTGTTATGAGTTGAACTATATTCCCCAAATTGTGTTCTCCTGGTACCTGCAAATGCGACCTTGTTTGGAAATAGGGTCTTTGTAGACATAATCAAGTTAAATGAGGTCATTAGGATGGGCCCAAATCCAGTATGACTGCTATCTTTATAAGAAAAGAAAAACACCATGTGAAGACAGACACACACAGGGAGAACACCACGTGAGGCAGAGACTCAGTGATTCAACTGCAAGCCAAGGATTGACAGCGACAAGCTAGAAGAGGCAAGGAAAGATTCTACCTAAAGTCTCAAAGGGAACGTGGCCCAGCAGACACTTTAATTTTGGAGTTCTACTCTCCAGACTATGAGAGAATAAATTTTTGTTTTAAGCCAACTAATATGTGGTAAAATTTGTTACAGCCGCCCTAAGAAAGTAAAACAACCCTAGCTAGTATATATCCACGACTTACTACGTACCAGGTACGGTGTTAAGCACTTTACACCAATGATTACATTTAATTTTTACCACAACTTCAAGAGGAAAATAAACAGAATAATTCTCGACTACAATACTCCTACCCACTACACTCAACTTTCTCTTATGTAGCATGTGTTGTATAACAAATAATCTGTCTGGTCTTTGTCCCTCGTTCCTGGCACAGAACTTCTAGAACCCTTTGAATTTTCCAAGTGATGGGAGTATCTCTGTTATTCAGCAGCCCATTGGATCACACATGATTTTATGCTAATGAGATGGCTCATGACAGGGGCTGGTTGCCAGAAAGACCAACCATGTGATTAGTGGGTTGGGGCTTTGGATCTGCCCGACCTTCAGAGTCTACATGATGAAACCCCAATCAAAGCTCTGGACACTGAAGCCCAGTAGAGCTTCCTAACTGGTAAACACATCACTGTGCCAGGAGGGTGATGTGCCCTGACCCCACAGAGAGAGGACGTGGAAGCTCTATATTCAGGACTCGCCCAGACCTCATCCTCTGTGTCTTTCCACTTGGCTGTTCCTGATCTGTATCCTTTATAATGAACCTGTAATCATAGGTATGGCACTTCCCTGAGTTCTGTGAGTTGTTCTAGTGAATTACTGAACCTGCAGGGGATCTAGGAACCCCTCAGATTTGTAGCCAGTTGGTCAGAAATGTAAGTGGCCTGAGGACCTCACTTGAGGCTGGCATCTGAAGTGGGGGCAGTCATGTTGGGGACCACATTCCCCTAAACCTGTGGAATCTCACACTAACTCTGGGTGGTTATCACAATGGACTCCTATGGTGGCCCAATATACCCAACAGTAACCACTGATGGAAGACAGAAAACGTGCTACACAAGATCCAAGTCACTTGGTCTTTCAGCTGTTTGACTTTCATATACCATTTTTTCAGACATTATGTATTAATCAACACTCAAACTTTTTCTAATATGCAGAGTTGGGCTTTTCATTATTTCTCTTGAGAAAAAATGATTTTGAGCCAAAGCACGGAGGAATGTCTACCAGGGAAAAGAGTTGGCGCTTGGCTAGGTGTTGAGGCTTATTCACTCATGCAAGGTAAGGACATAATCCCCAGGTGGGAGACCCTCTGCCTGACTCAGTTGTTACTCACTAAGCCCAGAGTGGCAGCACACTGGGCTGTGGGCAGGCAGCAGTTGGGGGAATTTCACCAGGAGACATGAACATGTGTTTGGAGGGACTGCCTCCAACTCCTTGACTCAGGGAATAATGATAATTTCCCCAAAAGTGTTGTTTTTATGAACTAAGCCCTATAAGTAACTGAAATAGAACATAATTTTTTAAAAAAATGAGCCATTTAAAGTTAACATGCTTAGCATAGTAATAGATTCAAACAGGATTCCGTTTTGGTGATGGTAATTTTTTTATATCTGTCATCTCCAACTAGCCTCTAAGGTCCCTGAAAGCAGTAACCACATTTATAGCTGTCTCTGTCTCAGAGACCAACTTACCTGGATAGGAAAGGAGGGACAGATTCAGAGCATACAATTTGTTCAGCTTAGTTAACACGTTTTCGTGACTTCTAAAGCTAGATCAAGTGAGATGCTAGGAATACAGGAATGAATGATATGGTCCTTGTCTTTGATAAGAGCTCATAATCCAAAGGAATCCAAAAATAAAGTTCATATTCTTCACTAGAACTTTCCTCGTGCTATTTTTTGGAAATCTGAAAAAGGTAAACTGGTATATTAGAGGACAAGGAAACCATGAAGCATACTGTTCTCTTTCCAATGCCATCTTGACGTGGGTTAGAGTCAGGCTTACTTCACCAACTTTTGGTGTAATGGAAACAGCAGAAGCCTTAGTCATAGAGAATACAGATCAAATTCTGCATCTGATACTTCATATACCTATGACCTCACATAAATTATTTAATCTCCTTAGCCTCATCTTCTTTAACTATCAAATGAGGATGGATAAGGCCATTTATTGGCATACAGCACAAAGATTAAATAAACAATGTGCCCGCCCCCCCAAAAAAAGTACTAAATGGTAACCATTATCATTATTATTATGATCATCATTAATACTATATTTCAAAATTCAACAAGGCATGCAGTTACAAAAGGAGAAATATTGCTTGATTTCTCTTAATGAGGTTCCTAGAGATCAAATTCATTGAGGCAGAAAGTAGAATGGTGGTTGCAGGGGCTGGGGGGTGGGGGCGGGTAGGGAGGAATGGGGAGTTAATGTTTAATAGGTACAGAGTTTCAGTTGGGGGAGATGAAAAAGTTCTGGAGATGGATGCTGGTGATGGCTGCACAATGATATGAATGTACTTAACGTCACAGAACTGTATACTTAAAAATGGTTACAGTGGTAAATTTTATGTTATGTATATTTTACTACACACAAGAAAACTGAACAGGGCATGGCTGAATGCTTACAGCAAAAGACTAGGGAACAAAAGGACTGAAGCCTGACATCACTAAGCAATGACAAATCCCTGAGAGTAGACCCATCTACAGATGATATGAACAGATATATAACCTTAAGCTGGCAGCATTAAGTCAAAGAGATATATCTATATCTGGTTTTAGGAAACATTTGCATCATCCTAACATACCTTACTTGGAAATGTGAAGTGGACAGAGAGGGTAGGAAAGAAGGAGGGAAGGAAGGAGGGAGAGAGAGGCGGAAGGAAAGAAAGAAAGGAAAGTGAAGGGAAGGGGGAAGAAGAAATGACAGAATGAAAGAAAGAAAAAAAGGAAGGAGAAAAAGAAAGACGTGAGTATAAAACAACTGCTTTGAGTGACTTAGTGCTCTGTCATAACAATGGCAACAAATGTGATAAAAGTGACGCTGGTGGAGACAGGCAGGGAAAGATTCTTTTACAAAAGTTAAAAAAAAGTTGGATTTCCTCAAAATTTTTAGTTTTATAGCCATACAGTTAGAACTATATAAGCATCTTCATAAAGGAAAAAAACAAAACCTTGAAACGAGTATTGTTAAACTAACTCTTTACAACATGAGGTTTCTTAGGACTGCACCCTCTATATTACAGCAAAAGAGACTACCAAAACCCACCACAGTACTAAGGGGGAGGAGAGCACGATGCCAAGGAACTCTGCAGAGGTAATGCTTGGAAAATCCAGACAGCTGACACCTAGAAGACTTTTTTTAACATGGGCATTAGGGTCCAAACAGCTAGGCTGGTGGGTTTGGGGGCAGAGTTTTCACTTCTGGGAAGGGGTAACTCAAACACTTGAGAAGGGTCCTGGACAGCAATCTAAACAGAAAGTGAGAATGGGAACCAAGATTGCACAATGGGATGGTTTGACTCCACCATTTTCCATAGGACATTCTTGCTGATAAGATCACTTATCTATAATGATAGGGTAGTAGAGAAAACTGGGAAGATCTTGACCAACAGCAAATCTAGTCCAAATCATATAATTTATCCCTAAATTTCATAATGTCTTTTATTAATCTGAATTTTCTGAGAATTAGTCCTAAACTCTGTAAGGAATAATTGTGGAAGGTTTTGAAATGGTATATTCTACCAAAGGAATGCTAGAGCCTTCCAGGATTATCTGATCTTACAGAGAGGTGTCCCTTGGTCTGCCTCTGACCAGGCTATTTTATGACTTTGTTGTAAATTGACAGTAATGCAAATAATTTCTGTCCAGTGAAATGCAAACTGTGTCCACGGAATTCAATTGATATCGCTCTATGGATACTGAGCAGTTTTGTATCCACTTGTAAATTAATTTCAGAATACTCCAAAAATATGTGGTGCTTTGAATTCTCTTTTGAACCATTTTTGTATTCTTTGTTTTCTACAGAGTTCAATAAAATTTTTGTTCATTTTATATTTGTATGAGTCGTGATTTTATCTTTTTTCCCCCCTTTCATCGACCTTGCTCCATTTCCTCCACCCTCTAGCCCCTGGCAACCACCATTCTACTCTTTGTTGCTGTGAGTTTGAGTTTTTCTTAAGAGTCCACATATAAGTGGCACCATGCAGTGTTTGTCTTTCTCTGTCTGGCTTATTTCACTTAGCATCATGCCCTCCAGGGTCAGTCATGTTGCCACAAATGGCAAGATTTCCTTCTTTTTAAGGGCTGAATAATATTCCATTGTATATACACCATATTTTCTTTATCCATTCACCCACCAATGGACCCTTAGGTGTTTTCCCTATCTCGGCTATTGTGAATAAGTGATTTTACCTTTTTTTTTCCCCCTGCTTTTTCTTCCCAAATCCTCCCAGTACATAGTTGTATATTTTAGTTGTGGATCCTTGACTTTACCTTTTTAAAGAAAATTATCCCTCAACATCCCCAACAAATCTTTAATTTCATTTGGGGCAGGGATTGTGTTTTTCACTGTGTTGTGGTGAAATGAAACTAGATTGGGAAAAGGCCTGGGTTTAGTCCTTATTCAATAAGTACTGATTGAATATGACCTTGACTAATTGTCATCTCTCATCTGATGGCCAGTGTCATCTCTAATTCTCACTGGTTCATATATCAAATGGGATCAATTCCTGCCTGCCAACTTTCAAAGGCCAGTCGTAAGAATCAGATGAGTAAATAACCCGCAAGCACTTAGGTAATCTTAAAGCTCCCAGGTCCATCACCCACGATGCCATCGAAGCAATTTTCCTATAACATCTAAGAGATCCTCTTTGGACTCTGCTCCAAACTCACTGCCTCCCCTTGCCTAGAGGATGACATTTAAACTCCTTAGGATGGTAGACAGTCTTTTGGATAATCCAGTCCTTGTCTACCCCTAGTCACTTTCTCAACCTTAACATCACAGCAGAAATCAAGTACTTATATAGTCCCAAACATTGTACATGCTGGTATCTTCCTTCTGGAAGGCACTCCACTGGGGCCAGTCTGGTGGCGTAGCGGTTAAGTTCACGTTCTCTGCTTGGGCAGCCCCAGCCAGTTCGGATCCCAGGCGCAGACCTATGCACCGCTCACCAAGCCATGCTGTGGTAGGCGTCCCACATATAAAGTTGAGGAAGATGGACATGGATGTTAGCTCAGGGCCAGTCTTCCTCAGCAAAAAGAGAAGGATTGGTGGCGGATGTTAGCTCAGGGATAATCTTCCTGGGGGAAAGGAAAAAAAAAAAAAAAAGGAATGCCCTCTCCTTCAGCCCTCCAGCCCACCTGACAAACTTCTATTTGTCTTTTAAAATCCAATTCATATATTATCCCTTCTGGGAAGCCTTCCTCATACACTCATATTTAACCATTCTTTCTTTCACGGACTGTGTCATTTATATTATACTGTATTCTATTTGTGTATACATTTATATTACTGTATTATACTGGAGTATATATTATAGTGCAGTATATACTGTATTACAATTTATTTATTTGTTTGTCTGATTCTTCTAATAGATTCTGAGCCTGGGAGGGTGGGGATGCTTCTGGTTTCTTTCTTTATCCTCTGTGCCTAGCACAGTGTCTTGAACATGGTAAGTGAAAATTAAATACTGAATAGCTGAAATGAAATGTAAGGCATTATTATTGTCTCCATTTTCCCAACAACTAACACAGAATTAAGCACACACTAGCATTTTGTAAATAAATAATTAATCTCCACTTACTGCCATTTCTCACCATTATTACTCAATCCTATTTCCGGGTGGGGACTGGGAAAAGATGTAATGCTAAAGCAAATGTAAACTGACTGATAATCAAATGCCCAAGTCAATCTGCTAGATATTTTTCATGAATAACTTAATTTGCACAATAAACCTAGTGATACAGGTATTATTATCCCCATTTTACAGAGGAATAAGCTGAGGTGCAAGAATTTAACTTCTCTGAAGTCAAGGAGCTGGCAGTAAAGAGCACAAGTCCCGCTGCCCAGTTTCTGGGGTTCACCTGCACTTTCATATCCTCTACTTCATTTGGTGCTCACACACTTGTGAGGCACAAAGGGCAAATGTTAGTAACTCTGCATGACAAATGAAGAAAGAAGACCGAGAATGTGTAAATGACTGGTAAGGGACACAGCTGGTAAGCGCTGGATCTAGGACTAGACGATCTATGTCATGTCGCCCTAAATCTTGTACTCTTTCCATAGGACAAAGAGTCTCTCTTACCACCAAGAGGTCACTTAAAGGTATCTTACAAAACTCATAAACTTCAACAAAAGACAAAGTCAATTAAGATACAACAAAACAAGGGTGCTACTTAAAGACTCACATTCCAAATTTTTCAATCCACCCAATTTCAAGGCTAATTCAGTTTTCACCTCCTTCTCTGTACACCCCATACACAACACACACAGAGCTTCAGTGCAGGTCCACACATAACTTCGGGGTAGGAGGCTCATTACTTGTATTTTCTAAGACACATATTTCAGCCCTTTATTACATACATCGTACTCTACATCCAGAGATAGGTCTGCTGTGGAGGAGAAAACCATACAGCTTGTCCAAACCAAACAAAAACCTTCTATGTCTGAGATAAGTACCAAATAGTGATGACTTTCCCAATTCATCCAATCAACGTTTATTGAATACTCAATGTGCCAGTCCCTGGGCCTTATATCCCTGGGATATAAGGATGGAGAGGACTTGAATCATGTTAATTTAGATGTGGAGACAGATAAGCAAATACATTATAACAGAATATAATATATAGTTATTAAATGTATGTTAAAAGTGAAGACCAATTTTACCTAAAGGAATTAAAAAAGGCTTCACAGAGGAACCAGAATTTTGAACCAGAATTTGGAGAATGTATCTTTTTCCAGACAGAGAAGGAAGTTTAGGAAATTCTAAGTAAGCAAAGGGAAGCAGAAAAGTAGTAAGTAGTGAAAGAGCTTGGATGATGTCCTGTGGAAAATGACAGGTGATTCAAGCATGGGATATATGATAGGAAGCAGTGACTAAACTAGAAAACTAGGTTAGAATCAGATAAAGATCCAGGAATATATTCTGCAGGCTAGAGATGCCAAATCTTTTTTAGTCGAAGAATTATCTTCAAACAAATTTTTATGCAAAACAATAATAACTACAGAGCTTATCTGGTAGACAGGGAGCAAGCAAGCAGAGTGCACCCATTTGGCCTCCCCCTGGCACTCCTACCCTAGCGTCCCCCTTCACAGAGACGCACGGCAGCGTCAGCACTCAACGTGCAGTCCTCATCAGGAAACTGTTACCAGTTCGCGCTAAGTACAGAAATGGAGAGCGAGCACTTAGAAACTCAGTATTACAGTTTAACAATAATTTTATTTTGTTAAATCTAATAAAACTTTGAGGTTGATATCTAGATTTTTTTAAAGTTTCACCTTCCTAATAACTCATTTTTATTGTATTTATAAAATAATTAGTCTAAGATGAATGAAAAATACTGCTCCTTCAATACATATAGTTTAAAGATTTTATTTTTTCTTTTTCTAGCCCTCTGGTACATAGTTGTGTATTTTTAGTTGTGGGTTCTTCTAGTTGTGCCATGTGGGACGCCGCCTCAGCATGGCCTAATGAGCAGTGCCACATCTGCGCCCAGGATCCGAATCGGCGAAACCCTGGGCCGTGCGAACCACTCAAGCCACAGGGCCGGCCGCAACACATACAGTTTAAAAAGCACCGCCCTAGAGGTTCCAACAGGTGATCAGATTTGTACTTTAGAAAGTTAGAGAAATAACTCCAGTGGTTGTTTAGAGGGGAAAGACCAACCGGCAAATACAGAGCATAACTAATACAAAAAACCAGAAAATTTCAGATGACACAAGGATTACATGTTTAAATGTTAAGCATCTAGAAAACAATGCATAAGAACTTTCAAGTTCACAGGAAAGGAAGATCTCTACAGGCTAAAGTAGTCAAGGAAGGCTCAGACACAGTAGTTGATTTTTAGAGAGAAAGATCTTAAACCATCAATTTCTAGAGCTAAATTCATTAAGTCAACAAATTTTAATGCTATTTATTATATATGTAACATCATTTACTGAAACACCTACTATATACTAGGTGCTGGGGATACAATATTGAACATAAGACATGGTCCCTGCCATTAGGACAGACATTAATCAACCAAAAAAGACAAACATATGCTTCCCTTAAAACTATTCTAAGTACTACAAAGAAAACTCACATGGTACCATGAAACCATGTAAGGTAGAGATTAAATAGCTTCTGGGAAACGAAGGAAGGATTCCCTGAAGTCTTAGTTGAAATCTAAAGAACTAGCAGAAATTAACCAGGCAAGGAAGGGGAAAGAGCATTCTAGGCAGAAGGAACAGGCATGAGAAGAAATTGTGAGGTGGGATGGGGCGTGAAGAGCCCACAGAACAGAAAGAAAGAAGTGTGACTGAAGCACAGAAAGCAAGCAGGAAAGCGACAAGCAGTCAAAGGGCAGATGGCTGGTCATTAGAAGCTCTACAAGCAACAACATGGATGAACCTTGAAGACATTATGCTAAATCAAATAAGCCAGTCAGAAAAGGGCAAATACTGTATGATTTTCACTCATATGAGGTACCCAGAGTAATCAAAATACGTAGTCTGTCACAGAGACAGAAAGTAGAATGGCGGTTGCTGGGGGCTGGAGGGAGGGAGGATGGGGAGTTACTCTTTAACGGGTACAGAGTTTCAGTTTTGCAAGACAAAAGTTCTGAAGATGGATGGTGGTGATAGCTGCATAACAATGTGAATGTACTTAATGCCACTGAACTGAACACTTAAAAATGGTTAAAATGGGGACTGGCCAGCTGGCACAGCAGTTAAGATTGCACGTTCCACTTCTCGGCGGCCCGGGGTTTGCCAGTTTGGATCCCGGGTGCGGACATGGCATGGCTTGGCACGCCATGCTATGGTAGGTGTCCCACGTATAAAGGAGAGGAAGATGGGCACGGATGTTAGCTCAGGGCCAGTCTTCCTCAGCAAAAAGAGGAAGATTGGCAGTAGTTAGCTCAGGGCTAATCTTCTTCTTCAAAAAAAAAAAGGTTAAAATGGTAAATTTTATGTATATTTTACTACAATAAAATAATTATTTTTAAAAGTTCTTTAAGCTACATTAAGATCAACAGGAAGCATATGAAGAATTTTGCTATAGTATAATTACCAGACTTCAAAGCAAAAAAAAAATTAACCCTAAAAGCAACATGGAAAATGGGTTAAAGGGGAGCCAGAGCAGTTGTAGGCAGAACAGTTAGGATGCAACTGTAAGAATTCAGGGGAGAGAAGACAGAAGCTTGGACCAGGATGGTAGCATTAAGATTCATTCACTCCTTCAACACATATTTAATGAAAACCATTATATGCCAAGCACTGTGATGGATGTTAAATATAAGAATAAGATTGGCAAGATCCTCACCTCCATGGAACTTGTAAACAGATAAACAAATCATTATATTTTGTGCTTAACTGCTAAAACAGAAATAAACAGTGACTGTGGAAGGGCAGTCAGGGAGGCCTCTATGGGGAGGTGATTTCTAACCTGAGAAAGAACTAACCAAGGTTCAGGGGTAGGCCTTCCCAGGCAGAGGGATCAGCATGTGCAAAGTCTCAGACAGGAAAGAGGTTCATATGTTTAAGGAACAAAAAGGGAGCCAGTGTGACTGGAATTTAGCTAGGGGATGGTGGCATCACTTGAGACTGGTTAAGAAAGTAGGCTCTGTATCATGTAGACCACAAGGGAAAACATTGTTTGTATTTTCAGTGCAATGGGGAAGTCACTGAAGGATTTTAGGCAGAGATGATGACATGATCTGTGGTGACTGCGTTGGTGGGGGGTGGGGCACAGAAGTAGAAGCATGAAAACCATTTAGGTGTTAAAACAATGGTCCAAAAGAACTGTGGTGGCCTAGGCTAGAATAACGGAAATGACGACAGATAGGGGTGGAGGGATTCATTAGATATTTAGGATACAGTCCTAAAAGGTACAACCAATGAACCGAAAAAGAAGAAGAAGTTATTTCAAAAATGAGTGAAAGTTTTTAGGCGTGGGCAAACAGATGAACCAGGAGGTGGTTCACTGAAATAGGGCAGGCAGCAGAATCATCTAGAGCGCTTTTAAAAAATACTAATTCCTGTGTTTCATCCCCTTGGAGATCCTAATAGATTTTATTTTTTATTGTACATGAGATTTTTAATTTGAAATCTCTCCAGGTGTTTCTGCTAATCAGCAAGATGTGGGAATGACTGCTGTGGACAAACTTAACCAGAGTTGGTTTCTATTGCTTGCAACCAAAAGAACTCTTATGATACAGAAACTGGTATGTGGGTGTGGGCGTTGGGGGGTGGGGTTAAATGACTCCCTAAAACGTAGATCTGACTGGATCAAGGCTGGGAAGAGAACAGTGCAGACCTCTACCTCATGCTGAGAGGCTGCCCATGCTTATGCAGCAGGAGAAAACTGATCAAACTGTGGTCTGTTTTGTACCAGGTTCACCACTCCTGAGGTACATTGCAAAAAGAGACTTCGCAGGGAAAATACAAGATATGAACTAGAGGAAACACTAAAAATATGCAACAACCTGTAAGGTCATATCAGTGCCTATTGAAGATCAGTCCCAAGCTAAACTGGTCCATCTGAAAGCATCGGGAAGAAAACACAGCTTTTCTAAAAAAGGTTCATTCTGCTTAGAGCCTGCACAGGAGGCTTGCTGAGTTGGAAAACCACCCAGGGCTAAAAATGGTACAAGCAAAGGCAGAAAGGCAGGACCCACAGCGTGGATAAGACTGAGACGTTAAGAGAGTCTTGATTCCCCTGGGGTCCTCCCAAGCACCTTGGTTATGCATTCCTTGCCTCGCAAAGCTGGGAACCAATCTAGAAGCAAGGAGCAAATTATTAATATCTTCCTTCCTCAGGCCCTATTTCAAATTAATTTCTCTCTTTTTTTTTGGCCACAATCCATTTATGTTGGGTTTCTGCCTTTTACAACCAAAAAGCATTAACACACTACCAATATTTAAAAACTGGAGCACTGCTTTTTTCAAAAGGATCACCAGGGGTACTACCCCAAATCTACTGAAACAGAATCTCCAGGTCAGGGTATCCGTTATTTCTTAATAAGTGCTCCAGATGATCAGGCAAATTGGGGAAATACTAGCTTAGGCGAAAGTTAACATTCAACAAAAGTCTGGTTGTCTCCTCCCATACTGTATGAAAGAGTAGTTGTTATTTCCCAGTAATTCAGAAGAAGGACATTATAACAATATTTATTTACTTATCTATTGAGGAAGATTAGCCCTGAGCTAACATCCATGCCCATCTTCCTCCACTTTATATGTGGGACGCCTACCACAGCATGGCTTGCCAAGTGGTGCCATGTCCACACCCGGGATCTGAACCAGCGAACCCCGGGCCACTAAAGCGGAACATGCACACTTAACCACTGTGCCACCAGGCCAGCCCCTCAATATTTATCTAGAACATACTATGAGCCCACCACTGTACCAGAATCCACCATTGTATATGGTCGCCACTAAAACATTAAGATATTGCCTTGCCTTCCAGGATCTTGTGTTCCTTAACTCGTAGAAAAGCCAAGACCTACAAATGGCTCAGGGACTGCTGAGCCTGTCTGATCAAAGGGATAATCTCAGGATCTTTTTACAGATCCGGGGGGCAGGATATGGGATTTAAACTCCTACCCATCAGACAACAAAGCTACTGCCAAAATACAGTCAGTGTAAACACAGTTCCCTCTCCATGTGAGAGAGAAAGAAAAAGAGAAAAAATCAAGTATAATGAAAATAGCCCATTAATTCAAATTTGGATTTAACATGTATTGAGCACTCACCGTATAAATATTTACTGTATTAGTCATCTAAATATACCTTTTCATTAATAACTAATAATCAGACACTCAAGCAAATTAGTAAATTGCCTGAATTGACATTTCTCTTTTCAGCCTAATGGTTTATTTAAATGCCATCATTAGGGGATTTAACATATCAGAAAATTGTTAGTGTTGAGAATAAATAAGTCAACAAAAACATTACTTAACATTTTACCAAATTCAACTAGCAGTTCTCAAGAAGACAACTTGGACACCTAAGTGTCAAGGTCAGCATTAAAAAAAAGTCTAGTTATTGTTAAGGCAGTTAATAGAATTCAGTTCAACCAACCAAACCTTATTTATTCATTAAGTAGTTAAGTTGGACGTGTGGAAATCTGAGGGGTAAGAGCTGAGGAGTTCAGAGAGTAGGGTCTGGAGCAACAAAGAAGAGAATGGCTAGCTCCACTGATATTTGCTTAGGAATATTTTCTAAGCTTTCTATAGAGAGAGGACATCTAGGGTCATTAAATGATTATTCACAGAACATATCCTTGAAGATAGATTTGTGTGAGCGGTTTCCTTTACACGGGGGTATAACTATAACTGATGATGAAGATACACTTAGAAGAACTATAAACTCTGTGATTATTTCTCAAAAATAATTTTTTTCTTAAAACTAGATCTAGGACTTCTAAATTTATCTCACTCCAAGAACCATACTAATCTTATAGAGCGTTTGTAGAAAAAATAACCATCCAATACACTCATACATGGTGGTAATCGGTATTAGCACTTTTTCGTGTCACACAGAACTGTATGACACTAGAAAGTGCTAATAAAATAAAATAACATTCCTATGTGAACTGAATCATTTTGTTCCCAAGCCAATGTGGGGATTTAACCACAATCCTCCCAAATAATGGCACTGCGTTTTTAATTAACAAGCAATATTATGTGGTAAGAATTTTTTACATTTGTCTAAGTCCTCCTGTTGATTAGCACTTGGCATATTTTTGTCATCTACACGTATAAGACACTGAGGTGGAAAAAGTTCATATGACATCCACCCAGCATACACTCTGATGAATCTATCAAAACACTGCAGCTTGTTGGTCCCATGAAATGAGTCAACCAGACTGGGAACATTTTATGAAGAAATGTGTTTTAATTAAATCCCAAAGAAATAGTATATAAGGTTATTTTAATTTTACTATAACTTTTAAAAAAATAAGCTTTTATTTTAGAACAATTTTAGATTTACAGAAAATCTGCAAAGATAGTTCCCAGGTCCCATATACACTGCAAAGAGTTTCCCCTATTATTAACATCTTGCGTTAGTATGATACATTTGTTACAATTAATGAACCAATATTGATACATTATTAACTAAAGTCCACACTTCACTGAGACTTCCTTAGTTTTTACTTAATGTCCTTTGCCCGTTCCAGGATCCCATCCAGAATAACACAGGACATTTAGCTGTCGTATCTCCTTAGGCTCTTGGCTAACAGTTTCTCATACTTTCCTTGTTTGATGACTTGGCTAGTTTTGAGGAATACTGGTCAGGCGTTTTGTAGAGTATCCCTCAACTAGGATTTGTCTGATGTTTTTCTCATGATTGGTCTAGAGTTACAGGTTTTGGGGAGGAAGACCGTGGAGGCAAAATCATAATAGCCTTTTATGCCATCGCCTGGGTAGTCAGCTCACTAAGGGAAGGAACCGTGTCTTATTCTCACCTTTGCATCCCTAGGAGATAAATCACAGAGCCAGTGAGTGGCAGACAGGGACCTGAATTAGGACTCCTAACCACCAAGCCGTAGCTCTTTCCACATATCATGCTGTTTAAAAGGTCTCTTTCCCCTTCTTGTCTACGAAATATTGGAGACTGAACTACTGATCTTTAGAATATCATCCAATTCTGAAAATGCACTAAATCAACAACAGCCTAAGTTCTTTCTATCTTTATTAAAACCAGAAGATACAGAAGAACAAACAAAATTGTCAGTATTAATCCTAGCAGCTTTTTAGAGAAACTATGATATAGACAGCAGAGGATTAAAATTCTTTCAATTGTGTTGACATATCAAATACTTAAATATAAAGAGGATCTATTTTGAATAGTCTCCCTGACTCCATCTTCTCCATAATTAAATGGAATTATAATCACTGGCCCACAGAACTGGTACATTGAATCACTACTATTCTGAGATATCCATATCTTCATTATCTTGGTCCCTTAGTACCTTACTGTTCCTTAGAGCACAATGATTTTTTTTAATCCAATAGTCTCTTCGTAGTATTCTGACTTTATCTCCTTAGGGCCCTTCCCATTGCTGACTATTCCTCTCTTTGAAACTTGTTTGCTTGGCATTCAAAACACCGCTTTCTCCTGATTCTGCCTGCAGCGTAGTCATTCAGAGTACAGCTTACTGGCCAAGAGCATAGACTCTAGACCTAGACTGACAGAGTTCAAATTCTGGTTCCACCACTTGCTAGCCTTATGACCTTGGACAGTTTAGTTAAATTTTACGTGCCTGTTTCCCTGTGTAGGAGGATTACATGAGTTTATACATACATAAAAATGCATAATAAATGCTATACAGATATTTGCTGTTATTGTTGTTTCCCTTCTTAGTCTCTTCCTCTACTGCCTTTCTTTGACCTCCATATACTCCACCTGGGAGACTCCATCCATTCAAAGGTGTCTGTACTCTATCTGGAAGGGCTTCTTTCTTCCTCTCACTCTCTATCTGGCGAGTTCCTTCTCAATCCTTAAGGTCCAGTTTAAATGTCATTCTCTCTCTGGAGCCTTTCCAAAGACCATCTCTCTCCTCTGCCTAGGCAGTCAGTTGTTCTTGCCCTTGTGTTCCCACAGTGCTTTGAATATATTTCAATGAGAACACTTGTTACATTAGATTGAATAAGGTTGAGCCATAGGAAATTGCCTATATTACACTATTTTAGACCTACAAAAACAGCAATTTTACATGATTCATCTTAATAACATCTCTATATTTCTGCTACCACCTCCCTCCCTGTATTACACTCATAACAAGGACTTTACGCCATTACTTTAAAAATACATATATAAACAATATTTCAGACATATAAAAAGGTCCAAAGAATAACAAATGGACACCCATATATCCACAACCCAGTTCAAAAATATCTCCCAATGCAATTTCAGCCCCCTGTGTGCTCATCACAGCATTATTTCAGCCTTTTCTCCCCACCCTACCCTCCAGTGATATCCACTATTCTTGTTTTGATATTTGTCATTACCATACATTTAAAAAATATTTATTACATAAGTATGCTTCCCTAAATAATACATGCATATTAAACCTTACATAAACGTGTTCTGCCATTTGTGTTATTCACTCAACATTTTATTTGTGAGATTCACTCAAGTTACTATACAGATCTAATTCATTCATTTCCATTACTGTATGGAATTCTATTAGGCAAATATACTACAGTATATTCATTCTTTTATCGATAGACATTTGGACTACTTTGACTTTTTTGCTATAATAATGTTTCATGAATATTTTCGCATGTCTTTTTATGTATACATTGGAGAGTTTCTAGAAGGTTTTTACCTAGGAGCGGAATTGCTGGAGTGCAGGTTGTGTGCATTTAATTTTAATAGATATTGCCAACTTGTTCTTCACTATGAATGTGCAATTTCTCTTCCCATCAACAGTGTCCAAGAGTTCCCTTAACTTCACATCCTAACCAATATTTGGTATTATTAGACTTATTAATTGTTGCCAATCTAACAGGTGGGAAATGACATCTGATTAGAGCTTTAATTTGTCTTTACCTAATTACTGTGAATGCCTAATAAACATTTAGGTTGCCTCTTTTATGCCTTGTCATTTTTCTATTGAATTGTCTTTTTCTAATCTATTTGTAGGAATCCTTTATTATTACAGACAGTAATATTTGGCTGTTATATGTACCACAAATACATTCTTTAACTCTATGGCTTAGCTTTGTTTTTTGTTTGTTTGTTTGTTTTTCCTGTGAGGAAGATTCACCCTGAGCTAACATCCATTTCCAATCTTCCTCTTTTGTTTTGCTTTTTTTTTTTTGCTTGAGGAAGATGAGCCCTGAGCTAACATCTGTGCCGGTCTTCCTCTACTTTGTATGTGGGACGCCTCCACAGCATGGCTAATGAGTGGAGCAAGTCCGCACCCAGGATCCGTACCCGCGAACCATGGGCCCCTGAAGCGGACTGCGTGAAACTTTAACCACTCGACCACGGGGCCGGCCCCTTGTCTTTGCATTTTTAAAATGATGGCATTCATCTTTGTCACTGTACATAGCACAGCATCTGGCAGTTCGGAAACATTAATAAATATTTGTTGAGTGAATGAATGAAAAACTGAACAAAAATACATAAAGGAATTAGATGTTTTTAAGCTCCTATATTCCCTTAATTTGGAATTGTGACCCTCTATGGCTATTAGGTTTATAAACTTTTATACTCCCAAATTCATTTAAAAATTTTATTTCTTTTTAAAGAAATAAGTTTAATCTGGTTTGGAGACCTTCTGGCAGTCCCTTGAGGTAAGTGGAGATAAGACAGAGGACCAAAAAATCAAGGTTGCAAATCTAAAATTCCAAATCATCTAAGAAAATGGTTGTCTGCTCTCTTATTAAATATCTCCAAAAACAAGTATGCTGGCTCTCATGCTTTCTATTATACTTTACAGGACACAATGACTAAAATAGCATTTATTTCCACCATGTTTGAATGCTCCAGAGGAAAGTCTACATAAGCAGGAGTGTAAAGCAATTATAATAAATAAGGAAACACTCGGAAATGTGCCTACAAAATGCCAATGAGCAATAGACATAGCAATTAAAATGAATATGCAATATGTACATGCTTTAATTTTAAAAGCTAACAACTGTAATATTTATGGTGAATACAGAGGGGAAAATAATCCAGCAGCCTTTATATGCTTCAAAATTTAAGAAAATTAATACATGATGACTTGCAGCAGAACCAGCGGGAGGTTCAGACAGCACAGGGTCTCAAAAAAAGAGGTCACATGAGGCAATGAGTCATTCTGGACAAAGCAAAAAATCTCTATTAAGAAGACCTGGTTTTGAGCTGTTGTTCTGACATTTACTAGCTGTTTGACTTGGGCACATCACTTAATCCATCTGCACCTCAATTCCTCACCAGTAAACAGAGTTTATAATGATTTTGCATGCTACTTAGGGTTGTATGTTTCAAATTAAATAAGAAAATGTGTAAGACATCCTTCAATAATATGCCACTGTAATTATCTATCGTTTCTCACCTTTCCATCTTCCCAAGGCCACTTACAGCATCCCTGAAATCCCTAGGCAGAACGGCACACAAACTCTGGGATGGATATTGTATTTGTCTGCTTAGCTGTCGTAACGAAGACACAGACGGGTTGGCTTAAACAACAGAAATGTATTTCCACACAGTTCTAGAGGGTGGAAGTCCAAGATCAAAGTGTCAGCAGGGTTGATTCCTTCTGAGGCCTCTCTCCTTGGCTGACATAGACGGCCGTCTTCTCCCTCTGTTTTCACATCGTCTTTCCTCTCTGTGTACTTGTGTCCTAATCTCTTCTTCTTACAATATGACACCATTCATATTGGATTAGGGCCCATCTGCGTGACCTCATTTTACCTTAATTACCTCTGTAAAGGCCCTATCTCCAAATGTAGTCACATTCTGAAGTACTGGGAGTTAGGACTTCAACACATGAAGGTTGGGGGGTGTGGCGTCACACACACAATTCAGCCCACAGCAGAGATACAGATACCCTACCACGCCACACCTCCCACTACCACAGCACTTACTACATTGTCGTATAATCATCATTTCTGTCTCCCTGGTAGGCTATGAATGCCTGCACAACACCAAATATTTCCTATTCATCTCTATCTTCCAAGTGTCTGAAGCAGAGTATATGCTCAACAGAATGCTCCAATAAACTGCTGATAACTGAATTGATGATACCAATGAATTATTTTCTGCCAACAATTAGAATTGATCTGTTCTATGAAAACTTCTGTTTTAATAGAGTTTGTTACATTCCAAAGATTTAAGAGAAAGGACAGATTTTCACTCTCATCTTTCCAAAAGCAACTCTGTTCCCAAATTCTCATCCTTCCCACCTCAGCCTCTATTCCTGAATTATATATGTTGAGCTTTCTTTAAGCAAACAACTTGGAGACCTTATACGACCACTCTAGAAGTCAGTGACGTCTCCCTCCAGCTCTGAATCTCTAGAGAGTTTCTACAGTTATGTAGCATTTGACTTTATATTGCTGGCTAAGAGTTACTTCAGTATGCACCCTATCTTCCCCCTCTTAAACAGTGAGCTCCCTGAGAGAAAGGACTATGTCTCAGTCATCTATTTGAGTGATCAACAATAATTATTTATTAAATAAGCATAAATTTTTCCAAACCAGAGCACTCTTCAGGAAGCACTCTTCTTAAAGGAGGAGGGACAGGAAAAGTTGGGGACATAGTGACTTGGAAGTAGATATGATACAGACCTGTTAGTGTGGTTGACTGTAAGTAGCTAAATATACAGGTCTAATACTCAGAGGAGATGTCCTGGCTATAGACCGAAATTTGAGTTATGAGTATACAGATGTTACCAGAAGCCAAGGGAGAGGATGAGATTGCTAAGGGAAGGTAGAGAAGAAGGCATAGGACTAGAGAGAGGCAAGAGAAGGGAAGCTGTCATCCCAAGACCACGTGAGATGAAGTGGCTAGGGAGGAACCAACACAGTGAAGGCACCAAAGCCGAAGGAAAAAACGTTTTGAGGAAGAGGGAACGATCATGAATGTGTTGGTAAGGTCTGAAAACTGCCGGCCTCTCCTGATGTCAGCAGCAAGGAGAAGACTGGTGACCCTGATCAGAGCAATTATATACTGTGCAATTTGGGCAACTTTAAATCTCAGTTTCCTTTTTTTCTTTTTTTTAAGCTTGGCCCCTGAGCTAACATCTGTTGCCAATCATCTTCTTTTTGTTCTTCTTCTTCTTCTCCCCAAAGCCCCCCAGTACATAGCTGTACATCGTAGCTGTGAGTGCCTCTGGCTGCGCTAAGTGGGATGCTGGCTCAGCATGGCCTGACGAGTGGTGCTAGGTCCATGCCCAGGATCCGAACTGGCAAAACCCTGGGGTGCTGAAGCAGAGCACGAGAACTTAACCACTTGGCCATGGGGCCTGCCCCTCAGTTTCCTTTATTTGTAAAACAAGGAGACTATTATCTCCTCATGAGTGTTTTGAGGATTAAATAAATGGCAATAATAATAAAAGTAATATATAAGAATGTAATATATATATATAGCATTCCTGGATTGTGCTGGGCACTGTGCAGAGCTCTTTCATATAGATTCCCTCACTTTAAAAAACTCACAAAAATCTTAAGTTACTATAGTACCTAACAGGTACTATTATCATCCCCATCTTCAGATGAGGAAACTGAAACTTACTTTATTAAGTGATGGAGACTAAAACCAGAATGCAATGAAGTGAGAAGGAGAAAGTTTATACATTGAATGTATGTGACTCGAGAAGTGTGAGTAAAGGGCAGGAGGAGACCAGGTGGTGCCTGGGGAGAACATGGGCTTCAGAATTTATTTACAAGGAAGAGGAAGCCAAGTCAGCACAGGAATAGAAGCACAGAAGACTGGTGATTAGCGGGGCTGAGACAACGATAAAAAATCATAAGACTTGCTGGGTTTCTATGGTCACAAGGTTATCACAAGAATTAGTTCTAGCAGTTCCCTGGTGGCTAGGGAGTTAGCACTGCGGCCCTGGCAATAGTTTGGTTAAATCCTCCCATTTACAGATTTGAGGGGGGCAACGTTGGAGCATCCAGTATGTAACTGACAGTATGTAAAGTGCTTTACACATGCTACCATCTTGGTTAAACCTCACTCCTATACCTTCCCTCTCTTTATAAATGAGGGAACTGAGGATGAGAGAGGCAAAGTGACCAGCCCTGGGTTGTACAGTTGGTATTTAGTGACACTGAGGAATCCAGGCTTCTTTTCAAATCTAAATCAGTACAGTAGTATAAAAAAGACAGAATCGGAAATCAGAGCAGGTTTAAGTCACTTTCTCCCAGTGAGATGTAGTATGTTTCTTAACTCCCCTAAGCCTATCTACCAAACAAAGTTATTGCAAGGATTAAACTACAACTACAAAACAAATCTTAGCAATTAATTTTTTAACCTAAAATTGGCCTACATAGGAACTTATTTTCAAATGTGGAATTTCTTACTTGGTTTACTTCAAGCACAAATCCAAAGTTTCTGAATTAATGCCTGTGAGTTTTAGAGATAGGAAACTAAGTAGGGAGAGAGGATGTACAATCTATGGCTCCCAAGTAAATCTAGAGTCCCCAGTTTCAGGATTTTAATACTATGGCCCTAGTTCACCTCTCTAGCCACATCTCTCACTACTGACTTACACAAATACAATACTCAAACCTATGGTAACTATCAATTTTTAACAAACCTATCCTACACTTTCCTCACTTTGTATCTCCACCTAAATTATTTAATCTATTGAAATTTGTTCTCCAAGGCCCAGATGAAATTCATCTTGAGTGTGAAGCCTAACCTTGTTTCCAAATGTTGAGAAATGAGCCATCATTCCCTCCTCTGAACTCCTACATCACTTTGCTTTTACCTCCCTTAGAGTACTTATTGTCTTATAACTTAGGTAAGCATGAAAAAATTTCACTTCTGCTAGCAGAGCTTAAGTCCTTTAAAGATAGCTGTAAGAGAACTAACATTTACTTTGCATGTATGTATCTGTGAAGTGTCAATTGCTTTTCTCGTGGTTTTACATATATACATTATGTCATGTAACCTTGGTTACACTCTATGAAGTAGCAATTTATCTTTTACAGATAAGGACACTGAAAGTCACAAGGTTAAACAATTTGCTTACAGTCCTAAGGCTAGTAAGTGACAGAGCCTAGATGTGAATCTTGGTCTTTCTAGCCCCAAACCAAGGCTGTTCCTGCTATACTCTTCCCAGAAACCATGGGTATATCCTCATTGCTTTATCTGATTGTTTCCTATCCACCCACTAATCAGCAGGGGGGGAAGCTCCAGTGCCTTTGTCATTAAGTATTAGCAGAAAGGATCTGCCCTCCTACTTTCCAAAACTAAGAACAGACTCTTCAGAGCAAATAGAATGATTAATATGAGTTCTGAATAAAGATGAAGAGATCAGAATCCTGCTTCCAGGAAGGAAAATTCAAAAACCATTACTTTTCCACTCTTGTGTTTAAAAACTCTTTCCTCCTTTGAGGTTTACACCATCTGGCTATATCGCTCTCTACCCCTCCTCCTCGTCTGTCATCTACCGCTCTCCCGATTAATCCCCTATATTCACTGCACCTGGGTCACAATTTCCTCTCTTCCCACATCCTAGCACCCTAAATCACTTCACTATCCACAAAGAAGACTCGTCCAATACAAGAGCCTCACAGCTGCTTGTCATACTCAGCTTCACTCACTTTCACCCCTGCTGCACTTAAGCTACCCCACACACAGAGACCTGGCTGCCATCTAGAACGGCTTCACACCAGACAATTTAACTCCAACATTCCACTTTCTGACCACACCTTTTTTTCTTACTTCCACCACATTTACTCACTGACCTAACTCAAGAAATCGCAAAATCTTCAAGTCGGAAACCAAACCCATCGTCCAGTGTTTCCCGTCTCAGTTAATGTCACCACCATCCCCTTAGTCAAGCAAACCAAAAACCTGAGCATTACGCTGGACTCCTCACCCTCTCTTCTGCATATCCAATCACTCAAAGAGCCTCACAGATTCTCCCTACTTCATCCCTTCCTCCTTATCCCAACAACCACATTTTAAAAATGTTATTCAATCCTGTCTGTTAAAAACCTTTTAGTGATTAAAAAAAAACACCCACTGAATTAATTTCAAGATACTTATGTATACCAGGGCTACCACAATATGGCCCCTGCCTGGATTTCCCAGCCTCCCAACTTACCACTTAGGTCTTCATCGTTACAGTCTTAGCACTCCCAAACCGCTTGTGGTTCTCCGTGCAAGCCATTCCTTTTCTCACATTGATTCCTTTCCTCAAGCTGTTTTCTCTGTTTGAAGCACAGTTTTTACTCATCTTTGCCTGACCTACTCTTACTTACCATTTTAGATTTGGGTCAGGTGTCATCTCTTCCCAAAGCCCTCCCTCAAGTCCTGGGCTAGCCTAAGCACCCTCACCTTGGAGCAACCGCAGCATCATACGCATGGCTCTTACCTTTCATTCTGAGATGACCTATTTTAGCATCTAATTTACCAGCGCCACAAGAATAGGAAACATATCTTATTCATCTTTGGATACCCAGCTAAACATGGTAAATAGCATATTGCCTAGCACATAGTACACATAGTACATAAGTGTAAAGGTTAGAACGTGCTGAGTTTAAGTTTTCAGTGGGATATTCACACCAGCTCTTTCTCACAGTCTTACTATTTCCTACCATTAAATTCAAGTCCTTTGAAGAGAAGGAACTAGAGCCTTTCCTGGGTCTATACAGTTCTGTACAGAATAGTAGTACTATGCAAATTTTTACCCAACTTACATAAAAGGGAAACGGCATTTGCACAAACATACCAGAAATCAAAACTTGACACACGTACCACAAACTTGAAAACCACTGACCAACTTAAAACATGAAGACATACGAACAAAGATAAAGCACCAATTCTGACTGCTGGTATGTGCTTGTCTATGTTATAAAAACAGCGAACCTTTGCTCAGAACTTGAACAGAGTCCCAGATACAAGAGCTTGGCATTTTATCTACAAGGCCATCACATCTCAGCTGGGCTTAAAAAATTGCTAACCTGCAAGGTTGCTTCCGCAGGGGTTTAAGATGTTGGTAAAAGACGCTTTTTAAAAACTTAACCCCAGATACCAAGGCTAAGTGACAGAAAAGCAAATAAAAAATAATGCTGGTAAATGAGCAACAAAAAATATTATTTTTCATAGTAATTTTGGGCCTTCTGTTGGCAGTTAGAAATAGAGCACAGAATTCAGTGTAATAAAGCATTTCTCTCTCCAACTAAATATTGAATTGCAGTTTGGCACCAAACTAGGTCTCAATCCTTTTTCAGAGTAAAACGAAAAAGCTCTTCTATTTGCACGGTGCATTGCAACACTCTGATATACATTAGCTTATTTGATAAAGTGTTTATAGACATTTAAAAAATAAGGGAAAACTCAAAAATTTCCACAAAATAGGATCTCTTTTAGTTCGTCTGAACAAACAGTGCTAGATGTCCTTTTTTTGAAAAGTTCAAAACACAGCACAGAAATGAGGAAGGAAATAGAGTATTTCTTATCTAAGCAGGTCAATCCTTGGGGCCAAGGAGCTTCTTGGAGAAACTTAATAGTTTTTGTCTTCTCACTCACATTAAGCAGCTCTCTTTAAAGGGGATATAGGCAAACTCCAGCCCATTCAGAGAGGGGATCAGAGAACCACAGCGTATAGAACCAACTGAAGGAACTGGAATTAGTGAGGCGAAGACAAGACTCCAGGGACATGATTACTATCTTCAGATATCTTAACGGATGTCCATAAGGGAAAAGAGCGAGGAAAAATTGGAGGCAGCTGTTTCTTTCAACCAAAAAAGTATTTGTAAAAACCAAACCTGTTCAGGAACAGAATAGGTTTCCTTGTGAAGAGATTAGTTTCCCAACCCTGGAAGAGGTGTGCAAACAGGTTGGTCAAAGTATTAGGGTAAAATTTGGGATTTTCAAAGCTACTTTGGTAGGGGATGGGAGAAAGGGACCCTAGAGGACTTTCAAATTCCCTTCCAGGCTGCAGATGTTCTGGGGTTCACCCATCTCCTGGAAAGCCCTCGGCACTCCTCTCGGAGCTGGCCCGCAGCTGTGCCCACGTGTCCAGCCCTCCCGGCCGCCGGCTCACCTCGGTGCCCAGCGCCTCCCGCCCCCGTCTGAGGTTTGAAACCTGCTCTGCCCGCCCGTTTCCGGCGGCACACGTGAGTTGTCCCGGCGCAGCCCTCTCGCCGGAGCCAGCCCGAGGACCGCTGCGGACAGCTCCGGGCCCCCCGCCCCCGCCCCTCGGGCGGGCCATGCCCAGCCGGCCGGCGAGGACCACAGACATCTCTCGGCTCTCGCCTCCGAGGAGACTGACAGCTACCCCGACCCCCGGCCCTCGGCCCCCAGCCCACCCTACCCGGCCGACCCCAGCCCCGCCGGCCCGGACAGAGCGACCCCCGCCCCGACCGCCCGCGAGGCCGCACCTCCGAATGTCCCCCTGTCCTTGGGTTTCCCGCGCCGGGGCCCCGGGGCGCCCGCACCGCGTCAGGCCCGCCGGCCGGACCCTGGGCCCCGCCGGCGCGGCCGCGAAGGCAGAACGGGCCGCCGGGACTCCGGGCCGGGCCGACCCGGCGGGCAAGGGCTGCGGCCGCGCTCGGACCACAGACAGGCCGACCGGCCCCGACAGACGGACAGACAGCCGGGCCCCGAGGGGCGGGGGCAGCGGCCGGGCCGGTCCGCCGCCGCCCTCCCGCCCGAGGCGGCCCCTGGCGGCCCAGGCCCCTCCGGGCGCGCGCTCGCCGGGGGAGCGGAGGCGGCCGCCCGGGCGCTTACCTGCGGGCGCAGCGGCGACGCGGGGCGGCTCACTCCCTTCCCGCCGCCATGTTTCCGCTGCGCAGGGAGCGAGGGAGGACGCGCGCAGGGGCGGGCGGGGGCGGCTCCGCGAGCGGCGGGCGCGCGGGCGGCGGGGGGCTCGACCCGGGCGGCGGCGGCGGCAGCGGCGGCGGCGGTGGGGGGCGAGGGGCGGGGGGCGGGGCGGGGTCGCGGGCCCCGCCCCCACGCCTCCCGCCGCGAGGTGGCGCGCGCCTCGGCCGCGGGGGGCGGGGCGGCGAGGGGCGGGCGCCCGCGAGCCTTCCGCCGGGGGCCCCCATCCGCGCCCGGGCCGGCTCTCCACGCCGCGTCTTACAGAGGGTAAACTGAGGCCGCGAGAAGGCTAGGGGAATCGGGTTCGAATCCCGCCGCTGCGGTCGTCCGCCCCGAGGCCGCGCGTCTGCCCGTTGGGGCGATGGCAGACCCAGGAGCGGTCAGCTCTCGGCCCCGCGGGCCGTCGGACTCGGGGCGCCACCGTGGGCAGAGAGCGGGCGTCCCCGGGGCCGGAATCCCTGCCTTAGTAATGACCTGTACAGGCGCTGGGGCATGGATGACCTTGACCGGGTTCTCTCGCATCCCTACCCCAGGGGCCTCATCTCTAAGGGGATAGCACTTAATCCAGAGGGTTTGGATAGGTGTGAGGGTTGGTGTGGGGATAAAATAAACTGATGCTTGTAAAGCCCACGGAACAATGTGGGGACCTCGTAAGTGCTCAGTAAGTGTAAGTTTCCTCGGTCCCTTCATTGTTTCATCCACTCAACAAGTACGCACGGAGCCCGCTGTGTGCCCGGCACAGAACACGGGGTCATCTTTGAGTGCCCATGAGCGCTCTCTCCTACGCTCCCCTGGTTAACCGCCGCATCCACCCAGGATTAGCCCTGTTTTAGCAGTGAGGAATCTGAAGCTCAGGGAGGTGAAGGTATTTGTTCAAGGTCGCCCAGCCAGGAAATGAGTGGAGATTCATCTCCAGCCTGTCTGACTTCAAAGCCTGTGCTCTGCCTGCAGGGAGCGGTCAGCTCCGTCGTGTGTGTGTGGCGGCAGGGGTCGGGGGTGGGCGTCAAAGGAGGCGCCCCAGAGTCAAACACATTCAAGTTGACTCTTGAAAGAGTCTGCAAGGGGGAAGCTAATTTCAGGCAGAGGAAACGGTGTACGCAAAGGCATAAAGACGCGATACCGTATGGCTGACTGGCGTGACTGGTGTGGCGGGAGTATGGGAGCCATATGGATATGGTGACGCTGCTGCTGAAGTTAGACAGGGAAAGGCAGCCAGAACATGGAAGGACGTCCTTGTCTGTCTAGAATGACGTTGAGTGTCCTTGTATGTCTAGCTTAGAATTTATTTTGTAGGCCAATGGTTTTTATAGTGTGATCTTGGGACCCCTGGGTGTCCCTGAGATCCTTTCAGGGGTCAGTGAACTCAAACTTATTTTCATAATAATGCTAAATGTGATTTGCTTTTTTCGATCACGTTCTCTCACGAGTGCGCAGTGAAGTTTCCCGTAGATATAGCACATATGGATATTGCAACAGATTAAATGCAGAAACAGATTTTAGGATCCAGGTGTTAAAGAGATTTGCACAAATTTGACACCACTCTTCTCATTAACATTTTGTCTTAGAAAATGTAGTGGTTTTTTCATTAAAAATGTGTTTATGTTAACATGTATTGGATTTATTATTGTAATTTTTAAGTGAATTAATAAAATTTAGACATTTCTCAGTTTTAATTTCAAATAAGGTAAATATTGATAGAAGTAACAAGCTGCACATAAAAAAAGCTCTTTGAGGTCCTCAATAACTTTTAAGGGTGGAGGAGGGGGTCCTGAGACCAGAATGCCTGCTCTCTGCAATGAGAAGCTATTCACGTTTTAAGTGGGGAAGTGACTCAATCAGATTTGCATTTCAGAAAGAGCTTTCAAGACCCAAGCCAGGCCTTGAGGGATGAGTTCACAGGGCACAGGCATTCCGGGCGGATAGAAACAGGAAAGTGCAGGGCTGGTGAGCAACAGAGCTGGGACCCAGATGACTCTGGTTTTTTTATTCCTAATTTGGTATCGCCTCACCACCTGAAAAGTAAGCACCAGAGCGAGTGTTTTATTCCTTTATTTCCACTCCGCCCTGTGTCGTGAGGAGTTTGCCGCCTCCCTGTCTGACCCCAGCACACTGTTACCTCTCATTGCCCATTTTCAGAGACGCAGTCAAGTCAGGGAGGCAGATGAGAGGAAGGGAAGAGGTTATCGATGATAGCCTAACCGGGCATGGGAACCCCGGCACAGGGTCCTCCAAAGCTACACAGCCCAGCGTATCCCTCACATGTTTCTAGGGCTCTTTAGGCAGTGAGAGGGGAAACAATTACATCAAAAACTCTGCTGTCTGTTTTTTTGTTTGTTTGTTTTTAGGAAGACTAGCCCTGAGCTAACATATGCCAATCCTCTTTTTTTTTTTTTTTTTTTTTTTTTTGCTGAGGAAGACTGGCCCTGAGCTAACATCTGTGCCCATCTTCTTCTATTTTATATGTGGGACACCTACCACAGCATGGCTTGACAAGCGATGCCATGTCTGCACCCAGGACTCAAACTGGCGAACCCCAGGCCGCCAAAGTGGAATGTGCCCACTTAACCTCTGAGCCAGCGGGCTGGCCCCAAAACCTCTGCTGTCTGGAAAGCTGCTTTTCAGGAGTTCTCCCAGAGTCCTGAGTCTGTTCCTTTATCATTAAAAAAAGAAAAAAAAAAGTATCCATATCAGATGAAAATCTTTTAAAAGTTTATTATAAACTTCCTAGCCATTCTTATTTAAGTATACAGAAATAAATTTAGTATTTTCTTGATTCATTATAAACCTGAATCGGTAGCAATCCCAGGCTTTATTATTAAGAAATCGTCTTGGCTTATTGAGGAGTGAAGGACTATATTCCACCTTAACAAACAGCCCCAGAATGCTATGCCTTTGGGAATCTCATGACAGTTTCTTAAAGTTTCTGGTTGTCAGCTGCCGCTTGTCTTGCCATCATTATGCCTGTTCCCTTTATGCTAGCTTCTTGTTTGCTAAAGCTGAGAAGGTAAACTATCCATGCTTCCCAGAATCCATCAAATAGTCATTCTTTAAGCGAGGGTCTGAGGAACTGTCCTGGACAAAGCACTGAGAAGGCCAGCTGCAGTGGCAGCAGAGTGGGGTGGTTGGTCATAAGCTGTGGAGTTCACCTTAACTTCTCTGGTTTCAGTTTCCTCCCCTTTAAAATAGGGATAATCATATATGAGTTGTTGGAAGGATTAACTCCCAGCAGTTAATCTATATCCTCAACCCTTTCCCCAGACCTTTTTGTTCTTGGCTCCAGTTCCATCAGGCAACTCCATATGGAGTCTGCAAACTCCATGAGTTAAAAACCAAAATCATCGGGGCTGGCCCTGTGGCCGAGTGGTTAAGTTTGCATGCTCCCCTTTGGCGGCCCAGGGTTTCGCTGGTTCAGATCCTGGGCGAGGACATGGCACCACTCGTCAGGCCACACTGAGGCAGCATCCCACATGCCACAACTAGAAGGACCAACAACTAAAAATATACAACTATGTACTGGGGGGACTTGGGGAGAAAAAGCAGAAACAAAAACCAAACCAAAATCATGACTCTCCATCCTACACCTTCTCTTTCTATCTTGTGCTCCCCATTTCAGGCAATGGCACCACCATACTCTCAGTCATTCAGTCTTAAAACCATGGTAGCATTTTTTTTTAACTGCTTCCCTGTTGTCCATATCCAGTCAATTTCTGAAGCACACTGCCTTTTCCCAAGTCAAGGCCCCAGTCCCTGGACTATTGGAGTTGTAACCTGGCTGTGACTCTGTTCTCTCAAACTTGCCTCCCACAGCTGCCAGATCCTGAAAGCATCATGCCACTCCCCAGTTTATAAAACCTAGTAAGTCCTCAGTACCTGCAGGACAAAGTCCCAACTCCGTAGGTTTACACTCAAGGCTCTCCGTGATCCGGCCACAAGCTTCCTTTCTAATTTATTTCTCTCTATTCTCCTTTACTTACCCTTTGATTCACTTATAGTTTTCTACATATGTCCTTTGTTACTCTGGGTTTTTCCATATACTGGTCTGTCTTCTAGAATGCCTTCCTCTCCATTTCTGTCTGTCCAAATCCTACCCATCTTTTAACACTGTGATTTAATAGTCTTCACAAAGCCTTCCACGATCCGCCAGCTTGAATAATAAGAACCAACGTTTAAATAACACTTACTATGAACCAGGCACTCTTTTAGGCTTGTATATGTACTGTCTTATTAAATTCTTGTGACAGTTTAATTTTCACAACAAACCTGTACAGTAAGGATGATGATGATCTGTATTTTACAGATGAGAAAGCTGAGGCTCTGGGAGGGAAAGTAGCTTCTCCAAGATCACAGAGCTAGTGAATGGTGGAGCCAGAAGAGGAACCTAGACAGCCTGCTCCACAGCCCACTTTCTCAACCACCGTTCCAGTGTGGACTGAGCTCTCCCCCCCCACTCCTGTTAGCTCTCATGGCAGGCCAGACAGACCTCTCTCAGGACCTTTGTCACTTTCTACCTCCTTATTGGTTAACGTGCCCTATCTTGCCCACTTACACAGTAAATTTCTTAAGAACAGGATCAGTGTCTGATCTGCAACAGTATCTACTGAATTTCTTGAACCTGGTAGATATTTAGTAAATATTTTTTAAATGAATGAATATACAATCGAACACTCTATAGCCATAAAAATGAATGATCTAGAGCAGGATTGACAAACCTTTGGGCCAAATCTGGCCTCACTGTGTATGGCGCAGTAGCTAAGAATGGTTTTTACATTTGTAAATGTAAAAATTGTAAATGGTTGAAAAAATCAAAAGAAGAATAAAATTTCATGACACATGTAACTTGTATGAAAATGTAGGTTTATTGGAACCCAGCTGGGCTTTCTATGACAGCTCTAATGCTACAATGGACCTTATGACCTGCAAAGCCTACGATATTTACTCTCTGGCCATTTACAGAAAAATGTGCCAACCCCTGATAGAGAGCTAAATGTAACAACATGAAAATACCTTAGAAATAACGTTGGACAAAAAAGGATAAGCACTATGATGCCACCTATATAAAGTTTAAAAATAAGCAAAACAATACCAATTTTGTTTAGGGACACACACACATAGTAAAAGTAAGAAGACATTCATGGAAACAATAAACATCAGAGTCAGGGGAGTGGTCATCTCTAGGGGGTTAGGGGTGGGAATGCCATCAGGGGGGAGTACACAGCACATTTTAACTATTTGTAAAGAATGTAGAGGGTACACAAGTGTTCACTGTGTTGCTCCTTTTTGTTTCATAGTAAAAACAACAACATAGTAAAATGTTTCATAGGAAATGAATGAATGAGGTTCAAGAACTTTTTTACTTCCCTTTTGGCTGGTCGAAGACGTATTTGGTGTTCAGGTATAGCTAAGGTGTTGTGGTGAAACGTAAATCCTGAGACCCCTGTTGAGAGGGCTGTGGAGTGGGCGTGGGTATCATTTAGAACATGGCAACTCTCCGGTCACACAGAGATTCCTTGTTAATGATGCCCCTGTGAATGATGCTCCTGGAAAGGAAATGCGCCGAAGCCAAGTTTGGGGGAAGGACCTATCCCCACAAGACTGGGGCAGCCGCTGGGGCCCCTGGGGCTGGTTTACTGCTGTGTTTCTAGAATAGGCCTTGGAGCGCTGGACTGAAGAGAGCCTCCTCCTTTGGTCTGGGCACTAGTCTCAGGATCAGTCTCCACATCTTTGGGAGGAGGGAATGGGCAGAGTGTATCCAGGTGCAGATTGCCTACTTCCCTGGGTCTCATTTAAACATTCACTCCATGGAATTTTAGGGAGTACCTGTCTGATGAATAGTCCTAAGGTTAGAAGGATAATTAGATACAGTCCGAATCCATGGAACCCAAAGATGGGGTAACTAATGTGTAAACAGCTAATGAGAGGACAGTGTTGCAAGTGCTTATTGCTTCATAACAAATTACCACAAATTTAGCAGTCTGAAACAACATTGATTAACTCACAGTTCTCTAGGTCAGAAGCCTGGCACGGTGTGGCTGGGTTCTCCACTAAGGGCATCCTATAGGTGAAATCACTGTTGGCCAGCTGCCTTCTTATCTGGAAAGGTGTGTTCCAACATCTTTCAGCTTTTTGGCAGAATTCGTTTCTTTGTGGTTGTAGGACTGAGATTCCCCATTGTCTTGCTAGCTGTCAGTTGGGGACCACTCTCAGATATGTGTCACGTGGCTTCCTCTGCCACATTGACAAAGAACGTCTTTCACATCAAATCCCGCTTACTCTGTGAATCTCCCTGATTTCTCCTTCTTCAACCAGTTAGAGAAAACGCTCAGTTTTTAAAAGACTTGTAATCAGGTCAAGTCTACCCAGATAATCTCCCTTCTTAAGGGCAACTGTGCCATATAACATAACCTAATCATAGCATTAAAATTCATTATATTCACTGGCCCAGGGGTTATGCAGGACAGGTACGACAATGGCCAGGAATCTCGGGGGCCGTCTTAGAATTCTGCCTACTACACCCAGCGAGAAATGTTCTCTTAAACATTTCTCTGCGAACTCCCCTGGCAGTTTGTTCTGTCACTCTCTCCATGGCACGATAGGCATTGTATTGCCGTTTTTAGGGGACATTTTTGAACTTTCCTGGGCTGAAAGCTTCTTGCGATCAGGAAACCTGTTCACACCTTAGCTCCAATGTCTCAGACAAGGCTTCCTACGAAGGAGATATTCCTACATACTTGCTGAAAAGATAAAAAGTATACATACTGTCTTTTGGATCCCTGCTTCTTTTTTAGATCCAGCTCAAAATTTCTCTGACATTTCTCAAGAAGAATTAATTGCTCCCTCCTCTGTGCTGTCACTTGGTAAATATCTAGGTAGGAAATGTGTGACTATGGAGCACCTTAAGTTGGACTGTAGTTTCCTTGAGGGTAGTACTTCATGTTTAGTCCACTTAGTGTCCCAGGGCACAGCACATCATAGATTCTATTCATTGTTTTATGTTTGGATTTTTAAAAAGGACATGAAAGGGGATTAAAAACCAAGAGGCAGATGGAGAGTGGCTTTGGGCGATGACCAGACCCTAGGAGCGGGTCACGGGAAGGAGGAAGCCAAGAAGTACGGAAGCATTGGAGAGGGAAAGAAACAGGCAAATCAGTCAGGATGTAATTTTTTTTTTTTAAAGAAAGGATGGGAACAAGCCCCAGGTCTGCTGTTTTATATATCACATTAAGGAATAAACGTGGCAGAGCCCTTCATAAGGGACAGCAAGAAGGAGTGATTATTCCAGGACTGACAACCAAGGGAACGGTGTTTCACTTTTACCATGTTGGTGAGTGGACAGTGAGCCCAAGGGAGAGTTGGTGAAGGAAATGGAAAAATGACTTCTGGTGCATAAAGAAAGCGGGGGAGGTGGGGGGGGGGGGCGCTGAAACACACATGGGCTCTTAGCCTCCTTCTTGATTTGGGTGTTTTTCCTTCCACATCTTCTTCTGCTTGTTGGTCTTTTGTGACTCCTTTTCTGCTTCAAGGCTGCCTAAAATCATTAAACAGGCAGTTTGAACAGATTTCATCTGCATACTAAGTTTGGGATCAGAAGAATGGTTAGAAATTTTATGATCTGATTCACCAGGAAGCTTGAACCTCCTAGAAACAATGAGAAGGATGGGATAACAGAGCCCACTGCTGGAGCTGGACGTGTGCTCAGTACCACTGCTCAGCACCCCCAAAACACGTGTCAGAGTTTGGGGGGATGATGCTGGATAACCAAAGGATGACAGGACGGCGCCGTTCGCCTTAAATAATGGCCAAGGGCAGATTCATTTAGACTCTCCCTCTGACCACTTTGCTCACAACCTATGTGATTACTTGCCTCAGGCCAGTTATTGAGTGCTCCCTGTGTAAGACCCTCGAGAGAGATACCAAAATGGCATAGCACTTCCCCTTCAAGGAGTGCACAGTTTTCTAATACAAGGCAGGAAGTTTTAAGTGCCGTGAGGGAAATGCAATCAAAACGTGGTGGTGTTTGAAAGAGATTCAGGAGGGGTTTCACAGAAAAGATGATATTTTAGGGGGACCATGAATGGTGAATAGGGAAAGTTGGAGGTGGAGGAGGGAGTATTAGGGGAATGGGGCATTGTATGGAGAAGATACAATAAGATAAGGACAGAAAACTAAGGGGCCCATTTAGGAAACGGCAAGTCATTCTGTATGGCTGGAGCAGAGGGTCCACACAGGGGAGACATGAGTCAGTAAGCTGGACACAGAGAATGAAGCTTAGCTATGGAGAGTCTCAACTGTCAGCTAGGAATCCTGAAAGTGGATAGGGTAGGGTGAGCAGAGGATGCGTAGGGGTGGAGGGGTGGAGGGAGCAGACGGGGGAGCAGGAGTACAGTTTTTGGTTGGCTTTGTCACGCTCTTGCTGTTTCCTTTGCCTGGAATGTCTGCTCAGCCTCTTCCTTGACATTCTGTGCATTCTGTGGCCCATCACAAATGCCATCTCTTCCAAGCAGCCTTGCTCCAACCCTCCAAGCCGACTGTGATCTCTCCTGACTCTGAGCTCCCCACTGCTCACCTTCTGACCCTTTCCAATGACGTTTATCACAGCCCACCCTGCCAGACAGATATTTTAATCTGTATCTTTTCTGAATCCTGCAAACATTATATGTTTGAAAACATTAAATGTTTTAAAGTCTGATAGAATTCACTTCCTCTTGAATACGCTCCCTACAGGGGAGGCAGGGCTATGAGGCTCCATCAGCCTGACTAGCATTTGTGTAAACATGGTAGACAGACCATAGATCAGAATGCTTTTCCACCCGGTTATGCCAGAGGCTAAGATTAGACGGGACCTTGGAATTCACGTAATCCTCATTTACTAGTGAGGTCCAGAGAGGTATAGTAACTTGCTCAAGGTCACTCAGTGAGTTAATGATCTGAAATAATGTATGTGAAGGTTTCATCACAGTGCCTAATACACAAAGGGCATTTAACAATTCATTCTGCCTCCCTAGCCTCTTGAACTTTAATTAAACACCAAACTGCTTATAATTCTTCCCATACTTTGTGGGAACTTTATGTTGTTTCTTGCATTTGAGGCTCTGCTCATACTTGGAACTTCTGTTTTTCTGTCTCTTCCTCCCACATTCACCAGGTTAACTCCTACTCATCAATTAAGATTACCCTCCCCAGGAAGCCTCTGCTGATCCCTTGTCTTCCATCCTCACCCCAGGATGGGTTAAATGCCCCTCCTCCTGCTCTCCTAGCAGCCTGGGCACGTTCTTTCATCATTGCCCTTGCTAGGTCGTGTGCATATCATTTGCTTCTGTGCCTGTCTTCCACCTGATGACAAGCTCCAGAAGGTTGGAACTGTCCCTACGTTCGTTCTTTATTACACGCCCAGCACCTCACACCATACCTGGGACACAGAGGGCTCAGGAGATATTTATGGAATGAACATGCCCCGTGGAGCCCTCTCAGGCCCAGGCCACAGACCAGAGAGGCAGCCTCCGTATCGTCTACTCTGTAACTCACAGGGCTCCGGCTGGACTGGCTGCTCAGACTTGGATGGTGTGAGGGCTTTGCAGAGGAGTGCTGAGCCTCAAACCCCATTGTTTATCTAAGATCCTTCTGCTCTTGTTCCTCTTGTAAAATACCTAATAAAAATAGTTCCAGGAAGCTATGTGGCTGAGAGATTCCAGGCTCCGTCTGAGCTCCTAGATAAAGGCTGTTATTGTTAGGAAGTTGGTCGTTAATTCAACCTGGCTTTTCTCTGTGCTTTGGTTCCACACCCTTCTAAAGGCACTGATTCTTTTTGTCCTCAGTTGCCCTTAAGCCTGTCACTAGCTGGTAGCTGGAAAAACACCCAAAAACTTGACAGCAGTTGATTTAAAAATGATCTAAAGGTATCAGTTGTCCACAAGCTCACTTTGTGCTCTGGGCTTGTGACATTGTTAACTTACTCTCAAAATGCCTTACCAGATGGCTAGTATCATCATCTATAAGATGGGAGAAATAACACTTACCTTACCAGATTATTGCAAGAGTGAAGGAAAATAAGATAGGCAGAGGTTCCTGGTACATAGTAATGGTTAAAGAAGTGTTACGTCTGAATCAGAAGGTGTCATCCTCTTTGTTCCGCTGCAGCCAGACTTCATCTGGGCATTAAATTTTGTCCTAGGCATCACATTTTAAAAGAGGCATGTTGATAAATTATCACCCGGAAGCAAATGACCAAGATGATAAGAATCTGGAAATTAGACTTTACAGGAAACAGCTGAAGGAGCTGGGACTCTTTAGGTGCGAGAAGAAATAACTAGGAAGAGGATGGCATAGGGCAAAGCCTTAGAGGTTTATTCAAGTAATTGAAGGACTAACATCTGGAAAAGGATTAAGCCTCAGTTCTATTCCATAAATATTTATGGATCACCTATTATGTGCCAGGAATTGGGAATGCAAACAAAAGTAAAATACCATCCCTGTCCTTGAGGATCTTAGACTACAAAGGACCATGACAATGCAGAAGAGGCTGTTACAGAGGTGTGTACAGTGTGCTGGGAGAAAGCAGAGAAGAATTAATGTGCAGAGACACTGGTCAAGGCTTCACCTAGGAGGGGACATTTGAGTGGACCTTAAAGGAAAACTAGGATGTCCTTAGGCAGAGAAAGAGGGGAAGGGCACGCAGGTAGCGAGTACAGCATGTGCAGAGACAGAAAGGCATCCTCATGGGAAATGCAGGATGCGCTGGGAGGGTAGAGGGAAGTGAACCAGCGACGTCCACTTGGAGCCAGATTGTCAAGAGCCTTGGATATTAAGCTAAAGAGTTTGGACTATTTACCTCGAGTGGATATTGAAGAGCCATCAATGGCATTTAAGCAGGGGATTTTTATTTTAAAAGGAAAGCTCTGGTGTGGCTGGCTGAAAGGGCTTTACGGAAGAGAGACAGAAGGCAAGAGCGATGGGCATCTCGGCATTCCGAAGAGTACATGCGGGCTTGAATCTTCCACTCATTGTGGATGAACTCGGGCACACTTTTTAAACTCTCTGAATTTCTTTTTCAGTCTTATATCCGGTTGATCACATCTAGTTTAGAGGGATGTTTTCAGGATCAAATGAAGTAGTATATCCAAGCCCCTCCCATATGCCTGATACCCAAATGATACCTTTTTCCTTCCTTCCTTTTATCTTAATGGACAGAGTAGACAGGGAAAGAGAGTTCTGCTTAATGAAACTTGGAGTCATGGCCAAACAATGGGATAAATTCCCTTTGGAGAAATGAATATATCACTGGATACATTCAAGAAGGCCATTTCTTTGGTCTAAGGGGAGCTGAACCAGATAAACCGCTAAAGTCCTTTTCTACTTTAAGATTCTATGACTCTATCTCCTAAGTTCTAAGGGCTAAGTCCTAAGGAAAATGGCCAAGAACCTGAGGTTTGATAAAAACCTTTTAGTATTGACCTGGTTAAAGGCAGTCAATTAGACCCAAAGGACATGAATCTTTTTCACAATGAACATATGTTACTGAAGTGTACAATTTGAAAAGACCCACCCTAAACTTGTAACAGTCCTTCAGGAGTAGTAACTGCAGTACAGGATAAAGGGCAGTGGACTTGAAGCTTAGAGGCCTATGTTCCAGCGGCAGAAATTAAGGATTTTGCTGTATGGTCTTAGGCAGCTCAATCCCCATATGTTGGCCTCCATTTCTCTGTCAGGAAGATGTGGAGGTTGAACTTCTGAGGGGTCTTCTATAACTAACATTCTAGGATTCTGGGAGTCTAAGTTATGAAGATCATGAAATTATGGATGTAAAAATGTTAGGAGATTCCAAGGGTTCCCACAGTAACTACATCACTCAGGTTATAACCTATGTCTCAATTTAACGGCGTCAAACTCCATAAAATATATTCAAAAGTGTGTCACACGCCCTGGGAATGAGGCTCATTTGACATTCTTCTTAGAGTCAGAACTTTGGAATTCAGCACATTTCAATTCTCAGCATTACCTTAGCTGTAAATTGGATGGTTTCAGATTTCTGGTTGAGAGAGAAGGCACTTTCTCCAGGATGGCAAAGAAAGAAAAACGTCAGTCATCTGTCACAGAAGGAAGAGATTGTTTTATCTCTATGTTAACTCGAGGGCCTAGATGCCAACAAAAATGAAGACCAGGCGCTAGGATGGCCCTGCTTTTGTACGTGCCCTTCCCTCTGATGGCAGTGTCCTCCTGGCCAACTCCTGTTCACTGTGTTTGAAGCCTTTCCCTTCCTCCTCTTCTGTTTGATGGTCCCTCCATTCTATGGCGTATTCTTGCCCTCCCAGCATGTTGTATCTCTTCCAGCATTCTTGATAGTGTGTGATAAGTGTTGTCAGCGTGACTAGTGACTAGTGACGCATTTTCTAGGAATGGGTCAGGGGCATGGCACTAACGTTTGTTGATCATCTGCAATGTACCAGGCACATAGATCTTCTCATGTAATCCGCACAGCAATGCTCATGGAGGAGGTATTGTTATCCCCTGTTTAGCTGAGGAAACAGAGGTCAGGGGAGTTAAATAACTCCCTCAAGTTCATGCAACTAGTAAGTAACTGAGTCTGAGTTCGAATCGGACTTTTGGCCAAAGCCCATGTGCTTTTGATTTTTCATGCCCTTTTCTAGTCTTATTCCTCTCTTAGTCTGAACTCTTAGTATCGGCCCAGCCTTTGGTAATCATCAATTACGAGTGTTGAATGACAATCCAATTCTGTTCAATCAATTGCTAAAGATTTATTGAATGGAGCTAGGGGAGCTACAGAGGAGAAGGTAATTGGGTGGGGATCGAGCTAGCCTTTCCTTGACTTGCAGTGAGCTTCTGGAGACATCTGCTTTGAAATAAATACCCTCATTAGCCTTGGTGGTGTCTCAGCTCAGCAGGAGAGGCTGTGGTAGTCTCTTGGCAAAACCAGCTGGCAGGATACACTTGTTGAAAGCAAATTAGTTTCACTTCTTTCTAACAATCCTGCTTTAAGTCCTGGTGTTGTAGGAGAAACAGAACTCAAAAAACAGCTATCATATATACAAAAAGGGCTATATGAGAGGCTGTACAAGATTCTACGAGAACAGAATGGAGAGAGTGATTAATTCCTACAAGAATTGAGGATGGTTTCACGGAGAAGGGGGCTTTTGAGCTGGGACTCAGAGGATAAGTAGCTGTATTTATTTGTCGATTTGTTTTGCTCGTTTATTTTCTAGGCGGAGAAAGAGAAAGGTATTCCTGGTGGAGAATATGCAAAGGGAGGGAGGCATCACCAGGAAGCTGCAAATAGTTCTCTGTGATGGAACATTAGATACCAGGGGGAGATGGTAAGAGGTGAGACAAAAAAGCTTGGTTGGGCTAGGTAGTCAAAGGGCCTTGAATGTCATGCTGAGAATTTGGATTTATTCTGCAGCTATTCCAAGACATTCCAATGTCCACTGAGCTACATCTTCAAAGTGTCACCTAAATTTTTGTCTTTTGGTCCCAAAGTCTGCTTATTAGCAGAGAGAGAAGCAGTAGAATATGGTGGAAATTGGAAGTCAGAGGGTCTGGAGTCTAGTCTGATTCTGCTATTCACTTAATGGTGACTCAGTCTCTCTGGGCTTCTGTTTTGTCATGCGTAAAGTGAAATGGTTACAAGATTTCTAAGGGCTCTGTTATCCCCCAAGTCTGTCTACTGGCTTCACAAGAAAAATCTTTCACAAGGTCCATCTCAGTTCCTGTGGTAGACAGATTCTTGAAAGGGTCATCCGTCATCCCACCTGCTGGTATTCATGGCCTGGTATAAATCCTTCCACTTGAGTCTGGGCAGGGTCTGTGACTTGCTTCCAACCCAAGATGATCAGATGGATGGGGTGTACATTAGTGATTACATGGTTATAGGACATAAAATTGTAGCATCTGTCTTGCTGGAGTCTCTCTTTTGCTCCCTGGTTGGCTTTGAAGAAGCAAGCTGCCATCTTGTAGGACGCCTCTGTTGGGAGGCCCACATGGCCAGGAACTGCAGGCAACTCTGAGCTGAGGGCAGCCTCTGACTGACAGCCAACAAGATAGTAAATCCCTCAGTCCTGCAGCTGCAAGGAGCTGAATTCCACCAACAACCTGACTGAGTGCAGAAGGGGATCCTTCCCCGGTTGAGCCTCAGATGAGACTGCAGCCTGGCCGACACCGTCACTGCAGTCTTGTGACTCTCGGCAGAGGATTCAGCTAAGCTGGGCTTAGATTCCTGACACAGAGAGCCTGTGAGATAATAAGTGTGTTGTTTTAAGCCTCTAAGTTTGTGGTAATTTATTATGCAGCAGTAGATACAATTCCCCACCCTAACACTTGAAACTCCTGTCCCCAAGCCTTGTGCTCTGTTTACAACTCCATGCCACCTGTCTGTGAATAATCCAGTACCAGTGCCACATTTCTCTGTGTGGGGGTGGCTTCATCTCTCTATATCTATGTGCAAGTCATACATTCAGATGCAATCACATACCTTGAGGAAATACTTGTTTTGTGCTGGACATACACATAGATGTGTAAGCCCTGCTGTGAGGTGCTCATAGCCTGGGTGAGGGAGGCAGTCCCATGGTGCTGGAATTGAGGAGGGCCCATCAGCAAGGGCGAGAGAGCTAAGGCAATAAATGTGTAACCAGCACTGTATAAATGAGTTTGCTTTTCCAGCGTTATCTCACTGAGTCTTACAAACCTCTAAGGTAGATGCTAGTTTTAAAGAGGAGGCAACTGAGCCCCAGAGAGGTTAAGGAACTTGCCTTAGATCCCATCCCTAGTGTGAATCAGATCCAGGACTCTAACCCAGTTCTTCTGACATCAATTGTTTAGACAACTGAGAATTAACTATACATTTTCTATGTGTTAATAGATTCTATGGAACTTCTAGCAGGCACACTTACCTAGAACTCTCTGGGAGGGGATGTGGTGGAATTCTGTCTGATTCCCATGTCGATACACCAGTGAGCTCTGTACCATCGCCTCAGAGACAGGAGAGAGAAGACGGAAGTGGACCTGAGCCCGTCTTCATGCACCCCCAGCTAGCACATGGTGGGCATTCAAGAAACAGAGGCTGGATTGCATTTTCTTTGAAGGCCAAAATTTGCCCTCTGTGTCTAAGGTGTCATTCGATACGACAACAAGGATGTAGGGCAGTGATCAACTAAAGAGCATCACAAGAATCATCTGAGGAGACCTGTTAAAATGCAGATTCTGGGTCCTGGCTCCAGAGCTTCTGATTCAGGCGGGTCCAGGAAAGACTTTCAACAAGACCCTCCAATTACGCTGACACAAATACATCACAGAGGATGTGGACGTTATGATAAAATCACAGCCAAGCCAGGTGGAGTTCAGTTTTTGTCCTCTGACGGGAGCTGTTCCCAAACATATCCCCACTAATATTTATAATTTCTTTTCCTTATAGGAGGGAAGAAGCCAGTGGTGTGCTGGTAAATGTTTTAACTGACTTTCTGGGGAAAAAATAAAAACCTACAAACAAACAAAAATCCCTAGCATTTGCCAATATCTGCAGTGTCGATATTCGCACTGTAACTAATATCAAGCTATGAATGGAACATGGTTGAACACTGAGTTGGGAAGACATACATGCCCCGCCCCTTGCAAGCTGTAGGAATCTGCTCCAGCAATCACTGAAGGAAGCCCAGACAGGAGAGGGGATTGCCTCTCTGGGCCTCAGTTTCCCCACTTATAAAATGAGAATTCATGAATGGCTTCTGATTGCTGATGGATTATGCCTACTCATGACTAATTATTGGGTCTTACCTGGGGCTATGGGCTGGAGAGGCTGAGCTCAGGCGGCCAGGATGCTACCCTCCTTTCTCAGGGACAGTAGAGGAGCTCACAGGCTGGGCGTAAAGAGCACACACTTTGGAGTCAGTTCTGCTTCAAATCCTGGCCCAAACACCAAACTTCTGTGAGCCTCAGTTTCCCTATCTGTAATCTGAGGGAAATGATACTGGACCTACCCCATAGAATGGTTGTGAGGATTAAATGAGACAAAGTCTCACATGGTAAAATTTCTGTAAATGTGAGTCTCTCTCCATGTCCCCATTTCCTCCCCTGTCCATGACAGTTATTTCCCAAATTTTGCCAGAGCTTGTTAGACCAAAGGGCCGGTTTCATTCACAAGCAGAGTAATAAGTCATCCATACAGTGTAATTTGAGGGAAAGACCCTTCAGACAAAAAAATCAGACATATACAATGTATATGCGATACCTATACATAATACATACATGTATGTGTGTGTGTGTGTGTGTGTGTGTGTGTATTCCTCCACTATTCTATCACGGGGGCCTGGACTTCTACCATTGAAGTCTTTGTCAATGCCCCATAGCAAAAAGACCACCAGGAACACACCTCTCATCAAAGTTGGGTTTATTACTTGCTGCATGAAGGACGGGGCGCTCCTTGTGGAAGCGTGGGGCATCTCAGAAAGAGGCTGTCAGGAGGGGCATGTGACAAGCAGGAGTTCGCTCTGCGTCAAGTGCTGTCGGAAGACAGCAATTCGGTGATTAGGGATCTTAATTTTTCTCTAAGAGAGGGGAGAACGGAGCAGGGCTAAGGCCGTAATTGGTAAAGAAACTGCCGACTCTCATGTTGCTGGGAGGAGGGGATATTGGTCGTTTTTGCGATTTTGCACACTGTTCTTGTTTTTATTTGCGTTCAGACATGATTATGGAGTCGTATATATATATATATATATATATATATATATATATATATATATATATTTGGAGGAAGATTAGCCCTCAGCTAACTACTGCCAGTCCTCCTCTTTTTGCTGAGGAAGCCTGGCTCTGAGCTAACATCCGTGCCCATCTTCCTCTAGTTTATACGTGGGACGCCTACCACAGCATGGCTGCCAAGCAGTGCCATGTCCGCACCCGGGATCCGAACCAGCGAACCCCGGGCCGCCGAGAAGCGGAACGTGCGAACTTAACCGCTGCGCCACCGGGCCGGCCCCGAGTCGTATATTTTTTTTCTCGCTGCATAGTGATCACAGTGACCTTGCCTGGTGTTGGTGTTCTGCGAACTTGTTCACACTCGGCGGGAGAGCGCCGTGGCCTCACTGTGAGCGCCCGGCCAGCAGACCGCTGACAGGGCTGCTGTTTTCTTTCTCATCTTATTTATTCACAAAACATTCACCGATGTCTTTTAGGCATGGTTACACACATTATCTCATCTAAACCTCACAGCATCATCTCATGAGAGATAATCATCTTCATTTCATAGATGAGGAAACTGACTTGAAGGATGAGTGACTGTCCAAATTCACCCAGTTTGAAAAAAAAAAATAGTTTCTTGGTTCTTGAATCCAGAATTGTCTGGCTTCAGGTCCAGGGCTCATTCTATGAAGCCACTCCATGAGGAGCGAGGCCCAGAGGAGGTCGAGGATCACCTTTAGTCCTCCTTTGCTACCTGGAAGAAAGTCCTGGCAGGACTGGCCCACGCTGCCCAAGGCCTTGGTAACCCAAAGTTAGCGCTGGGCACCCCAGTGAAGCACATGACTGGCTTTCAATTGGCACAGTGGTTTGGTACAGTTGAGAAGGTGGCACCTGGGCTCTTTGTCCCAGACTTGCTAGTCGCTCCCCATGTGACCTGGAATAAGTCATTTCCCCACCTTGGGCCTCAGTTTCTTTGTCTGATGATCTAAGAGCCCCTGAGCTCAGGAAATCTACAAATAAATATTTATTGAGTGAATGGGTGAAATGAATGAATAAATGGGAGTCTAACCAGAAATGGACTTTGTATAGTCAGTATTTTGGGTTTTTTCCCCCTGTCTTTCTCCTCCTTCTGGTTTGGTTGGTTTCCAGTCTCTCCCCCCTCCCCCCCCCCCCCGCTCCTACCTCTGCTGCCCTCCCAGCCCCCCTCCACCATGTCTGGGACTCTCTGTACTCTCCTGGCCTGGTGGCCCAGCAGCCCCTCAACCTCAGCGACCTCAGCCCTCATTTCCAGCAGCTCCTGTCACAGTTGACAGCTACCTCCAACCACCGCTCCCCACCACCTCCTCGAGAGAATCCATCTCAGCCTTGCCCAAGGAGCCAGGAGTTCCTCAGACTCAGGCCCTTAGAGGGGGCTAAGCCCTGCCTTGGCAATGACCCAGTCCAACCTCAGGCCCAGAGAGGGGCACAATTTACCTACAGTCACACAGCAACTGAGCATGTGTCACCAACAGAACCCAGGCATCCTGATTACTAGTTACACCTCCTTATCTTCTGGGAAAGTCTGTTTTTATTTGAAGTCTGCAAATTGTAGTACATTCTGTACATTGATTTCATATATGTTTGTTAACCAGTCTCCTGTGCTGGATTCTGGAGAGGGGAAGAATAAAACACTGTCTGTGCCTCTAGGGAATTCTAGTCAAATGGGGGAGACAAAAGAATAGATAATTACATCATTAGTGCCCTGGTAGCTGAGTAGACAAAATGCTGTGGGAAGATGGAGAGGGAGGAAGGAACTGCCAGGGATGGAGAGAAGGTCAGGATGTTTGAATTGGGTCTTGAAGTATGAGTAGGAGTTTACCAAACACAGAGAGGGTGGGTGTGGGGTAGAAGAGCATTGCTGTCATGGGTAGCTACTTAACCTGCAGAAAGTCATGGAGCCACTGAAGAGCATGGCAGAAGTCTGCAAGCATGCGCTGGGAACGCAGGGAAGAACTTCTCCTGGGATAAGAAGGAGTTAGGTTCTGTTTTCAATTCTGCCACAGAGTCACTAGCTGCCTTTAAGCAAATCATTCCATTTCTTTGTGTCTCTATTACCTCCTCATCTTTCCAGGAGGATGCTCCTAAGGCCATATAGCTATAGAGCTGCTCTTTTAAACACAGTAGCTACTAGTCACAATGCACTATTTAAATTTAATTAAAATTAACTAAAATCTAAAATTCAGTTCCTTGGTTGCACTAGCCACATTTCAAGTGCTCCAAAGCTACGGGTGGCTAGTGGCCACCATATTGGACAACACAGATACTGAATACTTCTGTCATCTCCGAAAGTTCTGTCATGTGGTGCTGCTCCAGAGGCCTGTGATTCTGAGAAGAGAAGGGCTTTCTCCCATCACATAGCAAGCCCTGCGGCCTCCCCACCTGCCCGTTTAGGAGGAGATCCCAAAGAACAGAATAGAGAGGACACGCCATCCCACTGCCCAGGCCTGGTTCCTGTCACACAACGACCCAGCAGGAGGACAGGGTTCTTTGTCCCTTTGTCAATACATGCTGTTTTCTGATTTAGCTATGCGAAACCTTTCACAGTGGCTGGTCCATAATAGGGGCCTTCGTAAACATTCAGCTAGTCCACACCCTGTTTCCTCGTGAGGAAACCGAGGACCAGAGCAGCCCGGTTTAGGACCCAGATTTCTTAATTTCCTGTCTGGAATGATGGAATTTAGGGTACGATAATGGTCTTTGGGCTCATTTTGTCCTAAGCATTTCAGGTTTTATTTACGTTGTAAGCCACATGATCCTATGAGGAACCTGTGGGTCAGCCACCTGACCTTCAGTGTTGCCTTATCTGTGGCTACATGTATGACCGTGACCTGGAGCTTGCAGGAATTAAATGGCGGAAAACCCTATTTGTAACGCACAAGACTTTCATGTGATCTGGTTCAATGGTTTAACAAAAATAATTACATAGCAGGTGGAATCAATATTTTTAAAAAAGAACATAAGTTGATCACCCATTCTGTACCAAGCACTGTTTTGAGTGGTTCTAATAGATAACTCAACAATCCAATGAGGCAGGAAGGTGAGCACTGTCATCCTTGCTTTACAGGCAGAGAAACGGAGGCAGGAATAAGTGATTTGCCCAAGAGCTCACAGCTATCGAGTGCAGCAGGTGGGACTCCCCCAGGCAGTGACCTCAGAGTCCAGAATGTTAACCTTCATCTGGAGCCCTCTCAGCTCTGCAACTGTTGAGCATCAGGATGCGAGGGAAGCTTCAGGACCATCCAGTCCAATCCCTTTCTCCAATCGTGGGGATGCTGAAGACCACAGAGGGGCATCAGTCTGCCCGAGGTGACTCAGCAAGCTCTTTATGGCAGACCTTGAACCTCAGTGTGGTTCTCCTGACTCCTGTTCAGTGACCTCTTTGCTTCCCTCCTTTAAAGGAGCCGCATAAATAAAATGACCCCCTGAGCATCTTCTGGCTGTCCAGCTTGTGCTGGATGCTTTTGTGGAAAAAAATCTTGGCCTTGCAGAGAGAAGTCCTGGAGTCAAATCTTACCTGGGTTGCTTCTATAGATGTCTCAGCCTCAGTGTCTCCAGATAAAGCATAAGGATGTAACTGCCTTAAGGATTAAATCAGAGTGCCTGGCACAAAGTAATGGCTCAAGAAATAGGTGTGGATTCTGAAGACACGGGTCCTGCCCTCTGCAATCTGGATATGGAGGCAAGACTGACATGTAAGGAGGGACAGGGGGACAGCAGACAGCAGACTGTGTTGGCAGGTCAGACAACGAACGTTAAGACAGTTAATGTGCTGTTGGCTCCGTCTGGCAAAGCAGTCTTGAACTTTGAGGTGATTCATGATCAAGAAACATTCAGGGAAGGCTGGCCTGCAGAAACCAGACTGGGCACTAGGTGGCGCTGGTGGCCCATCTGGGATCTAGGAGAGACGCGCAGGCCGCCTGGGGAACCGGTGAACAGCGGTTTCATTCTTGCTGCTTGCACGACCTGGGCCTATAGAGGGAGGGACCCTGAGGGACTGAGGGTCAGGGTGCTGTGCCCCAGGAAAGAAGGATAAATAGGAATTTCACACTCTTTACCTCATTTATTCTTCACGGCCACCTGTTAAATAATTTCCCCACAGGATCCTGTTAAGAAATGGATCCAGGCTCCAGCCCTGTGGCATAGTGGTTAAGTTCTGGCGCTCCCCTTCCGCCTGGGGTTTGCAGGTTCAAATGGCAGCACGGATTAGGCACCACTGGTCAAGCCACTCTGTGGTGGCATCCCACATAAAATAGAGGAAGATGGGCACAGATGTTAGCTCAGGGCCAGTCTTCCTCACCCCCCAAAAAGGAAGTGGATCCAGGCCCACTGATTCCAGAGCCCTCATTCCTTCTAGGAAGACATATTGCTCTCAGCGAGTAGAATTGCTCTGTTGACAGAGGCTAAACAGTACATTAAGGGAGGTGAGGCCAGAAGATAAAGCACAGAATGAAAACATCTCCCCCACCCCCAACAACCTCTCTGGGCACTTCCCCATCCCTCCTCACCTGGTCCATTGCAATGGCTTCCTAATCATTTCCCCGCTTGCATTCTCGCACCCTGGGGTCTGTTCTCCACAACGAGCTTGTTAAAATGAAACCACATCACATTATTCCCCAGTTCAAAACCCTCCGATGGCTTCCTGTTCCAAATTTCTCACCACCCCTACAAGTAGCAGTGTGCTGGTACTTGCTTAACAACCGGCTCTGGAGCATGGGGAGCCCTGCTTTGTAGCATTTGCCAGTTGTGGTGTACCTTCTCTCTCCATGGCCAATTTCTAACTTCCAACAGGACATCACTGAACGATAAGCGCTCCGGAGCTAGTCTGAATGGGCTCCAGCATGCCGCTGCTCCCGGGTCCACACAGCAGGATCTGGCCCCAGACTGCTTCTCCAGACTGTTTATTCCTCTCCCCCTGCTCACTCAGCTGGATCTCTGGCCTTCTCACCCTTTCTTTTCCTTTCATTTCTTTTTTTAAATTGAAGTAGAATTGACATACAACATTATATTAGTTTCAGGTGTACAACCTAATAATTTGACATTTTCATACACTGGAAAATGATCACAGTAAGTCTCGTTACCATCTGTCACCATACAAACTTACAAAGTTTTTTTCTTTGATGAGAACTTTTAAGATTTACTTTCTTACCAACCTTCAAATTTGCAATTCAATATTATTGACTACGGTCACCATGCTGTATATTACATCCACATGACTTATTTATTTTATAACTGGAAGTTTGTATTTCTTGGCCCCCTTCACCCATTTCTCCCACCCTCCACCCCACTTTCCTCTGGCAACCACCAATCTGTTCTTTATATCTATACGTTTTGTTTTGTTTGTCCTTTGGGTTTTTTTAGATTCCATATAAAAGTGAAATCATAAGATATTTGTCTTTCTCTGACTTATTTCACTTAGCATAACACCCTTAACATCTGTCCCATCCGTGTTGTCACAAATGTCAAGATTTCATTCTTTTTTACGGCTGAGTAGTATTCCATTGCGTGTATATACCACATCTTCTTCATCCATTCGCCCATGGATGGGCACTTAAGTTGTTTCCATATCTTGGCTATTGTAAGTACTGCTGCAGTGAACATAGGTGTGCATGTTTTTGTATTCTTTGTATGAATACCCAGAAGTGGAAGTGCTGGATCATATGGTAGTTCCATTTTTAATTTTTTGAGGAACCTCCATACTGTTTTCCATAGTGGCTGCATCAATTTACACTCCCACCAACAGTGCACAAGGGTTTCCTTTTCTCCACATCCTCGCCAACACTTGTTATTTCTTGTCCTTTTGATAATAGCCATTCTGACAGGTGTGAGGTGATATCTCATTGTGGTTTTGATTTGCATTTCCCTGATGATTAGTAATTTTGAGCATCTTTTCACGTGCCTGTTGGCCATCTGTGTATCTTCTTTGGAAAAATGTCTATACAGATCCTTTGCCCATTTTTTTATTGGATTGTTTGATTTTTTTGTTATTGACTTGTATAGGTTCTTTACATATTTTGGATATTAAGTCTTTATCAGATGTATGCTTTGCAAACATCTTCTCCCATTCAGTAGATTGCGTTTTTGTTTTGTTGATGGTTTCCTTTGCCATGCAGAAGTTTTTAGTTGAATGTAGTCTCATTTGTTTATTTTTTCTTTTGTTGCCGTCGCCTTTGGAGTTAGAGCCCAAAAAAATATCGCCAAGACCAATGTCAAAGAGCTTACTGACTATGTTTTCTTCTAGGAATTTTATGTTTTCTGGTCTTATATTCAAGTCTTTAATCCATTTTGAGTTAATTTTTATGTATGGTGTAAGAAAGTGGTCCAGTCTCATTCTTTTGCATGTGGCTGTCAAGTTTTCCCAACGCCATTTATTGAAGAGACTGTCCTTTCCGCATCGTATATTCTTGCCTACTTTGTTGTAGATTAATTGACGATGTAAGCATGGGTTCATTTCTGGGCTTTCTCTTTTGTTCCATTGATCTGTGTGTCTGTTTTTATGCCAGTTCCATACTGTATTGATTACTATAGCTTTGTAATATAGTTTGAAATCAGGGAGTGTAATACCTCAAGCTGTGTTCTTCTTTCTCAGGATTGCTTTGGCTCTTTGGGATAGTTTTCTTAATTTCTTTCTCGGGTGGTTCATTGTTAATGCATAAAAATGAAATAGATTTTTGCGTGTTGGTTTTGTACCCTACAACTTTACTGAATTCATTTATTAGTTCTAATAAATTTTTGTTGGAGTCTTTAGTATTTTCTATATATAATATCATGTCATCTGTGGGGCCGGCCCTATGGCTGAATGGTTAAGTTTGTGTGCTTTGCTTTGGTGGCCCAGGGTTTCACCAGTTCGGATCCTGGTCACAGACATGGGACCACTAATCAAGCTGTGCTGAGGTGGCATCCCACGTGGCACAACCAGAGGCACTCACAGCTAGAATATACAATTATGTACCGGGGGGCTTTGGGGAGAAGAAAACAGAAAAAAAAGATTGACAACAGATGATAGCTCAGGTGCCAATCTTTAAAAAAAAAACATGTCATCTGCAAATAGTGACGCTTTCACTTCTTACTTTCCAGTTTGGAGGACTTTTATTTCTTTTTCCTGCCTAATTGCTCAGGCTAGAACTTCCAATACTATGTTGAATAAAAGTGGCAAGAGTGGACATCCTTGTCTTGTTTCTGATCTTAAGGGAAAAACTTCCAAGTTTTTTATCGTTGAGTATAATATTACCTGTGGGCTTCTCATATACGGAGATTATTATGTTGAGGCACGTTTCATCTATTCCCACTTTGTTGAGAGTTTCTATCATAAATGGATGTTGAATTTTGTCAAATGCTTTTTCTGCATCTATTGAGATGATCCTATGATTTTTATCCTTCGTTTTGTGAATGTGGTGTATCATGCTGATTGATTTGCAAATGTTGAACCATCCTTGCATCCCTGGAAATAAATCCCATTTGATCAGGGTGTATGATCCTTTTAATGTATTGTTGAATTCGGTTTGCTAATATTTTGTGGAGGATTTTTACGTTATCTTCATCAGGGATATTGGCCTGTAATTTTTTTTATCGTGTCTTTGTCTAGTTTGGGTACCAGGCTAATGCTGGCCTTGTAAAATGAGCTTGGGAGGATTTTGAGAAGGAAAAGAACGGAATTTTCTCTGAATCTTTGGTAGAATTCACTAGTGTAGCCATCTGGCCCTGGACTTGTTTTTTGGGAGGTTTTTGATTACTGATTCAAACTCCTTACTAGTAATCGATCCATTCAGATTTTCTATTTCTTCATGATTCAATCTTGGAAGATTGTAAGTTTCTAGGAATTTATCCATTTCTTCTAGGTTGTCCAATTGGTTGGTGTATAACTGTTTGTATTAATGTCTTATGCTACTTTGTATTTCTTTGGTATCAGTTGTAATTTCTCTTCTTTCATTTCTGATTTTATTTATTTGAGTCCTTTCCCTTTTTTTCTTAGTGAGTCTAGCTAAAAGTTTGTGAGTTTTGTTTATCTTTTCAAAGAACCAACTCTTGGTTTCATCAATCTTTTCTATTGTCTTTTTAGCCTCTATTGCATTTATTTCTGCATTTGTGTTCCGATCTTTATCATTTCCTTCCTTCTACTAACTTTAGGCTTCATTTGTTCTTATTTTTCTAGTTCCTTTAGTGTAAAGTTAGATGGTTTATTTGAGATTTTTATTTTTTCTTAAGGTAAGCCAGTACTGCTATAAACTTCCTGCTTAGAACTGCTTTTGTTGCATCCAGTAGATTTTGGTGTGCTATATTTCCATTCTCATTTGCCTCAAGGGGTTTTTCAATTTCTTCTTTGACTCATTGGTTGTTCAGTAGGATGTTGTTTAAGCTCCACATATTTGTGATTTTTCCAGTTTTCTTTTTGTAATTGATTTCTAGTTTCATACCATTGTGGTTTACAAAAGATGCTAGATATGATTTCAATCTTCTTAAATTTATTAAGACTTGTTTTGTGGCCTAACATGTGATCCACCCTGGAGACCATTCCATGTGCACTTGAGAAGAATGTGTATTCTGTTGCTTTTGGATGGAATGTTCTGTAAATATCTTAAGTCCATCTGGTCTAATGTGTTGTTTAAGGCTGATGTTTTCTTATTGATTTTCTGTCTGGATGATCTATCCATTGATGTAAGTGGGGGTTTTAAAGTCCTCTACTGTAATTGTATTACTATCAGTTTCTCCCTTTAGGTCTGTTAATATTTGCTTACATATTTAGGTTTCTTGCTGTTTATTGACCACAACAAGCACACTTCCACCTCAGCGCCTTGGCACTTGCTCTTTCTCTCTCTTTGAGAGGCTGTTCCCCCAGATCTGTGCATAACTTGCTGCATCACTCCATTCAGTTCTCTACTCAGATGTTACAGAGAGGCCTTTCATGAACAACTTGCCTAAGATATACTGAACCCCACCCTTCATCACTTTTACTCCCTTGCTCTGCTTTATTTTGCACTAAGGGTGCCACTCACTATCTGATAGTAAATGGTAGACTTACTTACATTTATTTGTCTAGTTCATCATTGTATTCCCACCCCTAGAACAGGCCTGACTCAAAGAAGGCACTCAATAAATATTTATTGGGTTAATAAATGAGTAAGTGCCTTTCCTCTACATGTAATGAGCCCCACGTGAGGCCAGGACCAAGCCTCATGCTGGTTCAGTTACTGGACATGTGAAATGCCCACAGCATCACAGGATGAGAACCTTGAGTCATCAGTATAAAACCTGGTTTGGGAAGGGTCCCAGGAGTCCAGGGAGAAACCATCAAAGCACCGGGCAGGGAGAATATGCAGAGAAAAATTAATCCCTCTTAAGTAGAGCCTACAAACTAGAATTCCAAAACACACGAGGAAAAGCAATCAATAAAATCAGGAATAATGTCCATCCATAAAAAGAGAAGGATCAATTATAAATTAAAAATTGGCAGAAATGAAACAAAACCATTTAGAAACTCTGGGATGAGAAATATAGTTTATGCACTAAGCTGAAGAGACAGAATAAATCGAGATTGGACATGTTAGAATAAAGGATTATTTGGAAGAGAGAACTGGGGATTTCACCCAGGATGGAGCAAGTGATAAAGAGATAAACTATGGGAAAGAGCAGTGTAGAAGTTAGAGAATTTCCAATGCAATAGACAGCTCGCAGACACTGTTGGTGCCCAGCCCACATTCCCTTGTCTGACCCCAGCAGTCACCTTAAAACAGCTCTGCACAGCATGACAGCTTCCTGCATCTCCCTCTGAGTGTATTTGCTGGCTGCAGGAACAGGCTTAGCTTGCACAGGGGCAGCAGAGTACCAGGGGAGTTAGCCCCAGGAAAGACCCTCAACCAGCAGGGGACATTAGTTCATGGATAAGTGCTCCAGTTTCCTTGCCCCTTGGGGGGACAGTTATGCAGACTGTTTCACAGAGTCTCTCACAGGTCCCACAGTGGGATAGAGCCTTAGATGCCCCCAACAGTAACCTGCTCATGATCAAATCCTTTATTGACTTTTCTCCCTTCTCTGTCTCATGATAGATAGGAAAATGACCATGGCTTAAACAAGACACAAGCTCATTTCTCTCTCATGGAGTAATGCTCCAGCATCAGGAAGTTTAGGGCTAAGAGGGCAACCTCATAAAGTCACTGAGACACCATTTCCTTCCAACTGACTTCTACCGTATGATCCAATATGGCTGCACCAGCTTTGGCCATCTTGTGCATTTTCCAGATAGCAGGAAGAAAGACAGATCAAAGAATAGCACACTCCCTTGCTTTAAAGACATTTCAAGGAAGTTCCACAAGACTCATAGTTATACCCATTGTCCAGAACTCGGTCATATGTCCATATGCAGCTAAAAGGAAGACTGAGAAGTGTAGCCTTTGTTCCCAGTGACCATACGCCTAATTAAAAGTCAGAGACTCTAATTACTACGAAACAAGGAAAATAGATCCGAGGGGTCAACTGGCATTCTATGCCCCAAGCAGTTCAGAGACATGGAGTATAGGCTGACAGACAGGAATTCCAAGAGAACAGAGGGAATGCAGAAGAAGCCAATTAAAGAAATAAGGGCTGAGCATTTTCTAGAATTAAAGACACGAGAGCTCGATTCAAAGGGCATACTCAGTGCTGAACAGAACAAGTAAAAGTCACTTCATAGCTAGACACGCTATAGCGAAATGGCAGCATACCAAGGGTAACGAGGAAACGTGGAAGCTACTACAAAGGAGTCCCGGACTCCTGGGACCCCGTCCAGAACCAGGTTTCGTGCTGAGGACTCAAGGCTCTCATCCTGTGATGCTGGTGGGGGTTTCACATTTAGTCAGTGAGCCAGTGTGAGGCTCAGCCCTGGCCTCATGTGGGGCTCATTTAGCCCCTTAAACCAGAGGAAGTCAAATTCCTGGCTGCTCACCCTACTTCTGAACCCAGACCCCCAGCTTCCCTGCTATGTAACCTTTTGTGTGTCTTGCATTTCTGGTCCTCACAGATGTTTATTCTGTTCTGAATTTATCTTTTTTTTTTGGTGAGGAAGATTGGCCTTGAGCTAACATCTGTGCCAATCTTCTTCTACTTTATATATGGGACGCCTCCACAACATGACTTGATGAGCAGTGTGTAGGTCCGCACCTAGGATCTGAACCCACAAACCCTGGGCCACAGAAGCAAAGCATGCAAATTCAACCACTGTGCCACCAGGACGGCCCCTGAATTTATCTTTTTATATCATTGCTATGAGTTTAGTGCATGGAGGTGGAATTCAAAACACGAACTTATAATACCATCTTGACCAGAAGTTTCTGGACACTTTGAATCTCCCCAGAGTGGAGCCACTCTGCCTGTCCATAGGACTGATTCCAGCAGCCAGGCATGCGGATCTGGGAAAGGAAGGAATATGCCCTTTGGATGCTCCTGTTTTCTTCCCCAAGAAGACACAGGCCCTGGAGGACCCAAATAGCCCCCTGAATAAAGTGTATTTGGGCCTCCTGGCCTCCCAGCCTCCCCGCTCATTGAGCCCCAACTCACCTAAGTCATTCCGTCACTGGGCTTCCTGCCAACACTCCACCTCAAAGGTCTTCACTGACGCAGGGCTTTAGGTGTTCACGGCCATATTTGAATTTCAACAAGGGACTCATAAAGATGTTTTCATCTTTAAAATGTACAGGAATGGAATTCAAATAGTGGAATGACAGGCTGTGTGTGGGGTCGATTGGCTGGGTCAGAGACATCACACCTGGCTGGCGGGGAGAACTTTCTGCGGACAGGAGCTGTCCAACGAGGCGTGGGCTGCTGTCACTGGGGGAACTCAAGTGCAGACGGCCGACCTCCGGCTGGGTGCCGGGCGGGGCCCCGGACGGGAAGGAGGGCGTCTTCAAGCAGGAGGGAGGATTCTGGGGGCAGCAAAGGAAACGGCTCCAGAAAAGCATCACTAAATGTTATTACTCTTCTAAGAGGATACACTGCTCTCTGAGAGCCAGCCTCACTCCCCACACTGATGCATTTCCAGAAGCATGTCCTCCACTGCCACTCAAGAGCTCTGAGAGTTGGGCACATGGTTCCCCTTTTTTGGGTCTTATCTGTGAATAAAAGAGTTGGACTCAAACCTAGTGGTTCTCAGAGGCTCCACGAGCAGATCTCAGAGCCCAGGTGATGGGGTCTTCCCCACTGCTCCCGAGAACTCAGCCCCCTCAGTCCGCCCCACGCATGTCTACAGCTGTGTGACCCGTTCTGAACAGGTGACCCCACCTGCCGGTCTGATTGCACTTCAAAGCCTGCGTTATCTTTCATGTTTTACCGTTACCAGAGGCAAAGATTGATCTCCATCTTTTGCAATTTAAGAAGACTAACGGCATGACTGTTTCTGTTTGCGTTTTAAAGCCACAGCATTTTTCTCTCAATGCTACCACATTTGTGATGCCCTTAAAACTTACGCTGAAAGAGAAATACAATCTTAGAAAGACCTTCTCAGGGAAAAATGGGTATTTTTACCCCAACTGTGGTGGAGCTCAAAAACTTTTATAGCATGATTGGGAACATATGGGGGCTTTTATAGGATGACTGGTGGCATATTATGGATTCCCCTAAGGGCTCCTTCAGTGCTAGCCTTCCTTCCTGGGCATGGCTGATGCCTGCCACAAGGAAGGAAGGGACTTCATACTTACTGAGCGCTGTGTGCTTCACAAGTCAGTCCCATCTCTTTTAATCTGTATAGGAACCCATTTTACAGATGAGGAATCTGGGCCCAGAGAGGTGAAGTGACTAGCCCAAATTCACACAGCCGGGATGAAGCAGAAGGCACTGCTCTCTCAGTTAAACTCTCTGCAAATCCTCCAGCTGGTTTTTGTTCAGCCTTCTATTCTCAGCGAGGATTTCTGCATAAATAGGAATTTCTATGTGGATTATAAACCTTAGGGAATGACATATTGTCATGACTTTTAGGTTTCATCTTTGTGGCACTTAACATTTTGGGATAACTTTTCTGATGATAAGAATCATACGTGATCTAGTGGAGGGGTTTCTTTTTTTTTACTTTTGGGGGGTAACTTTTTACTTTAAAATAATTATACATTCACAAGAAGTTGCAAAAATAGTATAGAGAGGTCACATGACCCTTTCCCCAGTGTCCCCCGATGGAACCACATCAAAACCAGGAAGCTGATGTTGGTGCAATGTGTGCATATAGTTCTTGTCATTTTATCACTTGTGTAGATTTGTGTAACCATGCAATCAAGACACAGAACGTTTCCATCACCACAAAGAGCTCCCTTGTGCTGGCCCGGAAAGTCACACCCACCCATTTTCCTCCCACTCTCCTCAACCCCTGGCAATCACGAATCTTCTCCCCATTTCCACAATTTTCGTCATGTCTAGAATGTCACATAAATGGAATCATACAGTCTGTAACTTCTCGAGATTGACTTTTTCACTCAGCCTAAAGCCCTCGAGGTTATCCAGGCTGTTGCATGGAGCCAGAGCGGGTTCCTTTTGATTGTGAAGTAGTATTTCGTGAGTGCTCCATTTTGTAAAAACTTGGCAATACAAAAAACATACAGAAAAATATGGGGGAAAAAATCCCAAGCCCCCAGATGGGGGGTGGAGGTCTCCTGGTTTTCTTCTCGCTCAGATCAGGACTGGCTTCAGCCCTGGGACTTGCGGACCGACCCTCTGCAGACCCAGGTGCAAAGTCAGGAGAGATGAGCAGGGTCGGCGGTGACGAAGCGGTTGCCCCAGGCCCCACTGTTCCCTCTCCTCTGTGGGACTCCATCTGGCTGCTGTTGACTCTCTCTTTGCATCCCTGGCTCTTCTTTTTTCCCCTCTCTTTCTCCTCGCCCCGTGTGTCTCCATCTGTCTCTCTGAGTCAGTCTCTCTCTTTTTCTCAAACCACAAAACATGGCTAAATGCAATTTCCATTGAGTGCAAAATCTTGTGTCTGTGCTTCATTATTCTGTCTGGATTCGTACATGTTTTCAATTGCATAATTCCCCTCCTTCCTCATTTTCTCCCCAAGACTTTCTCCCACATAATACGAGCATTTGGGGGCCAGCTTTTGACAGCTCTGCCTTTGAACGCTGTGAAAAGTAGAGTGAGTGCCTCTTTCAGTCCTGTACCACCAGGGAAGCCTGGTTGGCAAGCTCCCCGAGGTGCCTGCAGCGTTTTGTCCCTTAGGCCAGTCCTGGGGGCGAGAGTGCCCCTTTACCAGCTCAGGAGGGGGCCAAGGCTCTGGCTGCAGCGTCTGCCTTGGAAGAGTTCAAGAGCATTTTCTTGGCTAGCTCAAGACCTTCCATCCCACTGGCGACCACAGGATCAGGTCCAAACTCCCCTCTCGGGCTGTTCAGAGCCTTAAACATCTGGACCAACCCTATTCATTCATTTATTCTTTTATTCACTATGTCTGGGAAGTATAGCTTCTTGCTCCAACAGCCATTACAGTTGTGAAATGAGGTTGATAGAAAGTAACCTAAATATCCAACAAGAAGAGAATAGTTAAATATATCATGAGGTAGGATCAAACATTACAAAGTCATTAACAGTCATGATTTGGAGGGTTTTCAGAATAGGAAAATACCCACGATAAACTGTTAGAATCCTAATGACATAAAAATACATAGGCATGGAAAAATGGCTTAGAGAAAAGGCTCCAAGATGTTAACAGTTCTTATTTCTGGACTGTGGGATTATAGATGACTTAAAATTTTTTTTTAATGTTTGCAATAAGCACATTTTATCTTTATAATCAGAAACAAATACACATTAGTAAAACTAAATCAACTCTGCTGGATACAAGGCATTTCTACAGCTCTCCTTCATCTGGTGGCGGAGGGATTCAGCATTCTCCTCCCACCGGAGCTCCACCGGGAGGGCAGACCCCTGTGCCGACCCCTTCCTTGAGCTCAGGCCCCCGCTCCTCTGCCAGGTGGGTGGAAAGCCATGCTGTGCATTGCAACTGTGTGGCTGCCCTGTTCCTGACGCCCTGGCCGTGTTTTCAGACGGAGTTTGCAGAGTGCCCGGGTCCTGCCTGATGTCTGCGTCTCTGCACAGCACTTCTCATACCAGGTTCTGCCCCACTCCCCTGATGCAGGGTCCTTGGTCCTCCTCACAGCCTCAACGTGGACTAGGCCATCGCTGTGCCCCCGTGTGCCCAGCACGCAGCCTTCACACACAGCAGCCACACAGACTGACCTGCTGGGAGCTGGCACCAGCACCAGCCTTCCAGATGTACGCCCGGAACCCAGAGCTCCCTGGTTCTGGCCCAGGGTACTAGAAAGAGCACAGAGTTCTAGAAGCCTCAATGCTGCCATTCACTGATGCCTGAGAGAAGAGAACCCGCGAGAAGACAGTCAGTCCCTTCACTGGATGCAAAGTTAGGTAGTGTCTGGGGCACACTTTTTTGACAAAGGGATTTTTGAGCCAGTCCTGGGTGCAAGGGACAGTCTGTGGTCCGGCTGCGGCAGTAATGGCGGGGAGCTGTGCCTGGAGCCACTCTGCGTTGGTTCTAATCCTGGCTCCCCCACCGTGGACAAGTTTCTTCCCCTCTCTGTGCCTCAGTTTCCTCAACTGAAAAGCAGGGGTAATAACTGTGCCTACTTCATGGAGTCATTGCGCGGATGAGAGAAGGTGATGGGGGTAAAGCTGGGAGCAGGGCCTTCTGGAAGCCGCCCACAGTGAATGTTAGCCATTACTCATCCCCCAGCAGCGTTCATGGGAAAGAGAAGCAGGATATTTGACACTGGGGCCCTCCCAGGAAAGCCCAGATGTAAGTCTTTGTGATGAAAGCCAAATGAGGATTACCAATTAAAAGCCCTGCCTCCAATCTGTTCCCGAGCGGGGCGGGTATGAGGAAGTACCAGCCGCCGCGCCAAGGGGAGCGGTGGGGGAGGGGAGAGCAGGGAGTGGGGTTTAGGCTTGGCTTTGAAGGAGGGCAGGAGGCGACCACAGGGGCTTGCCCTTGAAGGACAGTGGCGCGCTGTGAGCGGAGGGGGATGTGCCAGGCTTCTTTAGAAATGGTGGCATTCCAGCTGGGGCACGGGGTCCATGGGTGGGGCTGGGACGAGGGGTATTTTTGAACCCATACTTGCAACGCCCGTCCATGTACAGATGCCACCTTCTCACAACCACCCTGCCGGGTAGATTCGCGTATAGACGAGGATCAGATTGGGTCACAATTTGCGGGAGACGCTGCGCCTGGGAGGGATGGAGCTGAGATTTGAATCCGGGGCTGCGCAGTCCACAGGGACCTCGGCTCCCCGCTTCCCCAGGCCGGGGAAGCCTCAGCTCCAGGGTCGGGGCGGGGAGGGCTGAGGCCTCAGAGGGGACACCCGGTTGCAGGGAGAGGGAGAGGCTGAGGGAAGCCCAGCCCCAGGTGTGGGAGAGACCCAGCGCTGCTGGGCAGCCACGTGGGGAAAGAGCAGAAAGTAGGTCAGTCACGCGGGAGCCGAAGCGTGAAATTAATGAGCTGCTCCGAAGCTGGAGGCGTCACCTTTCAGGAGGGCGGAGAAGGAGAAATGCAGTCCCTTTGGGAGAGGTGTGGGGCCCGCGGGGCTGCAGCAGGTGAAGGAGGGTGGCAGGATCAGTGCTTTCTCTCCTGGCCCCGGCGCTGGGGGAACATCAGTGGGCAGGATGAGGAAAGGATGAGAGAGTAAGAGTAGCGACTGGCGGGAGGAGCCGTCAGATGTAAGCTCCGCGAGGGCAGGACCATGTGTGTTTTCTTTATGGCTGACTGATTCTTGCTGCCTAGGATAGTGCCGGCTCGGAGTGGGCATATCTGATTGAATACGTGATCAGAGACAGCTCTGCTCTGTAGGTTATCGGGTGACCTGTGAACCCTCTGTGCCTTATTGGTGTGGAGGAGCTTCAACTGCATTGGGTAATATCTGCCAAGTACCTGCCGTGTGCCAGCCCCCAGCTAGGTGCTGGGGACGCGGGGATGTATAAGATAAGGTCCCTTCCCTTACGAAGCTCACTGTCTAATGGAAAGACAGCTCAGCAAAAGATGATCATACCGTGAGCTAAGCACAAAAACGGGTAGTGGGACACAGAGAAGAGACAGTTCTGTTGCGGGCGTGTTCAGGGTACAACTGCTTCGAGGAAGCGACTCAACAGCTGGGTTTGAAGGTGGAGGACAGGACCACATTATGACTTTTGTGGGTCCTAGACCTTTTTGTCTTCATGGGCCTCTCTCTCTCCACACACACGCACAGGCAAATAAGCATTATTAAAACTAAATGATACACACACACAATTAAAAAGTCTATTTTACAACCTCACTGGTATCAAGCCAAACTATCCATATTAGGGATTAAAACTTTTTTTTTTTTTTTTTTTACCTAAAAGCTCATTTTTTTCTTCTGATTTTAAAAGAACATTTTCATGGGCCCCTCAAAGTGTGGCAGGTCGAGGCGCCGTGCCTGCTATTCCTAACAGATAAGCCAGCCCAGGTTAAGCAGGAATTTGCTTGGCCAAGAAGACGGGGAAAAGCACTCCCAGGTAGAGACAGCAGCATGTGCAAAGGCACGGAGGCTTGAGGGTGCCAGTACGTTCTAGCAAGAGCCCATCATCCTGTGAGGTGGGCCACTAGGTATTTGAAGAGATTGGCAGGAGACAGAAGAGGAGATTTTGGGTGGAGGCACACAGCCCTGAATGCCCTATTTTGTGCATCCTGAGAGTTTAGCGAAGGGGTTTAAACCCTATCGGAGGTTCTGGAACAGAGTTCAGAGGTTGCTGGTGAGAAGGGAAGATTCCTGGACCTTGATTCCAGAGGCTTTGCTAGGAATGGTGATAGATGCTTGCTAAGGTCTCTCCCGGCTCCAGGGCACCCCCCCTCCCCCCCGACTGGCTAGGACAAAGTAGGGGGCTGCGGGTGGGGTGGGGAAGTGAGAATCCTGCTGGCTCCTGGTTGCTCTCCACAGTGCAAAGTAGAGTTCCTTTGGGCTGGAGGGGCCTTCTCCTAGAACTGCTTCTCAAAAGAGCTTCTGACCCCTGGATAGAGGGGAAGCAGGGGGAGTTTGGTGGAAAGGGTATGGGCTTTGCTAAGAGATTGATCTGAACTCAAATCCCAGAGATGCTGCCTACGAGCTCTGTGACCCCGGGCACGATGCCTCGCTCTGTGAGCCTCGACCCCTTTGCGAATACAGGATGTAGCTCCTCCCTGTAGGGCCGTTAGAGGATTAAATGGGATTGTGTACCAGGCTGGGACAGGGCACAGACACAGTAGGGGCGCCCTCAGGAGCAGCAGTGAATGTGCATTTGTTCCACCAGTGTTCACTGACAGCCTACTAGGTGCCAGAGCTTATGGTGAGCCCCGGGCTTGTGCCGGCGAACACCGCAGACACTGCCCTGCTCTCAAGGGCTGCTTCTTTACCCTGCACCTCTTCTCGAAGTGTCATGTTAGGGCTGGCTTGTGGCTGATTTGGGCCAGATCCTGCCCCCGGGGCATCCCAGCTGGCTGTATCTTGACTGGGGCCATGGTAAGCAGAGACTGTGCAGGAAGCCATCCTCTCCAGCCAGACCCTTGAAACTCAGGACTCAGCTGGAACCAGCCAACTGTCACCTTCAATTGGAAGATTTTTTTCAGCACTTTACACATATTCACAAAAGCCCAGTAGGGGCAGGGCAGGGATGGCGCTCCTGGTTTACAGATGAGGAAAGGAGGAGAGGTGACTCGCCCCAGGGCACAGAGAGTGAGTGAGTGGAGAGCCAAGACTTGGACTCATCTTGGTCTGATTCTAAAGCCCAGTGCTAGCTCTGAGACAGGCATGACTTGGGGACAGAGCTGCGGACTGTGAACCTAAGGGAGATGTGGCACCACAGGCAAGGGTGATGGGAGCCCCCTTCTCCTGGGGACACGTCTGACCTCCAACCCCAGGTCCATCAGCCCTGCCAATGAGCAGGATGGGCCTGCAGGGTAGAGTCAGGGGTTTTAATCATACAGTCCCAGAGTCAGGAGGACCCAGAGGTTTCCAGTCTGGTCCTCATCAATCAAGCAAATGCTTATGGATGGCTTTACTTGTGCCACCTTTGGTGCTGGCTGTGCAGAGAATAATCTGACGCTTCTTACTCCTCCCGGAGCTCAGAGTCTCGAACAGGCCTTCTCCACCTTGGCCTTCTTCACTCTTGGGGCCAGGTAACTCTTGTGGGAGGCCGTGCAGTGTAGGATGGGTACCAGCATCTCTGGCCTCTCCTCACTGGATGCCAGTAACATCTCCCCAATTGAGACAACCGAAAATATCTCCAGACATTGTCAAATGTCTCCTGAGGGGCAAAGTCCCCCTGGTTGGGAACCAGTGTCCTGGAGAGAGGGGGAGGCTGACATATCAGTACAGTGTGCCTGCCGAGTGCTGGGCCAGAGGTGAGCACAGTGCCTTGTGGAAGACAGAAGAGGCTTCTGCGAAACTGGACTCAATGGTGGCACGGCCAAGGAGGTGCAGCAGGTTCCCAGGGGCATGAGGATGCCAGCCCGGCGTTCCTGTGGGCTGCTCCAGTGCCTCCCTCCTGGACACTTCACTGCTCCCCTCCGCGTCCGTCCACTCCCTGGGCTCCCACACAGAAGTGGCTGCTGGTCTGGGAAGTGGCCACACTGGTTCGAGCAGTCTGGCTTCCTCCGCCCCGGGCTGGTCTCCTGGTCTTACCATAGAGTTGGTACCCAATAAGCTTTCACGCATGTTGAGAAAGGCTCTGCTCATCCCCTGGGATGGCCCTCTGAGAGCTGACTGGGTGGCCACTTAAGTACTGTGCTTATGCTAAGAACAGTCCTTCAACCAAGTGCTTCAGTATAAGTACTTCCAGGTCCCCTGCGCCACCGAGGCCGCCGCAGCGTGGGAAGGAGAAAGCGCTGCAGCCGCCGAGCCTGGAGACCGGCTGGGACCAGACACAAGCCCTTGGTTCTGCAGAGCCTCTGCTTCCTGATCTATAAGGTGGGCACGGCCACCACTGCCAGGGTCCTCACGGTGTCCTGGGGGTGACATTTAATATTTCATAGGAAAAGGTTTGATAGAAAAACCTTATACATGTTAATTACTTTCTGAGTTTCCAAGCATGGAGAGGTCAGTTTTCTGCTTTTTTCTCTCTTTTAAAAATTACTTGAATAGTCACGCACACATTGAACAAATATTTATTGAGCCCCGACTGTATGCCAAGAACTCAGTAGTGAATACATGGAATGGGAGAAAGACAACAAGAGAAGTAAGTTGGGTATGAATAGGATGTTAGACGGTAACAAATGTGAAAGGAGGAAAACCAAAATGGTGCAGAGAGGTGGGGTGTTGAAATTTTAGGTAGGAAGGCCCTCTGGAAGGTGACATTTGAGTGAAAACCCAAAGGCAGTGAGGGAGCAGGTTATGCTGGCGTCATTCCAGACAGAGGGAGCCTCGAACACCACACCCAGGGTGCTTAGGAACAGCAAGGAGTCCCAGGTAGGGGGTCGGGGGATAGGGTGGGGTGGGGCTGGGATGGGGAAGTGAGGTTAGGGGTGGAGATGGAGGGGTGCGGCGCGGGAGGTGAGGAGAGGCAGATCCCAAGTGGCCTCAGGGCTGGTGTTTGACTTCAGCTCTTTCTCTGGGCTGAGAAAGACTCACTGGAGGCCAGTGGTGGCTTCTGGGTGGAGGAGTGCCAGGATTGCTCCGACAGACTCTCTGAGACCAGCCACGTGCCAGGTGTTTCTCTTACTTTATCGCTAATCCTCCCAAGAACCCAGTAAAAAAATTAATCCCGCTTTGCAAGTGGTTCAGAGACTTCTCCCAGATGGGGGACCGGGATGGCCCAGCCGAGTCCTTTGATGGAGCGGAGACTTGACCCCCAGTCTGTCTGAGCCCCAGGTGTTTCCGCTAGGCCACTCCACTGCCCATGGCCAGACCCTCCTCCACCCTAAATCCTTGTTGAAACAAACAAAGTAAGTTTCACGGCGATTTAAGATTATTTCTGCCCCACTAAAGGGCGGTTGTTGAAGACTTACTCATCTCTTATGTGTTAACTGTCGCTCCACCCAGAGATGCCCTTGGAATAGAAAAAAAAAAAGGCAGAAAAAACTCGCTAGAATCAGGAGGTCTAAGATATGGTTTGGACTCTGCCACATTGTTGTTGCTTGACCTTCTCAGTTTCCTCCTCTTCAAAATCCCTGACCTCCCTTCTCAAGGTGGTAGTGAGGACAGAGGAGAAAGATAAGGGTCAGGAGCCAGGATCCTTCCTCCCTCCACCAAGCTGCAGTGGAGGCCAAGTGCCCCTAGGTGGCGCAGTTTTCCCAGGCTGGTCCTCCAGCGGCTGCTGCCAAAGTGGGTTGGATGACCTGGGGGAGACTGAGGGGCAAAGATGATACTGATAACCAATGAAGTGGGAGTTTGAGGCAGAATTCTGCAGCCAGTGATCCCTGCTGTTCCTCCAGTGGGCACCGTGGAAGTCAGGGGGCAGGGTACCCCGACCACCTGGCCATCAGATGTTGCTGTGGGACCCTAGGGTTATAGTCCTTGGGGTCGTGGCATGAAGGGCCAGGGTTGTATGCAGTGCAGCATCCATTCTGTTTTCCAGATGAGGAAGCCGAAGGCTGGAGAGGAGGGGGCTTCCCTGGCCACCCTGGAAGTCAGGGACAGAGCTGCTGACCCTGGCAGGACCCTTGATGAAAACATGAGTGTCATCCCCTTGGGTGGCCTCCCCTACTCCTCGTGCTTCTTCTTGGGCTGGCCCTCCTCCCTCCACCCTGCAGATGCTCTCAGGAAAGGCCGGGAGAGCAGCATTTGCTCCTCATGTAAAGAGCTGTCTCTCTGGGCAGCCACACGCTGGCCGGGGGCGGGAGACTTGGGTGTCTGAGCAGCTCTGTCACCACCTTGGGAACACATGCCTTGGGCACATGGCTCTTCTCTCCCTGCCTGCCGCGTCCTTATCTGTAAAGCAGGTGGGTAAGGAGGAGAGGGCTGGGCTGGATATCCCCAAGGTCAGTTTCTGGCTCGACATTCTGAGTTGCACTTCAAGCCTCACTTCTGTCCATCGGGGAACAGGTGGGGGAGGGAAGAGCTTCGGTTCTCTCGTTTAAAAAACACGGGGGAGTGGACTAGGTGATGTGTCATTCTGCCTCTGACATCTGGCTTGGCGAGGATGAGAGGCAGTGGCAGAGGCCGGAGCCGTCCCCTCTGAGCTGCCAACACATGATGAGTGCCCCCTCCCGGGGGGTGCAGACCTGCTGCCCTCGGTGGCCTCCAGAAGGGGCCCTGCAAAGTGGAGCTGCGGGGCCCCAGCAAGACAGGCCTCCTTTGGAGCTGGGGTGGAGGAGGAGGTCTTCCTCCCCCTCAGAGAGCTGAAACCCAGCTGCACACGCAGAGGGTGCTCCTTCCTGGGCCTGATTACTAGCCGTCTGCTGCCCAGGCCAGACGTGCCTCTCAGTGACCTTGGGCTCCTTCCAAAATGAAATCTTCCTTCCAAGGAAGCAGGAGATAGTCACCACTGAAGGAATTCAGAGAACAACAGCGGGAGGAAAGAGTCTGAGGGGAAGGGGAGAAACCCACTTATTGTCAGCCAGCCATGTGCTGGGCACTCGGCTGGCCCCTTCCCGTGTATTAACTCATTTAATCCCATCAACCACAACTTCAGTATTATAATCCCCTGTTTTCAGACGAAGAACCATTTCGGACACGAGTTACTTTTCCCACAGTTGCACAGCGAGTGAATGGCAGAGCTGGGGTTTGATCCAGGTCTCCGACTCCACAGCCCGCCCTGGTCCCACCTGAACACACCGAGGCAGGAGGAGCCACAGAACAGGGGGCAGGGAGCTGGGTTCTGGCTCTGGCACTGCAGAGGAAGGGTATGTGATGGCTAACGCTTGGTTGCGTTTTGTGGTTTCCAAGTGATAACCATACAGCATCTTATTTTGTTCTCAGATCAGCCCATTGCACAGATGAGGAAACTGAGGTTCACAGAGGTTGAGTGACTCATCCGTTTGTGGTCACCTAGTCACTGGGCTGCCTTTGAACCAGATCTTTTGACTCTAGAGTCTGTGCAGCTCACAAATAAAGTTGATTTTTTGACAAGTCGAGCCCCTTCTCTTGGATTCGTTTTTCCAGTCTGCGAAAATTAGGGGTGGGATTACATTTGTAGGCAATCAGTAGTTTTCAGACTCTTTTATTTAAAAAAAATTGGGGAATCCATGGAATTTGGCAACTTAAAATTTTGCCAAGTAAGGCTGTTTAAAAAAATAAAAGAACATTTTGCCTTCAAAAACTAGGAGGAAACAACATTGGTGTAGCAGGGAGGAAAAAAATAGTAACAGAACAGAATTCCTCTTAGGAATTAACCAAGTTATGTTAGCCTAACACCTTGATGAGCCATTGTAGTCAGACCTCATAGTTCTCTGGGCCTGGCTGGAGTGGGCCCGAAGGGAAATGGAACGAGAATAATTCTCTGCAAAAGAAGTGATTTGCTGTTGTGGGCTAGGAAGGATGAACAAGCCAGTGACATGAAGAGGAGAGGCTGACGGGAGTAGTCCAGACACGGGGTGGGCATGGGAGTCCCAGAGATGACCCGTGAAAGTTCCCCAGGTGGGAGGTGGAGGATGACCAAAGGACCCACAGGAGAGGGAGGGCTGGTGATCAGTGTCTGCCAGCAGGTGTCTGCTTTCCTGTGCCAGTCATCCTGTGGGCAGCCTAGGTCTCCCCCCGCAGTGCCCTCACACAGTGTGGGAGCTCAACGCATGGAACCTCGGCCATGCAAGGTGGCGGTCCATTGGTCAGGGATGGCTGGAGCCTGCCAGACCTGAGTCTGAGGCCCAGCTCCGTCACTTGGAAGTCACATGCACTCTCTAAGCTTCAGTTTCCTTCTCTGTGAAATGGATACAATATTCTCTGCCTTGGAGGTTGATATGAGGAATAAGTGGGACCACAAACTTAGCATAGTACCTGGTACTCAAGCCCTCAATAAATAGCCACTTAGCTGCCTATTGTTATTAACCGTGGTTATTCGGGTATCCACAATTTTATTTACTACAAGCTTGTGAGAGGTTTTTGTTTGTTCATTTTGTTTGGAGAGGGGGGTAGCTTTTGCTGGCCTTAAATCCAGGCAGGACCAGGCAGGAGTATCCTTCTGGAAGGGGAGAGAGGTGGGTGGGTTATCACAACCCCCCGCCCCACCATGGCCCCAGCCCTTCCTGCTTTTTCAAGGCTGAGTCTTGTCTGTGTCTGCGAATCTGCTCCTTTGGAAATGACAGCAGCTCCTTCCAGGGCTGAGCGCAGAGGGCAGGGCTCCCGCCAAGGACAGGCTGAGGGCTGCAGGGAGAGGAGGAGAGACAGAGAAGAGGAGGCGTGAGCAGGAGGAGATATGAGGAGGAAGGAGAGGCTCTTCTGGGACTGATAATCAGTCACGGAGGCAGAGAGAGGATGTGTGTTTGCACACGTGCATGAATATGTGACCACACGTGTGCATGAGGTAGCAGGTGCACGTGGTTCGCATGTGTGACTGTATATGAATGAGTGTGCAAAGCCGTCGACGTATGAGCGTATCAGTGCGTGACTCTGCGTGAGAGTGGTTTGCAGTGTGCGTGTGTGTAAGAAGTTCATACGCACGTGTGCCCTGGGTCAGCATGGGCGTGCTGGGCTGGAGAGTGGCATTGACACTGTGGCTCCCTGAGGGAGTGTGAGAGGAGGTCCATCCTGTAAGATTACCTGAGCCGGGCTCGGGGTCTAAGGGTGCCTCTGATACATGAAATGTCTAAAAGGAGGGACCTTATGCAGCTTCCTGCGGGAGCCCCTGACTCCCCACTTCACCCCACCCCCACCAACTGTGTCTCCTTTCCTGGTCTCTCCCAGCGCCCCCAGCACCCCCACTGACGCCTCCTGCTGGCTGCTGGCCTCAACAGTGGAGTGGGGAGGAGAAGGGAGGAAGGGAGGAAGGGAGGGAGTGACCGGCCTCCTAGCCCCAACCCTTGGTGCTACCAGGGAAACATCCTCCTCCACCCCCCACCCCCCAATCACTGAGATTCCTGCTGTGAGGGAGAGAGGAACCCTCTGTTTCCATGGCAACATAGCAGCCCTGCTTCTCAGCCTGAGCCCAGCTCCTCTGAGCCATGGAAGGAGTGGGAAGAACGCCCTTCCTCAGGCTTTGGAGCCCCCCCAAAGTGCCTCACCTCTACCCTTCCCACCCCGGGTGCCCCCTTGTTCTCCTGGTGCCCATGATCCCACTGGGACTCCTGAAGCGCACACACGCCCCTGCCACCTCTCCCAGGGTCTGGGGACCTGTCTTGTCTGTACAGGACCGGATCTGAGCAGAGCTCCGGAGAGTGACAGGATGGGGCTGCGTTCCAGCCTTCGCCTGCAAAATGGTACTAAGGGTAGTACCTCTCAGGGTTCTTGTGAGGAGCAGATAAATTGGTGCTTGTGGAAGGGCTTTGTCATGCTGAGTGCAGGGTCAGTGTGGGGCCACCGTGGAGTAGCCATTGTCCCAGCCTCTTCAAAGGACAGCCTTCTCCAGCGACTCCACTGCCAGTTCTCCCTCCTGGAAACGCGCGCGTGCTCAGAGAGGTGCACACAAGGCTGCTCCGTGCAGCGTGCTCTCTAATCGTGCAAAATCGGAAACAACTCCAGCATCCGTCAACAGAGAAGTGGTTAAATAAATCATGGTGCATCCACAGTTGTACTGCTCTTCAAAGGGAGTCTCTGAGTGCTGACGGGGCGCCGTCACTAAGACATGTGGCTAAGTCCAAAAAATCAAGTAGAAGAGTAGGTGCAGTGTGATCCCAGCCATTAAGCACTGTTGTTAGCATGTGACAAGTGTTGGTGTGTAAGAGCCTGGAAGGGGCCGTGAACGGTGGGGCCAGACTGTTGGCAGGGGTCGCCCCAAGTAGGAGTGGGCTTGGGGAGGGGCAGTGAAGGAAAATTTGCCTTTTTCCTCCATATTTCTCTGATCTGCTTGCCTATTTAGCAAATGTAATTTGAATAGGATGTGTCACTATTGTTATTACAGTTGAAGAGAGAAAACACACAGGGGACAATCAGAGAACAGGGCAAGAGGGTACAGAATCCAGTACTAGACATGCCTGGAGGAGAGTGGGAATGTCAGGAGGGCTTCCAGGAGGAGGAGGATGGTGAACTGGATCTTGGAGCAAGAGCAGAACTGAGAGTTGGAGCAGAGAGGAGGGTAGTCCAGCAGCGAGTGAAAGGTAGGAAGCGAGGGTGTAGGCTACCGGGCAAGGAAGCCTGAAGGAGGAGAAAGAGCAGGGGAGTCAGCCATTCATACGACCAGGGGTGATTCCCATGTCAGCCGGCCCCAAAGCTACCATCTTTCTTTATTTAGGAGCCACATTATGTCAACCATGAGCTGTATGTTTTAACGGATTTATTCAGTCGTCATGGGTACTTTGCGAAGTGAGCACGCTTATTTTTACAGGTGGGGAAGACAAAAGTTCCGAGAAATTCGTTCATTCATTTATTCAGCAAATACTGGTTGAGCAGCTCTCATGGGAGACACCGTTCTAGGTGCTGAGTGGATGGAAAGTTCCTGTCCCCATGGAGCTTACAGCCTGATGGGGGAGATAGAGAATAAAACAAATCAATCTACGACACAATGTCAGGTGATACTGAGTGCCGTGCAGAATTAAAGAAGCAGAGCAAGCATCAGCAAGTGGCAGGCAGTTCACTCTGACTTTTAAGCAGAGAATTGAATGAAGCAATTGTATGAACATTCCAAGCAGAGGCAAAAGCCTGTGCAAAGGCCCTGAGGTGGGAGCATGCTTGTGATAACCAAGGGAGGGCAAGAAGGCAGGGGCAGTTGTGGTGTGGAGGGCAGGTGTGGTGAGAGAGAGGATGGGGTTGGAGAGAAGTGAGGGATGTGGGGGTATAGATTGTATGGGGCTTCGGGGGTCAAGCAGGAACTATGATTTATTTCTACGTGTGTTAGGAAGCCACTGGAAGGAAAAGTGACATAATATCAGATTTATGTTTCAAAAGGATCACTCTAGCCATTGAGTGTAGACAAGACTGTAGGAGGCAAGAGAGGGAGCAGAGGGGTTCATTAGGAAGCGATTATACAAGTCCAGGTGAGAAGAGAAAGACAGTTTGGATGTGGAGGTGGTAAACAGCAGTCAGATTTGAAATATGTTTAAACAGTAGAACCCACAGGGTTTCCCGTTGGAGTGGATGTGGGCTATGAGATAAAGAGAGAAATAAAGGATGACTCTGAGACGCTGGGCCTGAGCGACTGGATCAATGCTAGTGCCGTTTCCTGAGTTGGGACAGATGGGGGAGGAGCAGGTTTGGGACAATCCGAATTCACTTTGATTTCAAGATGCCTGGAGACTTCCAAATCGGGATGTCAGGCGGGGAGCTGGATGTATTAGATGGGAGTCCAAGAGGTGTCGGGAATGAAGATATAAACTGGGAAGCTGTCAGCGTATGTTTGTTGTCAAACCAGGGGCTGGGAGGCGATCATTCAGAGAGTGTAGATAGGGGAGAGCAGGGCTCCCGCGCGTCAGCATTTGCAGGGCTGGCAGAGGAGGACTCAGAATCGCCCTGGAAGAGCTACTCCCCTGTTCCAGGAGGAAGCCCCATCTAGGGCGGTGGCTCTAGGAATCATTTGGGCTTGTTAAAACACAGACGCTGGGCCCGCCTGCAGTGGTTTGGGGTGGGGCCCAAGAATTGCATTTCGGACAAGTCACTGGGTGATGCCACTCCTGCTGCTGCTGGTGTGCAGACGGCCCTTTGAGGACTGCTCGTTTAGGGGAGGGAAGAGTTGCAGCAAGAGCATAAATTTTGGAGCCAGGTAGACCCGATTTCAAATCCGGGCTCTATCGCTAACTTGCTTGGGCATCTGTCCCTGAGCCTCAGTATCCTTATCTGCAAAGGGGAACCATCACAGCTATTACTCAGGGTTATTGTGAAGGTCAAACAACTTAGCACGTTTTCAGCATCTGGCATCAGGCCTAGAAAGCTGGGGTTCAGGAATGTTATCTCTATGCCCAGGAAGCAGTGGGGCGGGCAGAGGGAGCCTGGGGCTCCCCCACTCAGATGGTCTGGGTGGTCCATGGAAGTAGGCGGGAGGCAGCCTAGAGAGATAGCTTCTCCATGCTGATGCCTTGCTGAGGACAGTCCTGAGGGCTGAGACCCTCCGAAGAGAGGCAGCGCACGGCAAGGCCCCCTCACCCCGCACTCTGCTGTCCTCCGTGCTCTCCTGCCATCTACTTGTTCTCTGCTCCCTGAGGGCCCTTCCTGCCCTGGTTCTTGGGAGCTCCTCTTGTCCCTTCATTTCCTCCTGTCTCCAGTGACCAGTGACCGCTTCTCCTCACCCTCCACCCACCTCCCTGGACCTTGTCACTCAGCTTCCCCTGAAAGGGAGCGTGGCCTGTCAGCCAGAGCCGGGCCTGGAGTCAGGCCGATGAGGACACAGCAGTCAGGGACAGGGGCAAGCTGTCATCTCCACAGCTCAGTTAAATGGGGATGCTGACACTGCCTGCCGGAGGCTCAACAGGGACCAGCACAAAAGAGCGTGTGAGAAAGGACCAGATTTACAGGAGGGACGTGATACACGCTCATCTCTCACCCTCCTTCTCTCCACTGTCTCCCCACCTCCCTCCGAAGCCTCCCTCTCTGGCGGTTGCCGAACCAGCCCAGGCCTGGTGTGCTGGAGAGGAAGCTGTCCCCTACCCCCCGTTGCTATTTAATGCTGTTAACAATGGATTCATTAACTGGGATTAATCTCATACACCAGCTCTCTATCCCCTTGGCTATTAATCACTCACTTCATTAACGGGACAGCATTAGGCAACCTGGGAGTGAGACATGGCGCCCATACCAAGTACCTGTGTCTGCACCTTCGCATCCTTCCTCCTCACCGAGGCATCTTCTGGGTGCCTTTCTGCTCCTGGCCCCGTAGGTTTCAGCCTCACGCAAGCAGAATGCATGCGTCTGTCTCCCTTGATTCCCACCGTGGCCTTGTCTTTGCCCCTGATACCTTCTCCGTGCCCATTTCTCTCTTTTTCCTTCCAATCTGGGGCCCAACACATAGTAGGTTCCCTTATAGGTTAACTGAACACATTGTAGAGAGATACAAATAAGGACACCAATTCCAGGAAGCTTGTTTTTCTCAAATTGACTTTTCTGTTTACAAAGATAATATATGCTCACGCTACAAAATCCTAACAACGTAAGCAAGGAAGAAAGGAGAAAATAAAAGTTTCCTCAACTCCCCACCGTCTCAGGATAATAACCTTTTGCATTTGGGGGAGCATCCTCTTCGATCTTGAGTGGTATATATATAATTTTACCTAAATGGATCCTACAACGCATGCTGTTTTGCAACCTGCTTTTCCACGCGACAATATGTTGTCGAAATCCTTCTGTATCAGTGAATATAAATATACATCATACTTTTTAATGGTTGCATAGCATTCTGTTTTATGGGAGTAACATAATTCAGTCAATGGATCTCCTACTGATGGGCATTTATATTGCCCCCATTTTTCCTCTGATATATTCGACGCCGAGAGCCACATCCTTGCATATACATCTCTGAGCACTTGCCTAATTAACTCCTTAAGAGCGATTCCCAGGAGTGGAATTTCTAGGACAAAGGGTTTGCACAATTAACATTTTGGTAGAATGTTGCATCGTAGTTCTGATGCCTGGGATTCAGTACCAGTTTTGTCAATTTCTGGCAAACGGACCACGGACAAATGGCTCAGCCTCTCTGGGCCTCAGTCTTCTCATCTGGAAAGTGGGGATAATAAGAGGATTTACTTTGTGGGATTGCTGTTTGGATTAAATAAGTTGTTACATGCAGAGCACTTAGAACGACACTTGGCCTGTAGTGCTGGCTCCTGCTACAGGTACACTGGCCCACTGGCCTCCAGAAACACTGAACCTGTCCACATCTTTCCCACCAGCAGCGTGGGAGAGACTGCCTTTCCTTACACCAATGACAGACGCCCTTGTCAGGTTGGCTTTTTAAAATTTTTTTCCCTCAATTTTTTATTGTGGTAAAATATATATAACAAAGTTTACCATCCTAACCATTTTTAACTCTACAGTTCTGTGGCATTTAGTACATTCACGCTGTTGTGCAACCCTCATTTTCGTTCATCTCCAGACCTCTTTTCATCTTGTAAAACTGAAACTCCATACCCGTTAAACACCGACTCCCCATGCCCCGGCCCCCAGCCCCTGCAACCATCATTCCACTTTCTGTCTCTATGAATTTGACTACTCTAGGTACCTCATTTAAGTGGAATCATATAAGATTTGTCTTTTTGTGACCAGCTTGTTGCACTTAGCATAGTCTCCTCACATTTCACTCATGTTGGAGCATATGTCAGGTTTTCCTTCCTTTTTCAGGTTGAATAATATTCCATTGTATGTGTTTACCACATTTTGCTTATTCATTCGTCCATCAATGGACACTTGGGTTGTTTCCATGTTTTAGCTATTGTGAATAATGCTGCTGTGAATATGGGTGTACAAATGTCTGTTTGAGACCCTGCTTTCAATTATTTTGTGTATATCCCAGAAGTGGAATTGCTGGATCGTTTTTTATTTTTAATTTTTTGAGGAAACACCTTACTGTTTTCCCCAGCAGCTGTATCATTTTGCATTCCCGTCAACAGAACACAAGGACTCCAATTTATCCATATCCTTGTCAATACTTGTTATTTTCTGTTTTTTGGATAGCCATCCTAAAGGGTGTGAGGTGGTATCTCTTTGAAGTTTTGATTTGCATTTCCCTAGTGATTAGCGATGTTGAGCATCTTTTCACGTACTTGTTGGCCACCTATATATGTTCTTTGAAGAAATGTCTATTCAAGTCCTTTGCCCACTTTTGAATTAGGTTATTTGTTTTTTTGTTGTTGAGTTTTAGGAGTTCTCTATGTATTCTGGATATTAATCCCTTATCAGATGTACAATTTGCAAATATTTTGTCCTAGTCTGTGGGTTGCCATTTTCACTCTGTTGATTTGTCTTTTGTCTACAAAATTTTTAAATGTTCATGAAGTCCAATTTACATTTTTTCTTTCTTCACCTGTGCCTTTGGCATCATATCCAAGAAATCATTGCTAAATCCAATGTTGTGACGCTTTTGCCCTATGTTCTCTTCTAAGAGTTTTATAGTTTTAGGTCTTACATTTAGGTCTTTGGTCCATTTTGAGTTAATTTTTGTATATGATGTTAGATAAGGGACCAATTTCATTCTTTTGCATATGACTATCCAGTTTTCCCAGCACCATTTGTTAAACAGAACGTCCTTTCCCCCATGAATGGTCTTGGCACCCTTGTCAAAAATCATTTGACCATATATACGAGGGTTTATTTCTAGGCTTTTTATTCTATTCCATTGGTCTATATGTCGTTCTTTATGCCAGTACCACACTGTTTTGATTACTCTAGTTTTGGAATGAGTTTTGAAATCAGGAAGTGTGAGTCCTCCGGCTTTGTTCTTCTTTTTCAAGATTGTTTCGGCTATATGGGATCCCTTGAGATTCCATATGAATTTTGGGATGGGTTTTCTATTTCTTCAAAAAAAAGCCATTGGGATTTTAATAGGGATTGAATTGAATCTGTGGATTTCTTTGGGCAGTGTTGCCATCTTAACAATATTAAGTTTCCAATCCGTGAACACAGTGTGGGAGACAGCCTCTTTTCTCACACTGTCGCCAATGATAGACACCTTTGTCAGTTTTTAAAAAACTCTTACCCACTTGATGGGTGACAATCGATACCTCTTTTTTATTTGCATTTCTTTGATCTGTATTGAACTGGAACATATACAGAGTTCTTAGTGGGCATTCCTATTTCATTTTTGAGTTGTCTGATCATGTTCTTTGCCCATTTCTCTGTTGGAATATTTATCTTTTTTTGCATTTGTGGGAGCTCTTTTATATATTAGAGATAATATTCCTAATGTTTTTCCACTTCATCCTGACTTTCAATCTTATTTAATTTTTTGTCTTTCATAGGTACTTGATTTTTACGTAGTTCAGTCTGCCAGGCTTTTTTTTTTTTTTTTAAATAGCTTTTGTATTTCATGTCATGATTAGGAAGGTCATTTTTCCTTTAAATAATACAAAAATTCACACTTTGCTTCAGTACTTGTGTGGTTTCAATTTTTACATTCCATGTTTTTATCCCTTTGAATTAATTTTTGTGTGAAAAGTGAAGTATGATTCCAGCTTTATTGTTTTCCAAATGGTCAGTTATCCCAACAATATTTGATTATTTGATTTTTCCCCCAGTGAGGACCAGAGAGGGACCGAGGGTAAATAAATAATGTTCCAAGACAGAAAGAGATGCCAATAGGTCAAAAGAGCAGTTCTGGGCAAGATTCCCCAGAGTCTGCCAGCACCTAACCCCTGGGGAATCCCTCTTCACTGTGGTCCTGGCACTCTTGATGGGCAGAGGCAGGATGTTAGAGGGGCTGAGCCAGATCCTGCAGTATTGTCAGAACCCTTTCCAGAAAGCTCCATGTGTGTAGGACAGCCTTGTTCCTGGCTCTCAGCAATTAAGAAAAAAAACTCTGTTCTTCCTGTTTTGGAGTCAATGGTAAGTTGCCTTGTGATGTCAGATCTTTGTCAGCCTCCCTTCCTATTATATCGCCCCCATCATTCACTCCAGCCACTCACCCGGCTCCTCCACACCACCACATTAATATATGAGTAATTCACCCCATCTTCTCCGTCCACACTGCCACTGCCCTAGCGGTGAGCATCCGCCCAAGGGATGGCTTAGGAACCACCTGTCCTGGGGAAGGCAGCCCCCGAGCAAGGGCCGTCTGTGTGTGTGTCTGGAGGTGGGGGAAAGGGAGGCAGGGTGACGGGAGCAGTAGCTTCCAGGTCACCTGTGCAGCAAGAAGTCTAGAGTGTCACCATCGGTGCCTACACCCTGAGCTCCGGCTGCTGCGACACTCTTTGCCAGTTTAAGGCAGCTTGCATTTGACTGTGGTCTGGGCAAAGAAAGGTGTTTGTCCTGGAGTCTCTGCTCAAGTGCTCAGCACAGGGGATCCTGAAAGATGTAGGGGGGATAGAAATATCTTGTGGTCCTCTTTCCTGGGAGACAGAGCCCTTCTGTGACCTCCGTTCCCCACTCTCATCCTCAGCTCGTGGACGCAGCTTGGCTCTGGGGCCAGGAGAACGGGTATGGGCAGGCCTGGAGTTTAAGGCAGGCAAGACGCCAGCCTGGGCAGTCATCTTCTGGGCACTGAGGGTGAATTACGGCCCCAGGGCCCGTGGAGCAGGCACAAATCAAGAGGCTGTCGGGAACAGGGGAAAGGCAACGTGTGCCCTCCTCCCTAGCAGGATTGATGGGCTCAGGGCCTGGGTCTGGGTTCAAGACGATTGGGCTTTATAGTGTTTCATTTCCCCAGAATGCTCCTGGTGAAAAGCTTGTCACCCAGGACTGTGCATGTGTGAGCGTGTGAGTGTATTTATCATTGTCCAGGACTTGCGGTGACTGTGCACGAGGGTGAGTTTCTGCATAACTCTCTGCATGGTTCTGATTTCATTTCTGTGTGACTGACCGTGCCTCTGAGTCCTGCATGAGCTTTGTAGGGGAGTGAGTTTCGTGGTATGTGACTGAGGGAGCTGTTCACAAGGGTGAAGACCTTGTGCAGCTGGGGAGGCTGTGAGTTTTGTCTGTGGCTGGACAGCAGCGTGCATGCGTCTGTTGGAGAACGAGTCGGGGGCTCTTGAGTCGGTGTGCCTGGGTGGCTGATGTGGCTACAAACCGAGAATGGAGAACTAGGAGGAAAGCAGGCTGGGAAGGATGGTTCTCGGTGTGATGAGTCTGAGGTCTTGGCAGAACTTCAGGAGGAGACATCTAGACAAGCAGGACCCGGGCTCAGGGGACAGGGAAGGGCAGGAGGGCCTTCGCTCAGGCTTCCTTCCAAATGAGTTCAGATGACAATGCACTGGGAGATGTGGCATTTGGCTAGAATGAGGTGAACACACACACACACACCTACCTCTGAAGGCCAAAAGGATACATTCTGCGTTAATCCCAGCTGGACAGAGTTCAATAGGAAATTTCCAAGGGTTGTTGGAATGGCATAAATTGCACCCAGTGGGGAGAGTCAGGGAAAACTTCCTGGCAGAGGTGACTATTCAGTGGAATCGTAAGGAAGAGGGAATGCAGAGGGAAGAGCATAAATGTTCTGGTTCTAGGGAGAGGGGAGAGGGACAAATTCTGCAAGACTTGGGGCAGGGATAGCAAACCTTTTTTTTTTCATTTTATTTTCTTTTATTGAGGTCATATAAGCTTCCGACATTGTGTACATTTCAGGTGTACATTATTAGATATCAGTTTCCACATAGACTGCATTGTGTTTACCATCAATAGTCCAGCTTTTATCCGTCACCGTGCACATGTACCCCTTTACTCCTTTTGCTCTCCCCGACCCTCTTTTCCTCCGGTAATGACTAATCTGTTCTTCTTATCCATGTGTTTATCTCCCATATATGAATGAAATCATATGGTATTTGTTTTTCTCTGTCTGACTTCTTTCGCTTAGCATAATATCCTCAAGATCCATCCATGTTGTTGCAAATGGCATGATTTTGTCTTTTTTATGGCTGAGTAGTATTCCGCTGTATATACATACCACATTTTTATCCATTCATCTGTTGATGGGCGGTTGGATTGCTCCCATGTCTTGGCTATTGTGAATAGTGCTGTGATGAACATAGGGGTGCATAAATCTTTTTGAATTGTTGATTTCTTATTCTTTGGATAAATACCCAGTAGTGGAATAGCTGGATCATATGGTATTTCTACTTTTAGTTTTTTGAGAAACTTCCAAACTGTTTTCCATAGTGGCTGCACCAGTTTGCACTCCCACCAGCAGCGTACGAGGGCGCCCTTTTCTCCACATCCTCTCCAACATTTGTTATTTCTTGTGCTATTAATTATATCCATTCTGATGGGTATAAGGTGATATCTCATTGAAGTTTTGATTTGTATTTCTCCAGTAATTAGTGATGTTGAACACCTTTTTATATGCCTGTTGGCCATCTGTATATCTTCTTTGGAAAAATGTCCGTTCATATCATCTGCCCATTTTTTGATCGGGTCCTTCATTTTTTTATTGTTGTTGAGTTACATGAGTTCTTTATATATTTTGGAAATTAACCCCTTGTCAGATATATGATTTGCAAATATTTTCTCCCAGTTGGTGGGTTGTCTTTTCATTTTGTGGATGGTTTCCTTTGCTTTGCAGAAGCTTTTTAATCTGATATAGTCCCATTTGTTTATTTTTTCTTTTGTCTCTCTTGCCTGAGTAGACATGGTATTTGAAAAGATACTGTAAGCCATTTTGATGGCAACGAGCTCCTAGGCAGGGGCTGCTGTTTATTCATCGTGGTATTTCTAGCGCCTAGTGCTGGAGTAGGCAGTCTGTGTGTTGAGTTGACTTGGAGTCAAAGTCTGAACCACTATAACTAGGGAGAGTCCACGCAGTTTACTGAAAGGGAACTTTGAAATCTACACAAGACGCTGGGTGAGGACTGAGGGCAGGGGGAAGGCGGTGCTAGGTATCTGAAGGGGGCGCCCAGCCCTGCCCCCCTCCATCAACCTGGCGGACCTGCCTCCGCACTGTGCACCATTTTTTATCCAAATGGGCCTCTGCACCCTCTCTTCTTCCATGACCTGCCTCTCCAGCTCTTGGTCCTACAGCACTATCTTGCATTCCCCCTCCTCATTGCTTCCTGATCCTCTCAAGCTCTGATCTTGACTCAGTTTCCTGATCACAGTCTTCCCAGGCTCAACCTGTGGAACAGCTTTTGTCTGATCTCTTGCTGAATACACCAGGGGGCCAGACAAAGGGCAGCTTGGCTACTGAACACCCAGGACTTGTGAAGAGCCTTGTATCCTCAGTTATAAGGACGTGGGTGCAACACATAAGGGTACAAGTTATATCTGAGGGAGCCAAGGCTCAAGACATTGAGGGAAAGAGGGCTGTGGTGCCAAAAACAATTGCCAACAAGGTGAGTGTCCTGGTAGGTAAGACGAGTGCTGCGAGAGGGAATCTCAGACTCTGGGGTCTGCGCAGATGTCTGTGGACGGGGTCAGTCTCAGAGGCAGAGACTGTGAGTGGGGGGTGCCTGCGACCAGAAGCACAGCATGCTTTTGGACAGTAGTAACAGAAGATCTCAAACTCAGCAGCCTTAAATGATGAGAAAATGCATTATCTCCCATAGGAACTCCCTCCAGAGAGGGAGAATGAGCTCCTATAGGGTGGCTCAATGACATCATCAAGGACCCAGGTTCTTTCTGTCTTTACTGCTACCCTGAGTGTGTTGATTTTGTCCTCAGGATGGCTTTCCTCATGGTCACAAAAGGGCTGCCCCAGATCCAGACACTCCATTCAGACAGTGCAATGTCCAGTGGAAGAAAAGACACTCCTCCTGGTGTCTCTGAGTGAGAAGCCTTTTCCAGAAGCCCTGGATCTGGCTCCTCCTTACATGCTTGTGCCTAAACCAATCACTGGCAGGGGCAGGATTGCCAATACTCATGCCAGTCAAGATGCTCCCCTGGGGCTGGGGCCAGCTGCTCTGAAGCACAGGCCCCACATAGGAAAGAGAACTCCTGAACACAACCAGACTTCTGTTAGGAACAAGGGGGTGGGGGTGGGTAGGCAATGAATTATCTCCTTCCACTAGGCCTCCGCCAGTACAACAGGATAATGGGTGCAAGGCGGAGGTGCAGGGAAATTGTCAAGGCAAGAGCTCCACACTGGGAGACCAAATTGAGAAACCAGTTATTTGAGATGGGGCCTTGTATCCAATCAGAATCAGCAGACAGGCCAAGCTAGTCATCAAAAACTCCTCATCACTATCTCTGTTCCAACACGGCCCATACTCACTTCAAAACCAAAATCCCTCATAAGGCCCGCAAAGCCCTACATGATCTAGTCTGCTTTTTAAGCCCCATCTGGAGTTCCTCTCCTCTCCTTTCACATACAGTGCTCCTTTCTACCTCAGGGCCTTTGCACATGCTGCTCTCCCTCAACTTTTTCTCTTTCATTCCTCTACCTCCTTCACTTCATTCTCAGGTTGGGTCACTCCCTCTTCAATATATTCCCATAGTTCTCTACAAATCTCGTTGGTGGTCTGAGGGAACTTGTCTGTTTACCCTGCTAGACTGCAGGCTCCTTGTGGTCAAGGAAGGTATCTATCTTATTGTACACTCTGCTCTCCTCCCTAACACAGTGCTTGGCACATAGTAGACATTTGATAAATATTTGTTGAATGTATGAATGGGGGATTGATGAGGAGCCTGCTCTACTAGAAGCCCCAGATGGTATCTGAGCACAGAAATGGCATGACCACCATGGGCTCAAGGGTGGGGAGGACACCAGTGTGCACAGGATGGGTAAGGAGGCCAGTCAGGACCTTGTACTCATCACTCAGGTACAAGCTCCAGCCACGGAACCAGCGTCCGGTGAATGGGTAATGACATTATAGACACAACTCAGGTTGGAGTGGTGACTGTTGGGGGCCATAGCTCTGAGTGGTGGTGCCAGATACCTGGTTCAACATGAGGATGGTAATTTGATTTACCTTGCAGGTTCTTAGGACGAGTAAATGAGACGAGGTGTGGCATGAACTTAGTCTAGTGCCATTAGGGACTTTGTAAATAATTAAGCTTTGACTTTGCCTTTACTGCCTTCTTATGGTAAATGATGTATTGTCCCCCTTTCCCATCCCAAGCCAGTTCTGAATTAGTCCTTGTTGTCTTTCTCATCCCAACAAAAACTCCCAGCATGGAGGCACCAGGGCTGTGCTTTCTACCATGCTTAACTGTCCCAAGACTCTGTTTCTTTGTCCAGTCAAATGGGAGTAATAAGGGCCCCCCCTCACCTAGCTGGCGTGAAGGTCAAATAAGATAACACACTTGAGGGTGCTTTAGCAACTGTAAAGGGCTGTGAACATGTAAGGAATTACTGTTCTAATTATTTTTCTGGAGTTGGGCTCGTTCCTGGGCCTGGCATCTGCTCCGACTTTCCCAGTTCCTGTTTCTTGCTCAGTCTCCGTTTTCTCGTAGCCACCCACGATTCTGGCATTGACAGCGTAAGGATGTAAGATGAGATTCAGGGAGCCTGAATGTAGAAGGAAAAAAAAAAGGAACATGACAACAACCAGCAGCCATCTTTCTTGTTCTCCAATGCAAGGATGACCCCACCACCTTTCCAAGTCAGTCAGACCCCAAACCTGGGCATCATCCATGTTCCAGTTAGCTATTGCTGTGTAACAAACCACTCCAATACTTAGTGACTTAAAAGGTCAATTTATTATCTCTCATGGTGCTGAGGGTTGGTTTGAATAGGGAGTTCTAACTTGCGGACTCTAGTGGGGTTGTAGTCAGATGGCAGCTGGGGCTGGAGTCATCAGAAAGCTTGAGTGGACGGGACATCCAAGATGGCTTCCTTCACTCACACGTCTGGTGCCTGGGTTGGAATGGCTGGGACAGCTGGGGGCTGGCCAGGCGTCTCTCTCTCCATGCAGCTGCTCTTCATGGCTACCTCGGGCTTTCTCAGAGCATAGTGGTCTTGGTATTGTTAGACTTTTTACATGGCGGCTGGCTTCTTCCAGAGTGACCATTCTAAAGGACCAAGGCGGGAGCTTTATGGCATCTTCTGCCCTAGCCATCGATGTCATGAGGCATCACTTTAGTTGCATTTTATTGGTTACAGGGCTGGCTAGATTCGGCATGGGAGGGGAGTACACCACGGCCTGGACACTGGAAGGTGTGCCTCCTTGGGGAGCCATCCTTGGAGACTGGCTAGCAAGACTGTAGTCTGGATTGGAACCCTGCCCCGGGGAGCCCTCTCAAAGGTCAGGGCTTGGGAGTGGGGACAAGGGAGCCAGCAGTGAAGGAAACTGGGCAGCTGGGGCTCCTGGCTCCCAACTTTAGTATTTAATATTTATTTATTATTTAATATTTTGGACTTTCTCAAAGAATTTAATGTAAATTAAAAGTTCTGAGGCTCACTTGCCAAAAAAGAGATACAGATGATAAATAAGCATGTGGAAATATGCTCAACAACATTAATCATTAGGGAAAGGCACAATAAAACCACAATTAGATAGTACCACACACCTATTGGAATGGCTAAAGTCATAATAATTTTAAAAAGCTGATACTATCAAGTGCTGGCAAGAATGAGACCATCTGAAATTCATACACATTGCTGGTGGAAATGCAAATGGTACAGACGCTTTGGAAAACAGCTTGGCAGTTTCTTATGAAGTTAAGAAATTGGTATGAATTCAGCAATTCCACCTGCGGGTATTTACCCTAGAAAAATAGAAAGATAGACGCATACAAACCATACAAAGACCTGGACACGGATATTTCCAGCAGCTTTCTTCATAATCGCCCCAAACCAGGCAAAAAAACCCAAAACTTAAACGTCCATCAATTTGTGATTGAATAAACGAATTGTGGTACATTCAGACAACGGAATACCTCTCAATAATAAGACAGAATGAACTACTGATACATACAACTTCATGGATGAATCTCAGAGAATTATGCTGAGTAAAAGAAAGCAGCCAGAAAGGCTATATATGGAATGATCCCTTTATGATGATCCGGAAAAGGCAAAACTATAGTGATGGAAAGCAGAGCAGTGGTTGCCAGGGCCTGACGGTGGGGGAGAGGGGTTGAGTACAAAGGGGCACAAGGGGATTTTGCGGGTGAAGGAAGTTTTCACTTGACTTGATGGTGGTGGTGGTTACACGACTATACACATTTGTCAAAACTCATCAACCTGTATCCTAAAGAGGGTGAATTTTCCTGAACATAAATCTTGCAGTCCTGAGACTAACAGTTTGAAAATGCAGAGAGGACTCTTTCTCCTGCATGTCCCCGTCCTGTGCAACCAGTGGCCAAGCCCTTCCCCGGGCCTGTTTCCGGTGCCGGTGCGCTACACACCAATAATATCCCGCCACCTCCGCGTCTCTTCATGGGCACTCTTTACCTACTCATGGCCTGGATAACTCTTATTTATCCTTCAAGCTTCCAGCAAAATCTCACTTTCCCAACAAGGCCTTCTCCCCCTCTCCAATCTAAATTAGGTATCCCTTTTTTCTCGTAGATCATGCATTTGCTCTTCCTTCTTTAACAGAAAGCTCCATGAGGGCAGGGGCAATGTTTTATTCATCTTTGACGCTTAATTAGCACGAAGTTTGTTTTCATGAATTAATAAACGTGGGGAGGACGTTCACATCATCCTCTATAGTTCCATATGGCATGAATTTGTTTTCCCACAAGCATGCACTACTTTTTTCATTTTCATGCATTTTTAAACTACTTATTAAGAATTGAAATAATTCAAAAGTACATAGAGTAAAAGGTGAAAGTCTTTTATGTACACACAGAGTTTAAAAATAAAAATAAGGTTCTACCTTTCCCTGTTGGTACGTAGAAATCTCACTCATTCCTTTTAATAGCTATGTAATATTCCAGAGTATGGTCATACCATTTTAAACATAATTTTGTCACTAATGGGCATTTAGAGATTCCCCCTCTCCCCGTATCTCTGTGTTTCCATGTTTAAAATGCCACATTGAACATTTGCACATATGTGTGAGTATTGCTGAAGGATGGATTCCTAGAAATTTGAGCTGTTACGAAGAAGTTGTGTGTATTTTAGGTGAAGAGAATGTCTACCCTATTCTGAAAAGATGTATGCAGATAGATATTGTCACCACAGTCTACGAAAGAACCCAGGTGTCCACACCCTCACCAGCTCTGGGTAGCATCAACCTTGCCAATTTTTGCCACTCAGGTTAAAATACGCTCTCATCACTGAAATTTACATTTCCTGCATTATTACTGATGTTGTGCGTATTTTCATATGATTATTAGCTCTTTGTATGTCTCATACTGTGAATTCCAGATTTTATCTTTTGCCCATTTTACGGGGTTGTATGTTTTTGTCTTCTTGACTTGTAGGAACTCCTTGTGTATGTATGATATGGAAATAATCAGTTTGAAAGTTATAAATAACTTTTGGGGTGATGGATATGTTCATTCTTGATTGTGGTAATGGTTTCACAGGTGTATACTTATGTCAAAACTCATCAAGTTGCACACTTTAAATATGTGCAGTTTATTGTATGTCAATCATACCTCAACAAGGCTGTTTAAAAAAGAAAGTCATATAAGTAGTAATATATTTTCTCCCAGTTGTCCTTTTTCTTTAGACTTTATTTACTTTTTTGTCATATAAGAGTTTAATGTGTCAATTATTTATATTCTTTTCTGAAGTTATCTCAGCTGTGTGACTTAAGCAAGTTACCTAACCTTTCTGTGCCTCAGTTTTCATATGTAAAATGAGGCTCAGAGTACCTACTGCATAGGGATGTTGTGAGGATTAAATGAATTAATACACATTAAAAGTTTTTAGAACGGTAACTACCACAGGACACCATGAGATAACTATTAACTATTACCATTGTTTGGGATCTCATATCTTAGGAAAATCTTCTCCATTCCAATACTATAAAATATTCTCCTTTATGGGGCTGGCCCCGTGGCCGAGTGGTTAAGTTCGCGCGCTCCGCTGCAGGCGGCCCAGTGTTTCGTTGGTTCGAATCCTGGGCGTGGACATGGCACTCCTCATCAAAACATGCTGAGGCAGCGTCCCACATGCCACAACTAGAAGGACCCATAATGAAGAATATACAACTATGTACCGGGGGGCTTTGGGGAGAAAAAGGAAAAAAAAAATATTCTCCTTTATTTTCTTCTAGAAATTATGCTTTTTAATGTTTAAGTCTTAAAAGTTACTTAAGAGTTGAAAGGTCTTGGGGCCGGCCCTGTGGCCCAGTGGTTAAGTTCACGCGCTCTGCTTCGGTGGCCCAGGGTTTCACCGGTTCAAATCCTGGGTGTGGACATGGCACCGCTCCTCAGGCCACACTGAGGCGGCGTTCCACATGCCACAACTAGAAGGACCCACAGCTAAAAATACACAACTATGTACTGGAGGGGGCTTTGGGAGAAAAAGGAAAAATAAAATCTTAAAAAAAAAAAGTTAAAAGGTCTAAAGTTACTCTTCTAGATGGTGTGAGGCAGGGGTAGAATATTATTTTTTCCCAGTGGATACACAGTCGTTCCAATATTATTTGTGGTATAACCCATCTTTTCTGCTCTAAGTTGAGATATCTGACTTAGATAGTAAGTTCTCTTGTATAAATAGGCCTATTTCTCAACTCTAATTGAGCCCTTTGCTCTATGTTTACTCCTCTGCTAACACTTTCTACTGGTAAATTATAATAGCTTCTCTCTGACTCTAATCCCGTCATAATTCTTGGTGACTTCAACAATCAAATAGATCATTTTTCTGATATGTCAGTCTCTTGGTTCCTTGATTTCTACTATGATCTGGTCCTCCACCCTACCTCATCCACTCATGGCTGTGGTCATGCCGTAGACTTGATCATGACCACCAATTCTGATGTCTCCATGACCCAATGTAAGCAATTCACCTCTCTGATCACCACCTCTGAACTTTCCAGCTCATTCCTCTTGTACTTCTGCTCTAATAGTTCTTCAACCCACCAGGACCTCCAATCTATTGGCTCTTCTATATTTTCACTGCCCTTACTTTCCACATTATCCAACTTGGAGCCCATGTTCATCACCGTAACTCCTTCAACTCCCTCACCCCTCACTCTCTAGGGCAACCCCACACCCTGACTCACCCAGCTCTCCACACGCTCCCTGTTTTTCCTGTGCAATTGAATGAGTCTGGAGAAAAACACAAGATGTGCTGACCAGTCTCACTTAAAATTCATGGCCACTAAGTTCAAGTGGACTCTTGGTGTTGCAAGTAAAGGTGGATGTCCTAATCCATTCACTCTCCTATTCTCCCATTTAACACCTTCTCATCTCTCTTCGAAATACTTGAAGAGCCACTTTATAAAGGAAAATATCCAAATGGCCATTAAAGGTAGGAAAAAGTGCTCAACCTCATTAGTCATCAAGAGAACGAAAATTAAAACCTTGGTAAGGCACCATGACACACCTGTCAGAATGGCTCAAGTTAAAAAGATCTATGACAGTACCGAGTATTGACAAGGATGTGGAACAACTGGGTCACCCTGCTGGTGAGAGTATAAACTGGTACAACCACTTTGGAAAACGACTTGGAAATATCTATTGAAGCTCAACTTACGCTTCCCCAGCAATTCCATACCTATTGTATATATCAAGCAGAATGTATATATTGTGCACCAAAAGACGTGCTCAAGCATGTTCACAGTGACATGCAGTATAGTAGCACAGAGCCAGCCCTGATGGTCTAGTGGTTAAGGTTTGGTGCTCTCGCTGCTTTGGTGGCTCAGACTCGCTTCCGGGTCATGGAACCACACCACCGTCTGTCAGTTGCCATGCTGTGGTGGCAGCTCACATAGAAGAAATAGAAAGACTTACAACTAGGATATACAACTATGCACTGGGGATTTGGGGAGGAAAAAAAAAGAGAAAACTGGCAACAGATGTTAGCTCAGGGTGAATCCTTCCCTGCCAGAAAAAAGTATAATAGCACAAATAGTGAAGAATCCAAGTGCCCGTCCGTCAAGAGTAGAATGGATGCAGAGATTGTGGAGCAGCCCTACAAGGGCGCACTGCATGTCAGTGAAAGTAAGCGGACTGTTGCTACAGTCAACATCTCACAAACAACGCTGAGTGAAAGAAGTCATACTGTGTGATTCTACCATGTAAGTTTTCAAAACGGCAGAATTAACTTATGGTAGAAGAGTGGTTACCTTGGGGAAGAAGGGGCAGGTAATGACTGGGCATGAGGGGCCTTCCGGGGTGTGGGCCGAGTTCTCTTTCCTGATCTCGGTAGGAGTTACATGGATAAATGAACCTGTGAAAACCTACTGAATTTTACACTCACGATTTGTGCACTCCTTTCTATGTATGTTATACTTTAACCACTTAGAAAGTTATTATATATGTGTGCATGTGTACGTGTGTGTATATATGTGTGTGTGTATCTCTGTGTGTATAGATAAATATATATATATATAAATGTATGTATTTGTATTCCTCTCTTGACTTCACTTTCATTTCTAGCTATTACACCATTTTTCTCCCTCACGTCACAGCAAAACTCAAAAAAATTGTTTATGTTTATGGTCTCCAAGTTTTTAACCCCAACATTCTCCTGAAATTGCTCTTGTTAGGATCACCCATGACATCCATATTGCAAAATGCAATGGTCAGTCTCAGACCTCGTTGCACTTGACCTGACGGCAGAACGCGACACATCTGACCCTTCTCCGAGGCAGACCTTCTTCTCTGACTTCCAGGATGCTGCTCTGCTGGTGCTCTGAGCTCTCTGGACACTCTTCCGACTCCTTTGCCGGTCCTTCCTCATCGCCCTGTACACACTGGTGGGCTCCAGGGTTTGGTTTGCGGACCTCTTCTCCTCTCTATCTACACTCACCCCTTTGGCATCCATTGATGAGTTTCTCAGCTTTTTCTTCTATACACTGATGACGCCCCAATCTATACCTGCATCTTGGATCTCTTTCCTGAGAGGCCTCCTATATCCATCTGCCAACTTGATATATTCCCTTGGATGTTTAATGGACATCTCAAACTTAACACGTCCCCAGACTCCTCATCTCCTCCCATCCCTTCAGTCTGCACCTCCTCACAAAGTGAGAAGCCTGCTCTTCCCAGTGCTCAGGTCCAGTACCTTGCTGTAATCTTCGACTCCTCTCTCTCTTACTTCCTCCCTCCCAGCTGTAAGCACATCATTTGTCTCCGTCACTTTTCATCACCTCCAAAGCTGTTACTTGGGAGCAAGCCACCTTTATTTCTCAATTGGATCATTCCGTGAGCACTCTAACAGGTCTCCCTGTTTCTGTCCTTACCTCCTTTAGGGCAGTATGTACCCAGGACAACAGAAACCACCCCATGAAGGAAGGTAGCACGGGAAACTGGTTATGAGGTGATGGAAGAGCTGAGAAGGCATCCAGGGTCCCAGAAGGCGGCCCAGAGATTATCAGCAGCAGGAACCTGTGACCACCTGTAGACTGTGGAGATAACAGGAAAAGGTGGTACCCACCCCCGGGGGCCAGAGTTACTTTGAAAGGAGCTGTCACCAAGGTTGGCCTGTTTGGAAGGAGCTAGAGGGCCAGAGCAGAGGCTAGTGATGCTTCCAGAGGCATCCTAACCTTCCACGAGGGCTCTTATTGGCCAGATCCTGCCAGAAGGCAGCTGACACAGGATACCTGGAAACGGCCTGCAGGGTCACTCCCCTGCCAGAGAGAGTAGAGCACGGGGAGGGCGAGAAACGGATCTGAGACCAAGACGCCAAGGACATCTATTCACCTCCAGGACAGGTCTAGGTCTCGTGGGGCCTAGAGCATGTGCAATTTGGGGCGCCATCATTAAGAAAAAGTTAAAAGGTGAAAAATACTAAATTAGGAATGAAAGTAAATATTTATTTAGATGAAAAAAGCAATCACAGCAAGTTACAAATTTTTAAAAGGCAGATAAGTACCACAAACATTTGACATAATTCAGAAAAATAGCATGATCTTTTTTACTAATAAATTGCCTGGCATACCTCTGTCTTACTTTTTCCCCTATATTTTTTTGGCTTTATATTCTTTGTCATGCCTTTTCATGACAAGATTTTTTTCGTAGAAAGAAAATGAAAGTCCTCTCTATTATGGTTGATTAAATTTGATTTTTAAAAATTATTAACAGTTTAGGAAAGCTTTCTCCACTTTCACAACTTGTTATTGGTAAAGTAGAGTAAACTTTTAGAATTGTCAAATTTGGGAAAGTTCTACCAAGTTTCTTTTACATATGAACTGTACAATTTCTGGGTCTTCCAGATTTTCTTGTGCAGTGACTAAGTTTTAAAAATTCTGTGGGCTGACAACACTCAGTTGAAGCTCTCAGATCACGATCCTGGGTAAGACCCCACAGTGGGTGGTAGGTGGACTCCTAGAAGCCATTCTTGCTCCAGGACAACTGGCAATAGCTTCCGATAACATGGAAAGAACTGTGAACCACACAACTATATCCCACGAAACTCATACTAAAGGTATCCCCAATTCAATATTCCCCAGCTGGATCCCAAAAATGCCTGTGGCCATTCCAGCTCTGAGAGTTGATACGGTAGAAAATTCAAGAAAGAGATCAAAGAGACTGGCCTTCTGGCCGAGTGGTTTAGTTTGCACACTCGCTTCGGTGGCCCAGGGTTCACCCATTTGGATCCTGGGCACGGACCTACACACCGCTCATTAAGCCATGTTGTCATGGCATCCCACAGAGAAGAGCTAGAAGGACTTACAACTAGGATATACAACTATGTATTGGGGCTTTGGGGAGAAAAAAAAAAGAGGAATATTGGCAACAGATGTTAGCTCAGGGTCAATCTTCCTCACCAAAAAAAAAAAAAAGAGAGAGAGAGAGAGATCAAGTGATCTTAACCAATCGTGGTTACAATATGTTACTTTTGCAAATTTTACATAGCACATGATCACGTGAAGGAGTTGCTGGGGTCTGGGAAGGGCCTATGCAGGCGTAGAGTCTGAAGTTTGAGCTTCCTTAGCTTTATGGTAAAGCTGGTCACCTTGACCACATTCCTGGTCACCCACAGCAGACAGAATGGTCATTTCAAAGTGTGAGCTGAACTGTGGACCCCTCTGTGCTGGAAGCTCAAAAGGCTCTACATCTCATTCAGAGTAAAAGGCAAGGTCCTTACTACACCTTCCAAGGCCCCGCCACGGCTCGCTACCCGTCTCCTGGTCCCCTGACTCTGGCTCCTGCTGCTCCACATGCCCTGGCTTTTTGCTGTTCCTCCAGCATTCCCGCCACAGAGCAAGGCCTTGCTCTCGCTTTCCCCTCTATCTGAAACTTGATTCTCCCAGACCCATGCTTGTTTCACACCCTCTCTTCCTCCAGGTCTTTGTTCAAATATTACCTTTTGTATTAGTTTCCTATTGCGGCTGTAACAAGCGATCACAAACCTAGTGGCTTAAAATGACACAGATCTTATCCTTCCGTTCTGGAGGTTCGCAGTCCGAAACAGGTTGTGAGGGCTGCATTCTTTCCGGAGGCTCTAAAGGAGAATCCATTTTCTTGCCTTTTTCAATTTCCAGAGGCCGCCTACATTCCTTGGCTCATGGCCACATCACTCACATCTGCTTCTCTGACTTTAATCTCCTGCCTGTTTCTTTTCCCTTCTGAGGACCCTTATGATTATGTTGGACCCGCCAGAATCACCTCCTCCCTCAGGATCCGTAACTCAATCATACCAGCAAAGTCCCTGTTGCGATGTAACCTGACCTAGTCACAAGCTCTGGGATGAGGACCTGAATATCTTTAGGGGGAAGGGGCATTATCCCGCCTACCACATCTTCCCAGGAAGACCTTCCCTCATCATCCTTTTAAAATGTTGGTCATGTGGGCATCCTGTCTTTCCCTGCCTGAGAAGGAATGTTTCCCGTGGTCCACAGGTATGTATGATGTTTGCTGCAGTTAAAAACCTGTATCCGCCAGGGCTCCACCAGAGAAACAGAACCACTGGGAAATAGATATTAAAAGATTTATTGCGGGGCTGGCCCCGTGGCTGGGTGGTTAAGTTCATGTGCTCCACTGCAGGCGGCCCAGTGTTCCGTTGGTTCGAATCCTGGGCGCGGACATGGGACTGCTCATCAAACCACGCTGAGGTGGCGTCCCACACGCCACAACTAGAAGGACCCACAACGAAGAATATACAACTATGTACTGGGGGGCTTTGGGGAGAAAAAGGAAAAAAAATAAAATAAAATCTTAAAAAAAAAAGATTTATTGCAAGGAATTGGTTTATGTGATTGTGGGGGCTGGCTAGGCAAGTCCAAAATCGATTGGATTTAGGCTCTATAGGCTGGAATTCTCACAGATGAGTGGAAGCTGTGGCCCACAGGTAGAATTTCTTCTTCTGGATTCTCGGTTCTGCTCTTAAAGACTTTCAACTGATTGAATCAGGCCCACCCAGATTAGCTAGAATAATCTCCCTTAATTAAAGTCACCTGATTACAGAGTTCAATCACAGCTACAAAACACCTTCTCGGCAACACCTGGATTAGTGTTTGATTAAATTAACAGGACCACAGCCTAGCCGAGCAGACACATAGAACTGATCTTTCCAGGATCCTTTAACTGGTTAAGAAAGCTTATTACAAATTTTTGTCATCTTATAGAGATGGTCATTTAGTTTTCTTTCTTAATGTACCACTATAGTGAATTAAAAAAATAAGGTTTAGTTGGCAATGTTAAAATCTATGCTTGATTCTTGGGCTAAAACCTATTTGGTCATGATTTATTGGTTTTATAACGTATAGCTAGATTAAATTTGCTCCCATTTTATTTATGAGTTTTATATCTATGGCATTGGGACTGGGCTGTACTTTCTTTGGTGTGTTATCTTTGTTCAGCTTTGGTATGTCCGGGCTAGTAGCTTCACTTGAAAATGACAGGCGATTCCACCTTAGCTGTGTTAAACATTGGTTCAGAGAGCCGAAGGGTCCGGGGAGGGCATGCCTGAAGGCTGGCTGCCTCCAGGGCTCAAATGCTGTAATCAATGCTCATTTTCTCTGCGTGTCCTGGTTCTGCTTCCCCCACGCATCAGCTTTAGGCCCAGGCTGCACATGGCAGGCAAATGGCTGCTCCAGGGTCCACAGCCTGAGTGCCAAGGGCAACTTCCTCCCAGAAGTCGCTGAAAAGTCTCTTGGGTTTCACTGTCCTTCAGGGGATCACATGGCCGTCCCCAAGTCATTCACAGTGACTGGGGAAAAGCAAAGCTTGGTGAAGTTTGTGGGCCCAGCCCTGGAACTAGGGATGGGGTCCCCTGCCCCGGAAGCACGTGGACATAGAATAGAGTGGAGAAGGCTGCTCCAAGGAAATTGGTGTGTGGTTTCTAGAAGGATGAGTGAACACTGAGGAGCAAAAACAATACACACCTACAGAATGGATTGGGAAGTTTTCCATCTTGATTTTATGCTCTGCAACCATCTAAATAATAGAAGTTATTTGTTCCTTGAAGGTTTATTATAACTCCCTGTTAAATCCTTTCTGGGCCCAGTGCCATTTTGAGAAGTGTATCTTTGAGGATCTGATTTCTTATATCTATGTTAGGATTTTTACCTCTTCTTGAGCCATTAAGGGAACAAATAAATGAAAGAAGCACCATTTGGTTTTATTTATCAAGTATACATTTGTTTCCCATTTCATTAATTTCTGCATATTTTATCTCTATTAATTCCTTATTTCTATAGAGGTTTTCTTTTTTTCCTCCTAGTTTTCCTTTTTCCGTATGCTCAGATTCAATTCTTTTTCCTGTTTCCTGATAAACGTGTTCAAGGCTATATGTTTTTCTGTAAATATTGCATTGGCCTTGACAACCCATTTCATTATATCGTGCTCTCAACGTCATTCATTTATAAATAATCAGTCATTTCAATTTTGAGTTTCTTTTTAACCTGCAAGTTATATAGAATAGCATTTTTAAATTTTCAAGTTGCTGAATTTTTGTTATATTGGTTTGTTACCTTTTTGTCCTTGACTCTAGTTTTTTAACACTGAAGTCAGAAAATATAGTCTATAGGACTTCTTTTTGTAATTAAGATTTTTCTTATAGCCAATTTTAATAAATACTCAATTTTTGTAAATGTATCATAGACATTAAAAAGAAAGTATAAATGTGTATTCTCAGCTCAGTAAATTTTCGTATATAAATCTCAAATGAAACTTTTGAATTGTACTATTCAAATTTTCCTGTAGCTTTACTTTTTGTCTACCCAATCTATTAATTTCTGGAAAGGCATATAAAAATCAAGTATCATTACATTGCAAGTATTATTAGAGAAAGCTTCTCTTTGTAGTTCTAAAACTCTTTCTACATTTTAGTAGTTGTTCAGTACAAAATTTACTTGATTGTCACATCTTCTTGGGTGATTGTACCTTTTATAGGTGCTTTTATTTTGAATGCTATTTAACCTGATACTAATATTTTTATGCTTTCATTTTTGTTTTGTTAGTATATATTCATTTTCCATTCTCTTATTTTTAGTCCTTTTTGTATTATATTGTTTTAAATGTGACTTTTAAAAATAACTGCATTATGTGTACACGTGTGTAAAATATGTATTTGTGTATGTGGTTGAGATTTCTTTCACCCATTCTGAGAGCCTCTGTTGTTTAATGAAAGAGTTTAACCCATTAACATTTATTGTGATTTTGATATGTTTGTATTTCTCCCCTGCCCCCTGTTTGATTGATCAAGTTTTCTTTATTTCTATTTTTTCTCTATTTCTTGGCAAGTTATATGTACTATTTCTATTTTTCTAGTGCTCTAAATTTTTAATAAACTTATTTAAACACTTTTCTTCCAGTGTCTTAAACCTCCTCCTACTTCTCACATTTTGTCAAAACTTTTAGTTCCAAGTGTTATTTTACTTTATTTCTATACTTTTAAGTGATTAAGTGATTAAGAAATAATTTACATTTCTTAAAAATTGTAGGAAGGTTTTTTTTTAAAGTATTGATGTTAAATTCCCCCACCCCTTTTTTTTTTGGTGAGGAAGATTGGCCTGAGCTAATATCTGTTGCCAGTCTTCCTATTTTTTTCCCTCCCCAAAGCCCCAGTACATAGTTGTATATCCTAGTTGTAGGTCCTTCTAGTTCTTCTGTTTGGGATGCTGCCACAGAATGGCTTGATGAGTGGTGCATAGATGCATGCCCAGGATCTGAACCGGCGAACCCTGGGCTGCTGAAGAGGAGCGCATGAACTTAACTACTACACCACCAGGCCAGCACCTGTATGAAGTTTTATAGATTCACTTTCACTTATTATTCAGACTCTTAGACACTTACTGGTTTCTTTTCTTAATTTTTAAAAATTCTATGACATTCTCTTTTTAAAATTTTTTTTCTCTAGTACATAATTATTTCTTTAGAAGGAGTGAATGGGTAGTAAATTTTCTTTGTCCTTTGTTACCTGAAAATATCTTGGATTTGCTTTCATGCTTGATAATTTTGCCAGTATAGAATTGCAGGTTCCAAATAATCCAGAAACATTGAGAATTTTGTTTTTATTTTGTAATTTAGAAATGTCATCAGGATGTGTGTCTTTTTTAGTGTTTTTTGCTTACTACTTCGTGGGTCTTTTTTTGGTTTTTTTGGTGGCCTTTTTATAGCTTGAGGACTCAGATCTTTCTCTAGCTCTGGAAAATATTTAAAAATTGTGTCTTTAATTATTTCACCACCTCTAATCTCTTGTTATCTCAGTCTAGAACTCTTACAAGATAAAAATTAGGTCTTGCATTTCCTCATATTTTGTATCTCTTTGTGTTTTCACTCTACCTTCTAGGAGATTTCCTTGACTTTACCTTGAAAATCTAATAATTTTCAAAAAAGATTTATTTTTCATTGATTGCTTCATTTCCAGAAATCCACTCTTATTTTACAAAAACAAATTTTTTTTGATCTCTCTGAGGATACAAGCTAGAATTCTTTTAAAGTTCCCTTCTGTCTCCTACATGATCTGCAATTCCTCTAGGATGAATTGTTTTGGGTTTTCATCTTGTTCTTTCTCGTACTCTTAGTTTTTCTCAAATATCTGGTGATCCATTTCCGATTTATAATTTAAATGTAGGCTAATTAATAGATTCAGGAGACTGGTGTGAGCTTCTTTCATGGTTGTGTAGACTTGCTTCTGGGATGGGTCTTTTCCTTGAAGAGAGGCTGTCTGCAGCTCTGTGTAAATGACAGAGTGGGAGGAACTTGATCACTATAGGATTCCCTTTAGGAAGAGTGAGGGGACGTCACATAGGCAGGGTGGGGACCTTCATGATTGCTGAAGTAAGGAAGACTTTATTCTGTGTGTGAAGTATGTTAATATTTTTTGTTCCTCAGCAGGACTGTATCACTGTCTTTTCTTTTTTTTCCCTTCCCATGCTCATTGCAGAGATTTAGTTCTGTTCTGCTTCTCTAGTCTCAATATCTACATAATTATCCCTCCTGTATCAGTTATCTAGTGCCACATAACAAAACATTCCACCACTTAGTGCCTTAAAACAATGATGAATTTGTTATTTCTCATGATTCTATGGGTTGCCTGGGCTCATTCTTCTGCTCCACATGGCGTTGGCTGGACTCACTCATGTTGCTGCATCCAGCTGGGAACTGGGCTGGGTTGGAAAGCCTAAGAAGACTTCACTCTCCTGTCTAGGGCCTAGGTGCTGACTGTCTGCTGAAGCACCTAGTTTCTCCACCAGATGGCCTTTTTTTCCTCATGGTTTTATATCTTCCAGAGCCTCTTCCTCCAGGTGGATAGGGTGGACTTCCTTACAGAGTGATGACTGGGTTCCAAGAGGGAGTATTCCAAGCAGACAAGCCCCAATGATTGCATCATGCTTGCTGATGTCCAAATCAGCAATTGCTGATTGACCAAAGCAAGTTGCATTTGCAAGTCCAAAGTCAATGTGTAGGGAACTCTACAAGGATGTGAATACTGAGGGGTGTGGTTCATTGCCATGGATGTGACAGTTTACCACACCTCCTAAGGCAGGTCTTTCATTTTGTCTAGAAAGCAGTCCACCAGGCTTTCAGATCAGGAGCAAAAGCCACAGCCAACCATTGTATATGTATTGGGAGAGGAAGGGGCTGGCTGGCTGTTTGCTTTTCCAACAGTTCTTTACCTGATGGTTGTCCCGCAGCCTGCTGCCTGCGTCCTGTACTTGGAGTCTCTCCAAGGCGGAGAGAACAGTTTACATCTCTTTAGCCAGTTTCTCCTGTGCTGATTTAACCACTCTGGTTTTCTCCATAAATCAGATTCTATCTGCTTCTTCTATCTTCAGATTTTTCTGACCTATTGATGCCATGATTTCTAGTTTTCTCGGGCTGATATGGATACACTCTTTTGATGTATCTTTCCATTATTTCCATGAAATTTGATGAAGGAAGGCAGGGTTTGTATGTTCTTCAAACACCATCTTGAACCACAAGAACAAGCAAAAAAAGTTTAAGGTATACTCATTTTGTAAAAAGGGAAAGAAATAGTGAGATTCCTATCACTGCGCGTGTGCACTCACACGACAGGAATGCTGAAGAGAAGGGGTGGTTCGACCAGAGGACAGCTTTGCTTTTTGCCAGTTCTGAGATCTTGGAGATGCTGTCACTCCAGTCTCTTCTTCCTCAGGAATCCGGGATGGTGCGTTAATGCTGATAGTTGTGACTCAAGCATCTGTTGGGTCAAGGACTGAGCCCTCCGGAGCTGGCTTTTTCGATGGTCTAGTTCAGACTCCTCATTTTGCAGTTAAAGAAACGAGGCACAGATATGGGAACAAAGGTCACCCCGCACATCTGCAGCAGAACTGGGGTTCGTACCTGAGCCTCCTGACACCTAATCCTGCAATCTTTCCCCCACACACTTCCCTGCTTCTTGCCCCAGTGTGCACCTCGAAGCACCCCTCAGAGACGCCCAGGGTCTTACTGTCTGCAGGGGGCCCAGGTAGCACCCCCACCCCGGGATACCCAGAGATGAAAAATTTGAGGCCAGATTTGCCCCAAACGAGACAGATGTCTGTCTGGCCCCTCCTCCCAAAAGGCGATTATTTGAGCTGGAGATGACAGCCGGGTTTGGATCATAGATTTTTCTTCTCCCTCCAGCGCCCTGGCTCCCTCCTCGGTTATCTATTTACCTATCTATTTACGTGGGCCTTTTTTTTTCCCCAATGAATTACGTCTGCAAGGCAGTAAAATGTTATGTATTTGCAAGGCCCATAATCTTTAAAAGCCCAGCGATGCCAGCTCCAGACAGCAGCGAGCTCCCTCCAGTATGTTAATCGAGAGTATTAGGGCAATAATGAAAACACTTGAGACAAGTAAGCTCCTATCAAAAGCTGAGTAATAGGGCTTCGCCGAGTGAATCACAATGCAGAAGAGATTAAGACGTCTGCCGTTGTGCAGTCTCTATTCAGACTAACAGCTGCTCCGTTTCTGATTAAAATGGGGTTGGGGAGACCTTTTCGAGCAAGTCCCCTTTTTATCCTGCACTGTCCTCACCCTTTCCACCTGCACCTCCACACACGGGCACCTTCATGTGCACTTAGCCACAGCCATTCACACGCACACACACACACACAGACTAGAGTCACAAACACACATTGCATCATCAGCACACACACAGCCACAGCCGCGCACGCAGCCATCGGCGCTGACACACAGCTACGCGGATGCCTCCAAGCACGTACACACAACCACATCCTCGTGCACAGGCACTCAGGGAACAGTCTCTCACACACTCACGGCCTCAGCCAGTCTCTCACACACATTAAATTGCAGCCTGTCACAAACACAGTCTCACATATGCATTAAATTGCAACCTGTCACACACACGCTCTTCAGAGTCACAACCAGATGCTCAGAGACAATCTAACCAGAGTGACAGACCCGCACATCCCTGGTAGGTCACGTCCACATAGAGCCCCAGCAAGTCCTTCATGTGCAGAATCACACTTGTGGTCACAGTTAGTTGTATACACACAGCCCTTCATTGACAGACCATCGGGAGCACTCCTACCCACACGGGGCAGCAGTCATAAATACTCACACCTGGTCACATGCTCACACACGACCACAACCTGGGCATGGACGTGTGGAAGTGATGCTTTTTCCTGCACACAGACACGGAGCTAGTGCACCCCTGAAAACCCCCAGCCACCAGTGTCCCAACCATACAAGTCACAAATACATCTGGGCACACCCACAGGCATAGATGCTGCTCTGCAGACCCTCAGACAGTGACCCAAGATACAAGACTTGACTCCAAGCCCAAAGGATGGCCCCTGAGCTGGTTCACAGGCCTCATGAGAAAGAACATCCGCAGGGGGCGGGCACTGGGTCTCCCTTCTCCAGTGCCTGCAAGGCTGTAGCATGAAGTGGGAAATGGAATGGTTTCTGTGGGGTCAAAGAGTATAGAGCTCTGACCTTGAGTTGAACTGCTGATCTAGACTTAGGAAAACTTAGAGCTGTCTGAGGATAAAATGGCTTCTTAAGGAGGTAGTGAGCACTTCATCAGTGGAGGCTGGACAGCCACTTGGCGAAGATGATAAGCAGGGACTCTGGCATTGCACAGGGGTGAACGAGATGTCCTGAAGGTTCATTCCAATCCTGATTCTGTGCCCAAGGATTTTTTTTTTTTGAGGAAGATTAGCCCTGAGCTAACATCCACCACCAACCCTCCTATTTTTGCTGCGGAAGATTGGCCCTGAGCTAACATCTGTGCCCATCTTCCTGTATTTTAATGTGGAATGCCTGCCACAGCATGGCTTGCTAAGCAGTGTGTAGGTCTGCTCCCGAGATCCGAACCAGCAAACCCTGGGCCACCGAAGCAGAGTGTGTGAACTTAACTGCTACACCACCGGGTGGCCCTGCGCCCAAGGTTCTGTGTGTCCTCTCCTACCATCCCCTGTCCCATCAGTGACTCCCTTCCTCCACTCCGCCTCTCCAGAGAGGAGAAGCCAGGAGTCCTGACCTGCTTCTCTCCCTTCATGTGATTTCTCTTCTAAGATCATCTTTAAGCTGATGATTTCAATCTCTTTCTCTGAACCTCTGAGACCTCGGGTCTAGCTCAGGGGGAGGTGCGGGCACAGTAAGCTGGGGAATTATTCAGAGACTCAACCTCCATCTTACCCCGAGGGACCCAGCAGGGCCTTGGAGACTAACTTGAGTGTGTCCTGGATGGAAGATGCTGGGTCACGGAGCCACCTGGGCAGCTAGAAGGATCTTTACTAGGTGGCCGATCAGTCCCAAGGCAGCCTTTGGGAGGAGCCTAGGGGCCTTCCGCCTAAAGCTGTGCTTGGCAGCCTCCGGATTGCAGCTGGTGGCTGTAACCCACCCCCTTCCGGCCTCCTCTCCCTGGGCGCCCATCCTCACCCTGGAGGGCATCTCACCACACCTTTTCCCCAAGGCAGATGCTCCCCTCACACCTCGTGCTTTTGCTGTGCTCACCCCTCCATCCAGGATGTCTTCCCTTTGCCCCGACGTGGATATTGTCCAAAACCCACCCGCCAAGCCGAATGCACCATATTCGGGCAGCAGCCTCAGAACCTCTGGGGCTAGAATCAATCCTGCCCCCGTTCTTTGCTCCCACAGCCATCGTTTTTCCCCTGCTAGAACACATACCATCTGTCTTCCACCCAGGGGCAGGGTCAGGCAGAGTGGACATACTGCTCAAAGGGGTGGGGGCGGGAGGGACCAGACTGAGTGGACAGGCCTGGCAGCCAGGAAGGAGAACCAGCTTCTTGTCGAGCAGAGCCAAGGGCACAGCTGGGAAAAAGACTCTTGGATTCAACTTTGTTGTGACTGGGGGCCTGGGGATTGAACCTGAAGGGGCTGGCTAGTGTGGGGTCCGGCTGAGGTTGCCTGAAGTGGAGGAGCTTGTTATGTGGCCCAAAAAGTCAGGATCCTGAGACACACGAAGGAAGCAGGACTGGAACAGAACTCGTGTGGGAACAGGTTCAGAATAAGCCAGAGGTGTCTAGGAAACGTGCTAAGAGCTCTATTGGGGTCTGCAGCCCACCTTTAGAGCCCTGTGTGGATGGCTGCCTTCAATGGTGAGGGCTTAAGTGGACCCCAAGGGGCACATTCCAGATACCAAGGAAAACAGAATTAAGAAGCGAGGTTAGAAACTGGAAACTCAAAACCTAGATGACCCAAAGGGCCTTTCAGAAGGTGGTCTTCTTTTCTTGGTAGGATCTGGGTTCCAGGAGCTTGTCTGGGCACTTAAAGCAACCGTGAAAGGTTGGCATTTACCCCCGTCTATTGTGCAGCTGGGTATCTGTCCGCTTGTGTCCCTCCTCCGTTAGGTGGGAGTCTTTCCAGGAAGGAACATGTTTTATATACCTTTGGGCTCTCCCCTCTGTGCTTTGCACAGAACCGCTTCTCACTAGGCTTTTGTGGCATTTGAATTCTGCCTCTGCTTCTGAATCCATGGTCTAGACTTGACCTTAAGGCCATGCTTGGCCTCTGAAGCCCCTCCCCGCACAGCTGCCATCACCAGATCTACCTGCGGTGGGTTTCTTCCCAGCTCCCAGGACCTGTCCTGCCTGACCTGACGCTGGAAGGGTTTAGGGCCTCCGACCTGGCATTTGGATGCTTGACCCCAAGCCTCCTTGGCTGTGCGGAAGTGGCATCACCTCATTCGTTGTCCACGAGGCCAGGTCCAATCCCAGAACCCATCTAACATCACAGTTCTGTTGATGGAATTTCAGTTTATTTCCTGTGTATTCATCCAACAAACATTTATTCCATATTGTCATTGGTCAGTTCTCCATCTTCATCTTACCTGAGCTGTCAGTATCTAAGGCAGATGATTACTTCTTGCTCCTTGAGACACTTTTTTCCTTCACCTTCTGGGGTACCACCTGGCCTGGCCTGGCTCCATTGTTGGTTCCTCCATCTCCCCAGCTTCTTAATGTTATAGCCCTCTAGGATCAAGCCTTGTACCTCTTCTCTTTGCCTACCCTCACTTCCCAAGGGATCTTCTCCAAGTTCATGGTTTATGTCCTGTCTATCTGCTGATGACTCTCAAGTCTCAAGTGTATTTCTTCAGCCCGGATATCTTTCCTGAATTCCAGACCTGTGTACCTACCTACCTGTTTCCTCAACATTTCCACCTGGAGGTCTATTAGGCATCTCAGACTTTAGACAAACTCCTGATTACCACCTCCAACCTTCTCCCAGCACGATCTACTCAAACTTGATAAATGGTGACTCTGCCAGGGCTCAGACCAAAGGCCTTGGGGTCATCCCTCTACCCCTGCTCAAACTCAGTCAGAGCCACCCTCAGCTCTTGCTTAGATTACTGCAGTGGCCGCAGGCTGGCCTCTCTGCTTCTGCCTTTGCCCCAGCCACAAGCCTGGTTCTTCCCTACCCCATCTCCTGAACATTCCAACCACAGAGTGATGGCCTTGACCCCTCAGTGCCTCTCCCTCTCCCCTGTGTCATCTTGTTCCCATTAGCTTGGCTCCCTGTTCACACTCGTTCAGACTTCTGGATGGTGACATCATCTGAGAAGCGACAGAGACGACTCTTCTGTTCCTGCCTGCTCCATCTTTTCCATCTGCCCTGTATCACTGCAGTCCCGGTATCTTTGTGCCCACACTTAGCAGCCCTGAGCAAAGAAAGACCAGGCCTAAATCCCAGCCCTTGACCAGTACCTTGAATCCGAGAGCACAGGGGTGGGGGCCTTGAGAAGCTGGAACATTTCTTTTGCGCTATGCTAGGCCCTTACAGTCCGCATCTCCGTTGACCTTCACAGTAATCCTGTGAGACAGGAATCATTTCCCCTCCTACAGGTGAGGGCGGGGAGACGAGAGAACTCACTTGGCCGCAGCTACACAGCTAGTGAGGATTTGACCCTACGTCTTCCGAGCCCAGTTCTCTTGCTTCTTCTACTTCCATCCATGATCCTTAGAGATCAAGGCATCTTCCTCCCTACCCTCCCAACCCCCATATCTCATTTACAGAAGACGTCAGTGAAATCCAGAAGTGGGGAGTGTCTTCTCCAAGGTCATAGAGTGACTCAGTGACTGAGCCCCGAGGAGTCCCCAGGTTACAGGTTCTGCTGTCCCCCAGCGGACCCAGAGGCAGGAGGGGCACACACCCCAAGGCCAGACCCTCCTCCCATGTGGCTCAGCTCCTGACTCCCAGCCTGAGGTCCAGAGCCCTAAATAGAACAAGCAGTGCTGTCTCCCTTGTTGGGGAGGGAAGGCAGCCGTGGCAGTTGTGGCGGGCGGAGAGAAATTTCCCCTTTCTGTAGATTGGATCAGTCACTCTCAGAATTGATGGCAACGGCTTCATCACGAAGATCTAATGCTTTAATTATGTTGTGACATGACCTGACACGGGGGTGGCATTTGATGGATTCTCCGGTGTCATCAGCATGGCCCTGACATAGGAAAGTGGCAGGAGGCTGGGGGTGGGGGAGAGAAAAAGCTCCCGGTAGGAGATGTGTCCTCTCAGGCCCCCTCCATCTTTCCCAGCTCCTCGTCTTCCAGGGCAGTTCTAGCTGCAGCACTGGGGCCTCGGGAGGTGGGGGGTGCGGGGAGCAGCTTCTGGGCAGGAGAGGGTTGATGTGCCCTTCTGGGATGGATGGGATCCTGGGAGGCGGCCCAGTGCGAGTGCCTGTATGCGTGAGCATATGTAAGCACATGCCTAGATACACAGGGATGTGCCTGAGCAGGTGAGAGGATCCAGATCCACATTATAAAAGCAACAGCTGAATTGCTGTCTGGCCTGGAAAGAACCTCTAGGCAGTGAAAGGGTCGGGGTGGGGCACCGGGTTGGTCTGCAGGTCCTGGGGCTGTCCTGGGGCAGGGGGAGCAGATGCTTTCATGCAGCCTTCGAGGGCTGAGCTGGACCCACAGAGGGAATCCCCAGGGAGGCCGGCTTAGCTCAGCATGCTTCCGGCCACGGAACGGGAAGCCCAGGGAGGCAGTGAGCAACCTGTCCCCGGCAAGGCTGCTGGGGCTGATATGGAGGGGGGCCTTTCCTTGGTGGACACTTCATGACTGGTGACCTCTGGGGCCAGGATTCCCTGTATCTGTGGGAGAGCTGGTGAGAGTATTTATCTCCCTCTCATTTCCCAGCCCAGCTGCCTGCTCCGGGCTATGCGTGCCCTCAGTGTGGCAAGAATGAGCAAGCTGCTCCTGCAGGCCAAGCTCTTTGCCAGGATGCCGACCGGTGTGGCCCCTCCTTTGTCTTCTCTCCCCATCCTGTTTCTGCGGCAAGCCTTTCCTCCCTAAGCCGAGCAGGCAGTCCCACTCCTCGAGAGTGGAGGCTTGAAGGGGAAGGGGGGCAGAGATGCGTGTTGTGGGGGTCCCCGCTGGGTCAGGCGCTGTGCTGGTCCCTTCTCATGTGGTGCCTCGCAGGATTCTCATCGTCACCTGTAACCGGGAGCAAGTAGTTATCCCCATCTTGCAGTGAAGCCCAGAGACACGAAGTTGTCTGCCCAAGGCCACCCATTGAGGACGGAGTGGATTCAATTTAGCAAATATTTCAGTGACTCCCGCATGCCAGGCCTTGTGGAAGAAGCTACAGACTCAAACCACAGTCCATGTGCTCAGGATGCACACACAGTGCATGCCCACAGCTCTCTCTCATTCTGTGTCACTGCTTTTCCACTGCTCCGCTCTGCTTCCACCAGCGGGTCAGGGGTCAGCAGCCCGGAGTCGGGGAAGAATATCAGAGCAGGTGTCAGGAGACTGGGGCCTGGTCTGGCTGCCTCCATCACTAGCCTGGCCCTTGGGGAAAGCAGAGTCTTAGAAATGCAAGTCTGGAGGGACCTTTCAAGCTGTGTCAATGCTATCTTCCTCATTCCACCCCACCCCATCCACCCCCATAGTGAAGGAGAAACTGAGGCCCAGAGAGACGAAGAGATGGGCCCATGGTCACTCAGCACATTAGTACAGGAACCAGGAGTATGACCCTGGGTCAAGGCTTGACCATGTCTATATCCAGGGGTGGTACCTCCAGGCACCGTCATGAAGGGCTTTCGGGGGAGCCTTGAGCTTATTTTGGAAGGAGGAGTTAGAGAAAGCCTGTGCCTGGGTGTGCCCTGCTGGGTGTCCACCACCTGGGGCTTAGTTATGGCAGGGTATTATTGAGTGTAACACCCTGTGTGAAAGTATTACCAGGTGTAGCTATATCTGGCCAGGCTGGTGTGGACACCTGAGGGTCCCATGGGTGTAGCTGTGTGTGCCAGCCTGAGTGCGTCTGGAGGTGGCTGTGTTTTGAGTGAACATAGCTCCAGGCACAGCCATGGCCCCCAGTGTAGCTCTGGGCCCCCCTGTAGCCATATTTGCATGGACTTGTGTGGCCCTGTTTGAGTCTGTCTCTGGGGGCGTCTTGGCCCTATGGCAGGGGCTCTGGGCTGCTGGGGCTCCACAGCAGGTGGCCCCCCATCACAAGGGGACATGGTGTATTTTCCTAAACCATCACCACCAGCTGGTTTCCAGGATGTGGGCAGGGTAGGCTGGGACCGGGCACCGAGACCCCTTGGGCAGGCCCAGCTGCCTCTGCGTCTAGGTCCCTGGGCAGTCCCAGGGCTTCTCTCAGAGTTTGTGCCCAGGGGGAAGGGAAAGGACGTCATTGAAATCCTCCCTACTGAGTCTCATGGGAGGGGTCCATGGAGATATCTCTTCCAACAGCCTCATTTGACAAATGGAGAAACTGAGGCTCAGACAGGAAGTCACCTGCCCCAGATCCAATGCCAGGATGCTGTCCCAACCCTGAGGGAAAGCTGATGATACCAAATGTGCAAAGCTGTACGTTACAGTTCCCAGCACAGGCCTTCAAGTGACCATTTGACAGAGAAGTATTAACAGTCCTTGTTAGAGCTGCCGTGGCCTGGATTCCGGCCCTGGCTCCATCGCTCACCTGATGTGTGACCTTGAGTCATTCATGCCCTTCTCTGGGCTTCTTTTTCTCATCTGTAAACAGAGAGAATTGATGCATTTGCTCTTCAAGGCAGCTGTTCCGGCATGGACCTTCTCGCTCCCAGAGGCTGGAGGTCAGTGCGATCTGGGGGGCTGTGTGCACCTGCTGGGTGTTCTGTTACCCAGGGCTTAATTATGGCTGGGGGTTAAGCATAGCCCAGTGGGGAGAAGCAGTGAACTTGGGGTCACACAGTGAACTGGCAGCAGAGCCAGGATGGGAAAGAAATGAGGCTCCCTGACCCCTTACCAGTGCCCCTCGCCCCACGCCAGCGGCTGACCCCACCCTCTCTCTGGGCCTGTAGGTGTCAGTGCCTCATTGATACAACCCCGTGGTCCTCCCTGAAGCTGTCTTGCCATTTCCTGAAGTCACATGCCTCCCAGGACCATGCCTGGCAGGTACTGTGCATGATACTGTCCTTCTATTCCCTTATTTCGTCCTAGTAGGAGCCCCATTTTACAGATGAAGAAACTGAGGCTTGATGGAGTTAAGAAATAATTATGGATACTATTTTCGAGCCTTCCTTGACTGAATGCAAGACCACGTGCTGGATGCTCACTGAGGTGAGCAGAGGGTGACTAGTCTAGCCTCCAAAATATCCCCCGAATAGTGCCAAGACCCGCACGGGATCTGCCAGCCTGATTTAGATGGCAATTTGCATACAATTTACCCAGAAAGCTGCACTGTGAAAAATATAATTACTTTTTTAATATTCTCACTCTGATGTGAATGCTTACCTCCTGGTAATGAATTACTTGCTTAATGAAGATAAACCTGAATTGGAGATGCGCTTCGGAGAGCTGCTGGGGCGGCCGACTTGATGCCATCATTTGCAGCTGTTAATCTCTGAAATTGATGCCCTTGTTGGTAGGATCATAAATCGACGGGAAAATCTATGAGCTCCAGCGCCTCCAGTAACTTACTCTGTGGAGTCCCTTAGCGTCTCCGTGTCTCAGTTTCCTCATCCGTAGCAAGAGTGTGGGGGTAAGATAGAATCGTAGAAGTGTAGGCATGGACCTTTATTCAAGAAAGGTTGAGCATCTACAGTGCGTTGGGTGAAAGCCAGAGGGAGGAAGTGATTTTTTCAGACACGTGGACTGGGGGATCTTCTGAACTAGAACTAGTAGCCATGTCTTTGCTCCCAAGTGCTGCACGTGGATTACTGCCCTGACCTGGCCTCTAAGCTACCTCCCAGCTGCTGGTGATGGAAGGAGAGACAGGACTCAGACCTCATAGAAAAAACCTGTGGGCGGGTGTGGCCACTGGAAACTGCCTGTTCTTGTACATGCTGCTGACCACTTCTGGGACCAATCAGAGTAGAGGCCAAGACTCTTCAGCTCCTTTTTTCCAGCATTTTCTCAACATATACACCCAGGTCAGGGCTGGGGGTCCCGGGGCAACAAGTCAACAATTTAGTGAATATATATTTACCACCTTGGATAACAAGTTGTCCTTGGCTTTAGGGACACAGCTGTGACTAAGACCAACAAGGTCACTGCCACATGGACCTGAAATTCTAGAAAGGTGTGGTGACCACGTAGAAATAAAAAATGAGTTAACTAATGATAAAGGATAATGTCTAAATAGTGATAATGCTATGAAAATTTTAGATGGATACTACGATATAGAGCGATGGAGGAGATTATTTTGACTTGTTGATCAAAAAGACCTCCCTAAGTGGGCGACACTTGGGCTGAAAATCTAAATGACAGTAAAGAGTCATCCCTGGAAATACAGGAACGTGGCTCCAGGTGAGATCTGAAAGGCAGGCAGGAGTCAAATCACAAAGGGCCTTATAGGTTATGGAAGGGAATTTCGATTTTCTTTTTAGTGCAAGGGGAAACCTTTAGGGGTTTTCATAAGGGGAGTTATATGATTTATTGACATTTTAAAAGAGCATCCTATAAGAAAAGATGGAAAATCTGGATAGCTCTATATCAATTAAAGAAATTGAATTTATAATAAAAATATTTCCCACCCAGATGGTTTCACTGGTAAATTCTATCAAATATTTAAGGAATAAATAAAACCAATCTTACACAAAGTCTTTCAAAAAATAGAAGAGAAGCGAATGTACCCCAACTCGTTTTATGAGCCCTGAATAATCCTTCTGCTGGTTATTTATTTCTGCACAATTATCCTAAAAGGTAGTGGCTTAAAACAATAATTTATTATTATTCTATCTCATGATTCTAGGGTGAGGAATTTGGACAGGCCACACTGGGGATGGCTTATTTGTGCTCTACAATATCTGAGGCCTCAACTGGGGTGACTCAATGTCTGGGGACTGTAACAATGGGAAGCTGGCTAGGGGTGTTCCCACATGCCCTCTGGGTTAGCTGAGGTCCCTCCAGCATGGTGGCCTCAGGGCAGTTGGGTTTCCTACATGGAAGCTTGGGGCTCTAAGTGTTGAGTATTCTAAGAGGCCTGGGAAGAAGCTGCAAAGCTTCTTATGACCTAGCTTTGGAAGGGCATGTCTATTGGACAAGCAAGTCATTAAGGCAGCCAAGATTCAAACAGAAGAGAATTGGACTCCACCTCTCAATGGAAAGTAGCAAAGAATTTGCAGCAATCTTTAGTCTAACACACCTCTGATGCCAAAACCTGACAAAGACATTTCTAAGAGGAGAAAATTATAGCTCTATATCACTCATGAACAAAGATGCAAAAATCCTTAACAAAATATTATCAAAGCAAGTCTAGCAATATATAAAGAGAGAACACATTATTACTAAGTGGGGTTTATTCTAGAAATGCAAAGTTTAACATTTAAAAAACCAGTCAATTTAATTTACCACGTTAACATAATAAAGGAGAGAAACCGTAAGATCATCTCAATAGATGCAGAAAAAGAGTGTTTGACAAAATTCAACACCCATTCATGATTGTTTAGAAAACAAACAAAAAATCTCTCAAGAAACTAGAAAAAAAAAGAGAACTTTCTCAGCCTGATAAAGGACATCTAGAAAAAAACTACACTTAATACCATACTTAGTGAAAGACTGAATGCTTTTCTCCTCTTTGGGAGTAGGGTAAAGATGCTTGCTCTCATTACTTCTATTCAACATTGTACTGGAAATTCTAGCTGGTGTAATAAGGCAAGAAAAGGAAATAAAAGGTATAAAGACTGGAAAGGAAAAAGTAAAACTGTTCTTATTTCTATATCCTAAGGGATTCTCACAACTAAGAGAATTTAACATATTTTCAGGATACAATGTCAATATACAAAAATCAATTGTATTTCTATATATTAACAGGAAGCAATTGGAACAGGGACATTTAAAAAACTTATTTACAATGGCTTAAAAAGTATAAAATACTTAGAAATAGATTTAGAAAAAGACATGTAAGACCTCTACACAGAACACTATAAGCCAGTGTTGAAATAAAGAAAACCTAAATAAATGGATTGATAGACTATATTCATCAATTGGACAACTCAATATTGTTAAGATGGCTGTTATGTCTAAATTGATCTGCAGGTTTAAAGCAATCTCAATCAAAACCTCAGCAAGTTTTTTTTTGGTTGTTAAAATGACAAGCTCATTGTAAAGTTTATGGGGACATGCAAAGGAATTTAGAGTAGCCAAGACAATTTTGAGAAAGAACCAAGTTGAAGGACTCCCCCTGGCTGATCTAATGATGTACTTTAAAAGTAGTCTTTTAAAGGAGTGAAAGTAGGTGCCGAGAGACCAGTTAGGATGTTTTTGGTGAGAACCAGATGAGAGGTGATTAACATTTGACTCTGGTGAGAGTGATGGAGATGGAGAGAAATGGAGGGCTTGGGCTGTATTTTGGAGATAGAGGCAGCGAGATTTGCTGCTGATTGTAGGGGAGGGGTGACAAAGAGAAGAATCGATGGTGACTTTGGCTTGAGCAACTGGGTAACAACGGTATGACTTACCAATATGGAAAAATTGTTGAAGGAATGGATTCGGAGGAGAAGAATCGAGTCTCTGTTGTATATGTATTAAGTTTGAAAGACCCTTGAGGTCCATACGGGGAGGTGTCAAGTAGGCTGTTGAATGTATAGGTTTAGAATTCTGGGGAGAGATCAGAACTGGAGATATACATTTTGGAGTCAGTGTATAGATGATATATAAAGCCACAGGACTGGATGAGGTCACTAGTGAGGGAGAGTAGACAGAAGAGAGAAGAGGACCAAAGGGGTTCCCTGGAGTACTCCCACTTTCAGAGGGAAGAGAAGCAATAGGGTCTAACACAGGATCCTGGAAAGAGAGGTGGGAAGACAAACAGGAAAATGAGGTATAGGGAAAGCCACGGGTGTCAGGGAGGGGGGACGGTGGGACATGGGAGGGGAGTAACTCACACTGCCCAGCATCTTCCGTGTACCAGGCACTGTCTTAGCAACTTTACATGCACTCCCTCAGGACAACACCGTGAAGTAGGTATTATGGCCCTATTTCGTGGATGATAAAACTGAAACTCAGACTGATGAAGTGACTTCCCCCAAGCATACATCCAGGAAGCAGAGAGCCTGGATCTGCAGCCAGACCATCTTTGCAGCTCTTTCCAGAGCCTCATGCTGCCACCTTCTGTCAGCGCCTCCAGCAGGGGTGCAGGAGGGGGGAAGACACTTACTGGTTTCTCATCTGTAAAATGTTCACCTTTCAGGGTTATGAGGATAAAATAAGATAATCCATGTTAAGCACCTTCTTAACTGAGAAGGCCCTCGATAAACAATGACGATTGTGGCTCTATGTACAGAGGACAACGGATGTCTGTGGGTGAGAGTGTGAGGGGCGGGCAGGCTTCCTGGAGGAGGTGCAGTGTGACCTGAGGACTCAGTGGTTCCAAACACGATCTGTGATGAAGTTTCCAGTGGCTCGTGGGCGAAATGAGAAAAAAAAGGACAATGCAAGGGATTTTACGTAAAGCTAAATGTGCTCAACGTAAAGGATTACCCTCTATCCTGAGATTATGTCCTTCCTACTTTGTTGGTATTAAAGTGTTCTTTTTATGAAATGATGGTGCATCGAGGATGATAGTTATATTTTAAATATTCTTACTAACAAAATGAAAACTTGGCAACCTTCTGTCATTCCCCAAACTTTCTTTTGAAGTTTTTAACTGGTCCATGAAATTCAAAAATAGAAGAACCACTGACAGCTGGAGTAGGGAGAGCATTCCAGGCCGTGCCGGGCTTTGGTTGGGCTGGGTGTCCAGCCTGTCTTCGGGTGCTCTGTGTGCTGCTGCTGCAAGTGTGACACTGTTGTGTGTGCACGTGTTGTGTGTATGTGGGTGTGTGAGCCAGGTGAGAGGTGTCTATACTGTGTGGCTAGGCTTGTGTCTGCATGTCCTTAGGTTGCGTCTGCTGAGCCTGGGTTGTGTCTCTGTGTAAATATCTGTGTAGGGAGTCCCTCTCGAGTGTGTGTTGACGCTATTGAATGTGTGGGAGCCCAGAGCTCAGCCCCTCACCTCCCCTGCTCTTCTGATGCCCAGCCCGCAATTCCTGTTTGTTTTCATATGTTGTCTGTCAGTCCCAGGCCTGTCTGTCCCTGACTCTGCCCAAGGATCACGGCTCTTGCACATGCCACTTAGGGGTGGAGATGAGGGGAGGGAAAGGCCTCGAGCCCCCCCTCCTCCCCTCTTACCCTCCCAGGCCCTTGTCAGCCTTGAGGCCCTCAGGCTCAGGGTCCTGTGCTGACCTGAGGTGGCAGAGGCCTTGTGGGTCAGGGTGGCCCTTCCAGACCCCTGTTCCCAGCTTGGCTTGGTCCTGTAGAGCTCAGGATGCCTCTCTGCCCCCTCCTCCATCCCCACCCCGGGTGTCTCTTTCAGAGGCTGATCTCAGGCTCCAGACTTCTCACCACCCCTGTGAGCAGACTGAGGTGAGCCTGGCTCACCCCTCCTGCCAGCCTCTTGGTCCAGGCCCAGGAGCCTGCACGGGGAGGGGAGAGGGTCAGCACAGAGAAAAAATGGGGTCAGGTGGGAGGGTTTACCTGGGTGTGAAGAGGGTGCCCCTGTGAGTGCGTGTTTGTGTGTCTAAGTTGGAGGATGAGAGGTGTATCCCTGAGTAAGTGGTATGCAGATGTCAGAGAGCCGCTGAAAGGGCTGATGTATGAGGTGTGTGCAGGACAGCCCGGGTGTGACAGTGTGGGGGGAGGGGTGTGGCTACAAGCTCACATTTATCAAGCACTCACTGTTGGCTGGGCAGGATGCTAAATGCTTTACTCAGATTATCTCATTTAATAAGTGTGACAGCGTGTGAGAGGGTGAGAGAGAACAGGCGGAGAAGGGTGGGGGTATGGGGTGCAGGAGGCTGCTGTCCGGAAGCCCCTGGTGTGTATTCCCTTGCCCCCACCCTAACAGGGCCACCTCCAGGCGGCTTTGAACCAGGCCTTGGGTTGGAAGCAACCTCTTAGCCCCTCCCCACATGGAGACTGGCAGGAGGAGGGAGCAGGCTGGTCCCTGGGTTCCCAGCTCACCTCCCTGCCCTGCGCTCAGCCGCCAGGGATGGGCTGTCTTCCTCCTGGGACAGAGGGCTGCCTGATCCCTCCCATTTCTCCTGGCTGTGCTTAGCACAGGGCTCAGCACTCAGTAGGTGCCTAACCAGTCCCTATTCCTCAGCAGCGGGCGAGGCAGACCCTAGGAGACGTCTGTACATTGGACCAGTCTGGTCCTTACTCTGCTAATCTCACGTGGAGGAAATGAGAGCTCCCATGGGTCAGAGGCCAGGCCCCAGAAACGAAGGAAGCAATGGCAAGGGGACCGAGCTAAGGCCGAGAGGGCTGACGGGTCATCAGACGTGAGGGAGTGGGGCTCCTGTGCCCCGTCCAAGGTCTCAGAGGTCCACCTCTGATACCCATCGCTTTACCTCACCCCAGTTTGTTGCTGGGTTTCAGGTAAGCGAAGGTACTTGGAAATGAGGACTGGGGTCTCTGGTCTCCCAGGTGGTAACTTTGCAGGGGATTGATGGCAAGGATGGCATGGACTTCTAGAGGAAGAGTGACAAGGAAGGAGGGAAGGAAGCAAGGATGGGAGAGAGACCATGGCATGAATGGAGTCCCTCCTATTCCCTGCATCAGCTACCCCACGGGGACAGAACGGTTCCTCAGACGTGTTACAGAAGCATCAGAGGACCCTGAGCAGCGACAGTGGGGAGGGCTTCCAGGAGGAAGCGAGCCTGGAGCATGCAAGGACGGCCACAGCGACGGGGACTCGGGGCAAGCGCTCCAGGGAGCAGCAGGTGTGTTTGGAGGTCAAAAGCACATCCAAAGGAGCACATGACCTCCCACCCCTCCCCGTGACTGTAACGGCAACGGTCGCTATGGTTATTGAGCATTCTCAGAAAAATACCAGTATTATATTAGCTATCATTTACTGAGTATTTTGAGAGAAATACATTATTCCCACAGGAGGAAATTGAGGTTCAGAAAGATGAAGGCACTTACCCAAAGCCACGTATAGAAACAGCGCTGGCATTTGAACCCAGGTTTTTGGCTTCAAGTCTCACATGCTGACCCATTTATGTTACTTTGCCTCCTGAGTCTCAAGCCCACCCTCTGCCAGGTTTCTGAAGTTGTGGCACCACCATATGCCAGGCATCCATGCTCAAAACCTCAGTCACGGTCTGCAGCCCCCTCCACCACCCACCACTTCCAGGCAGCCACTGGATTCTAAGCATACTTCTTTCTCCCTTACGGCTGGAATCAGATGCACCTGGGTTCCACGCCCAGCTTCATCACTTGTCAGCTGTGTGATCTTGGGCAAGTCACTTAACCTCTCTGTGCCCCAGTTTTCTTTATTGTACTGAGGAAATGACAACAGCACTTAGAAGACTGTGGTGAGAATTCAACCAGTGAATGCATGTAAAGAACTGAGCACAATGTCTGGCAGAATAGACACTCAGGAAACAAGAGGTGTTTTTATTTCCGCTAAACTACATGCTTCTGCCGATCGGAGCTGTGCTTATAACGGCCCTGCCCGAGAACCTCTCACTCCTGCCTCACACCTCGCAGACTGGCAAGGGGAGCAGCCAGAAATCCTTGCATGCGTCCTGCTGCCTGCACTGCTCAGCTGGGGCTGCCATAACAGACCACAGGCATGGGGCCTTCAACAATGGAAACATTTCCTCACATTTCTGGAGGCTGGAAGGCCAAGATCAACAATAAGCGGTGGCAGATTCGGTTTCTCCTGAGGCCTCTCTCCCTGGTGCGCAGACGACTGCCTTCTTGCTGCGTCCTCACATGGTCATTCCTCTGTGCACATGCATCCCTGGGGTCTCTGTTTGTCCAAATTCCCTCTTCTTAGAAAGATCCCATCGGACTGGATTAGAGCCTGCCCTCGTGGCCTCATCTAACCTAATTTCCTTTTTAAAGGTCCTGTCTCCAAATACAGCTGCATGCTGAGGTGCTGGGGTTTAGGGCTTTGACATAGACATTTTGGGGTGACACACTTCAGCCCATAAGACTGCCTTCCTTCTCTGGGTCTTTGCTCATGTTGCCTTTCTCTCTGCCTGGAACACTGTCCACATTCTCTCGTCCCTGGCCCTGAAGACCTCTTACTTCTCATCTAAAACTCGGCCAGAGCATCACCGCCTCCAAGAAGCCTTCCTGGCTAGACTGCTGCCTCCCTGGGCCCCCACAGTGCACTGTGCCCAGCTATGCCATGGCATGCACCACACTCTAGGAATTGTCTTGTTAATGCCTTTCTCCCCTGCTGGGGTAGGTGCCTGTTGTTTTGTTTTGATCTGTACAGCATACTTTGCCCCTCTGATAATAGCATCTTTCTCATTTTGAAGAAATGACACCCTCACTCCCTGTGGTTCTGATGGGGCATCAAATTACAGTCCGTCTTCTTGCCACAGGGAGCATGTGACTCAAGCAGAGCCCATCAGAGTCCTCCCTTGAGATTTTTATCTATGAAGGTTAGGGGAGAAAATGCTTCTCTTTCCTCTGGGAACCAGAATGATGTAAGCCCCTTATGTATTTTTCTTGAAGAAAGAATATTATACCTATAGGGGCTGTCCTGGTGGCATAATGGTTAAGTTCGTATGCTTTGCATCAGTGGCCTGGTGTTCACAGGTTTGGATCCTGGGCAGGGACCTATGCACTGTTCATCAAGCCATGCTGTGGCAGCATCCCACATACGAAATAGAGGAAGATTGGCACAGATGTTAGGTCAGGGCCAAGCTTCCTCACCAAGAAAAGAAAGAAAACCACTATATAGATAGATGGATAGACAGATAGATGGATAGATAGATAGATAGATAGATACACACACATATCCTGTTCCATGCTTTGCTTATTTTTGCTTAATAATATACCCTGGGGTAATTTCCATTACGTACTCTGTGATCTTTCTCTCTCTCTTTTTTTACAGATGCATAATATTCCATTGTGTGGATGAGCTACACAGTTCCTAATAATGAACACCAGGGTTATTTCTTATCTGTTTGTCATTATAAACAAAGTTGTAATGAGCAGGCTTTACATGCATCATGTAACACGAGTACTAGAGTATCTGTAGGCCTAATGATAAAAAGGTAAACCAACTGAAAAAAACGGGCAAAGTATTTGAATAAATATTTCTCTAAAGAAGATATACAAACGGCTGATATGCATACGAGAAGATGCCCACCATCAGCAGCCATTAGAAAACTGCAAATCAAAGCTACAGGGAAATACCATTTCACATGCACTAGGACAGCGAAAGGCAGAAAGACAGACAAAAACAAACATTGGTGTCTTAGTGTCTTAGGCTGCTATTACAAAACGCCACAGACTAGTAGGTTTAAACAAGTCACCGTTCTGGAGGCTGGGAAGTCCAAGAGGAAGGTTCTGGTCAGTTTGGTTTCTGGCGAGGGCTCTCTTCCTGCCTTCTATGCAGCTGCCATCTTGCTGTGTGCTCATATGGCCTCTTCTTTGTGCATGTGCAGAGAGAGAGGGAGGGAGAGAGGGAGGGAGAGAGCGAGTGAGAGAGAGCTCCGGTGTCTCTTCTTCTTCTTCTTCTTCTTCTTCTTCTTCTTCTTCTTCTTCTTCTTCTTCTTCTTCTTCTTCTTCTTCTTCTTCTTCTTCGGGCGACAGCCCTATCAGATTAGGGCCCCACCCTTATGACCTCATTTAACCTTTTACCTCCTCACAAACCCTGTCCAAATATAGTCACGCTGGGGCTTAAGGCTTCAACAAATGAAGTTGAGGGGGTAACAAATATTCAGTCCACAACAGTTGGTGAGAAAGTGGAGAAACTGGAGCAGTGCTGGCGGGAATGCAGAATGGAGCAGCCAGCGTGGAAAACAGTTTGACAGTTCTTCAAAATGTTAAACATAGTTATCGTTTGACCCAGAAATTCTACTCCTATGTATACGCCCAAGAGAAATGAGAACATATGTCCACACGGAGACTTCTATATGAATGTGCACGGCAGCATTATTTGTAATAGCCAAAAATTAGAAATGATCCAAATGTCTGTCAAATGATGAATGGATAAACATGTGGTCTAGCCATACAATGGAATATTATTCAGCAATAAAAAACAGTGCAGTACTGAAATATACTATAACATGGATGAACCTTGAAAGCATTATGCTGCGTGGAAGAAGTCAGTCATAAAGGATCACATATTCTTTGATTCCATTTATATGAAATGTCCAGAATAGGCAAATCTTTATATAGAGAGATTGGATTAGTGGTTGTCTATAGTTGAGAGAATTGGTGGGAAGTGGGAGTGACTGCTAATAGATACAGAGTTCCTTTTTGGGGAGATGAAATTCTTTTAAAATAGATTATGGTAATGCTTGCACAACTCTAGGAATAAACTAAAAGTCATTGAATTTTACACTTTAAATGGACGAATTGCGTCGTTTGGGAATTATATCTCAAAAGATCTGTTAAAGAAAAAGTGGAGCCCCAGAACTGAGACTGTTGGGCAAAAGAGTAAATGCATTTAAAACGGATAAATATTGAGCCAGCCCTGATGGCATAGTGGTTACAATTCAGTGCTCTCACTGCTTCGGTGGCCCAGGTTTGCTTCCCAGTTGCAGAACCACACCATCCGTCTGTCAGTTGCGGTGCTGTGGTGGCGGCTCACATAGATGATCTAGAAGGACTTACAACTAGAATCTGCAACTATGCACTAGGGCTTTGGGGAGGAAAAAAAGAGGAAGACTGGTAACAGATGCTAGCTCAGAGTGAACCTTTCTCTGCAAAAAAAAAGGAATTAAGTTTAAAAAATTGATAAATATTGATAAATTTGTCTCTATGCAGTGATTATATTTTTCACTCCCACCAATAATACATAAAAGTGCAAGGCAGGTACTGTTGTCTCCATTTTAAATGAGGAAACTAGGGCATGAACAATTCACAGTCACATAATTAATAATATCTAAGCTATAACTGAAATTTTTTCTGTCAAAATCTGAAGGTGGTACTCTGTTGCATCCTATTCGTTTGGTATTTTTCCAACAGCCATTTGATCTTCTAAAAAAAAAAACCCCACAACAACAGCTTTTGATTGCATTTATTTTCTCTATTATTTTTCTGTTTTCTGTTTCATTGATTTATGTTCTGATATTTGTTATTTATTTTCTTCTGCTGAGTTGGGTTCAATTTACTCTTCTTTTTCTAGTTCTTAAGGCAGAAGCTGATGACACTGATTTGAGACCTTCTTCTCTAATATAGATGTTTAGTTCTATAAGTGGTCCCCTAAGTACTGTTTTAGTGTCATTCCACAAATTCTGATATATTGTATTTTCATTTTCATTCAGTTCAAATACTCTCTAATGTACCTTCTGATTTCTTCTTTGGCTCCATGTGTTATTTAGAAGTATCTAATTTAGTTTCCACATATTTGGGGGATTTTTCAGAAATATTTTTGTTATTTTTTCTAACAATTCCATTGTGGTCAGAGAACTTACTTGGCCTAATTTTAAATTTATTAAAACTTGTTTATTTAAACATGTGTTATGGTCAGAATATGATCTATCTTGGTATATTTTTTATTTGCATTTAAAAATGTGTATTCTACTGTTGTTGGGTGAAGTGTTTTATAAATTTCAATTAGGTCAAGTTGGTTGAGAGTGTCGTTCGACTCCACCACATCCTTGCCAATTTTCTGCCTGCTTGTTCTATCGATTGTTGAGAAAGGGATATTGAAATATCTCTGACTATAATTGTGGGTTTTCCCATTTATCCTTACAATTCTATCGGTGATTGGTAGAATTTAAATTTATATTTAAATCTTTATATTTAAAGTGGGTCTCTAACAGGCAATGTACAGTTTGAATAGATAGTCTGACAATCTCGGCCTTTTAATTGCAGTTTTTAGACCATTTACATTTCATGTGATTATTGATATGATTGGGTTTAAATCTACTTTCTTGCTATTTGTTTTCTATTTGTCCTATGTGTTCTTTGTTCCCTTTTCTTTCTTTTTTGGATTGGGTATTTTTGTGATTTCATTTTACCTCCTTTATTGGATTATTTAGCTATAATTCTTTTTTAGTGGTTACCTTTGTGTTCATATATACATTTCTAACTTAACCAAGTCGACCTTCAAGTAACATTATACCACTTCATGTATAGAATAAGAGTCTTACAACAGTATGCTTCCATTTCCCCCTTCCAGCCTTTTTTGCTATTGTTGTCAAACATTTTACTTCTACATACATTATAAACCCAGAGTATTTATTTATTTATTTTTGCTTTAACCAAAAATTATCTTTTAAGGATAATTTTTAATAAGAAAAAAGTATTTAATATTTTCCCACATAGTTACTATTTCTAGAGGTCTTCTTTGTTTTGTGTCGATCCAGATTTCCGTCTGATATTACTTTTCCTTCTGTCTCAAGGACTTCCTATAACCTTTCTTATAGTGCCCATCTGCTGGTGATTAATTATTTCAGCTTTTTTTGTTTTGGAAAAAGTCTATTTCACCTTTGTTTTGAAATATATTTTCACCGGGTATAGAATTCTAGATTGATGGGGTTTTTTGGTTTTGTTTTGTTTTTTACATTCTGTACTTTAAAGATGTTGTCCCACTGTTTTCTGACTTGAATTGCTTCCAACAAGAAGTCTGCTGTAATTTTTATCTTTATTCCTTTGTACTTAATATATCTCTTTTCCTCTGGCTGCTTTTCAGATTTTCTCTTTATAAACTTGCCTTGGTGAAGTTTTATTCACGTTTCTTGTGCTTGGTGTTCATTGAAATTTTTGAATCTATGGTTTATAGTTTTTATTAAGTTTAGAAATTTTTTGACTATTATTTCTTCAAATATTTTCCTGCTCCTCTCCTCCTTTGGGGATTCCAATCACACATATATTAGGCTGCCTGGAGTTGTCTTACATCTAATTGATGATCTGCCCATTTAAAAAAATATATTTTTTGCTATATATTTCATTTTGGATACTTTCTATTGCTACGTCTTCAAATTTACTAATCATTTTTTCTGTGTTATAAAATCTGCTTTTAATCCCATCCAGTGTATTTTTCATCTCAGACATTGTAGTTTTTCATCTCTGGAAGTTCAATTTGGGCCTTTTTCCCCCTAGTCTGTACTTAACATGATCAATCTTTAGCTTCTTGAGCATATGAAATATAGTTATGTCGTTTTAATGTCCTTGTGTACTAATTCTACCTTCTGTGTTAATTTAGGCCTGTGCCTATTGATTAACTTCTCTCCTCATTATGGGTTGTATTTTCCTGCTTTTTTGCATGCATGGTAGTTTTTGGTTAGATGGAAGACATTGTGAATTTCACCTTGTTGTATGCTGGCCATTTTGGTATTTCTATAAATATTCTTGAGCTTTGTTGTAGGATGCAGTCAAGTTACTTGACAAGAGTTTGATTCTGTTGAGGCTTGCTTTTCAAGTTTATTAGGCAGGACCACACCTTTTTTGTCCCCACCACTGAAGCAATCCCCTTAAGGAATCAGCTTGATGCCCCATGATCTGTGAGGTTTCTCACTTGTCGCTAGGAATACAAACCATCCCAGGTCTTGTGTGTACGTTGGAAATTGTTTCCTCTGCTCCTTGGGATGCTCTTTCCTCAAACTTGGGCAGTTTCCTCACATACAAGTGCTGTTCAGTATTCAGCTGAAGGCTTGAGGGAAACTCTGCAGATCTTTGAAGCTCTGTCTGTGTGAAGCTCTCTTCTCTACAATTCTCTGCTCTGTGAACTCTAGGTGCTTTGGCCTTTCTGGACTCCCTGCTCTGTCTCCTCAACTCAGGGAGACAGCTGGGAGTCTGCTCCCTGTGCTGCAGCCTGGAAACTTTCCCCAGGCAGAAGCTGGCGATTGTAGGGCTCACCTCATTAGTTTCTCCTCTCTCAGAGATTGCTATTTTGTGCTGCCTGCTGTTCATTGTCTGAAAGCTGTTGTTTCATATGTTTTATCTAGGTTTTCAGTTGCTCAGGACAGAGGATAAATCCCCTGCCTGTTATTTCATCTTTCCAGAAGCCTTATAACCACATTTTCACATTTAATTATCACTATAATCTTATATATTAGGAATGATTATCCCCATTTTACAGATGAGGAGAATTGAAGCTTAGAGAATGAGTTATAGTATAGTACAGTAGAGAGACAGAATAATGTAACAGATAAAAAGATGGACTGAATAGCCTAACTTCTGGGTTTGACTCTCAGATTCCCCATTTATTAGTTATGTGACCGTGGACAAACTATTTAACCTCATTATGCCTCAGTCTCCTCACCTGTAAGAATGGAATGATAATAATAATTATAGGATTGTTATGAGAATTAAATGAGTTAATATGTAACTGGCACATAATTACTATGTAACTATTACCTATTATTATTGGGGTAGAATAGGTAAAAAAATGTAGAGCTGAGTGACAGGCAGACTCATTTTGAATTCCAGTTCCATTACTAACTTACTGTGGAAACTTTACCATACGTATCAGTCAGCATTCAGTTAGAGAAGGAGAACCCCTAGGAGATTCTAACTAAAGTCATACAGAAAAGGGAATTCTGGGAAACGTAGTTCAGCTGAGCTGAGCTGACACATTGCAAAGCCACCATACCATGCTACTTAACTGCTACGAGAATCTAGTTCCTCATCCGTGAAATGGGATAATAATACCCCTCATTGGGTGAAATGAGATAATGCACGTGAAGCACTTGGCGCACTGTCTGGCACTGGGTAGCGTTCAGTAAATTGTTTTTACCATAGATGCCAGGATCCCTCAGCTAATAACTGCCAGAGGCATGAGCTGTCCCCCCGAAGTCTGTTGCTCTTCCCACTTCACCCCTCTGCTTCCTAGTGCTGGGCCTGGAAGTATGGAGATAAATAAGACGGTCTCTGCCTGCAGGATCCCACAGTTCAGTAAGGGGGTAAGCCAGGGGCACAAATAAGTATAATATAGCACAGGAAAAGGAAACAGTATTGTTGGGAACCTTCTATGAGACTGACTCCAAGCTGGATTTCCTACACAGGGAAGGAGGAGAGAGGGATTCACCATTTACTGCATACCTACTGTGTGCCAGGCACTGTGATAGGCAGTTTATGAGATGATCACATTGTGTCATCACAATTGAAAAATGAGCCAGATATGATTATTATTCCTGTAATACAGATAAGGGAACTGAGACTCAGAGAAGATCAAGTCCCTTGTCCTAGGTCACAGAGTGACCAAGTGACACAGCCCCGAGTCTCAGAAGATGGCTAAAATGGCAGTGGAAGCCACAACTTGGGGTCTGTCCTGGGGTGACTCGGGAGGTGGGGCCTCCCCTGAGCTCAGAAGGCAGGGCTGGCTCTGGAGCCCCTCCCAAGCTTGCCTGCACCTGTGCCTGACCCGGGGCCGGCGGGCGGTGGTGGCTGCAGTGCGGGTGGCGGTGGCGGCGGCAGCGGCGGGCGCGTGGTGGCTGCAGTGCCGGTGGCAGTGGCGGCGGCGGCGGGCGGCAGGGAGACAGTCACACCTCGCTGTTTTGTAAACTGTTTCTCACAGCTTGTTTGTTCCGGGTTAGGGCTGGAGCGGCACCGTATGGAAGTGTGACTCATTGTTTAATGTGGCAGCTCATTAGCAGAGCTTGTTGCTGCCTCTGATTTCTCTGCTCTCGCTAATTGGAGAGCCCAGTGGGGCCCTGGCTTCCCGGGAAGAACGAGCCAGTCCCCCAGGGCTCCAGCTGGCCCTTGCCCCTCTGGCTCCCTGAGGAGGCTGCCCCACGCCTGTGAGCACTGGTATCGGCCAGACCTGGTTCAAATCCCGGCTCGTGCTGGCAGTGTGAGCTCGGACAAGGCTCCTTGTGCACTCCTCCTCTCTGAGCCTCAGTTTCCCTTCTCACCTAATGAGGGAAATAGTAGCCACCTCATCGGGGTGGGTGAGAGGAATAGTAATAATAGCTGTAAAGTCCCTTATTGTGGGGGTGCGCAGGAGATGCTCAATAAGTGGTTATTGTAGTGTTATTATTAGACTGGAACCTCAGGGACGCCCTCATCCTGACCTCCCTGGGGCAGCCCCCCAGCCCAGAGGTGCTCCGGAGGCTCCAGGTGTGAGGGCCTGTCCCCCCGTAGGTGATCTAAAAACGTTTCTTCCTTCGATGCTTGACCCCTCCTATGGCAAATCGGCCGGGCTCCCTTCACCCTTGGCGCTCCCAGAGGAGGCAGCAGAGCCTGTCGGGGACAGTCCTGGCCTGCCCTTGAGGGCAAGTCTGCTCCCCCGGAGCACTCTCTCAATTCCAGCTCTCCTCTTCGAGGCCACACGGAACACATCTGCTCCCTTGGCCCCGTGACCATCCTTTGCTATTTGGAGGCAGTGACGTCCCCTCTCCAAGTCCTCCCTCCAGGTGGAACCAGTCCAGGCCCTTCAACTGTCCCTTCCGTGGCATAGTTCGTGGGGTCACTGAATACACTGGACCATGATGTCAGCGGTGCCCCCGGAGTTGTGCAGTGCTGTGGCCTCGTTCTGAGTCCTGTCCCCACCATCCTCACTCGCTCTGCACGTGCTCCTCCCTGCCTGCAGGCCTGTTACGATGTGTGGTCCAGAATTGAACTCAGTCCTCCTCTGCACAGTGTAGGGCAGCCCTGTCTCCTCCCTCATTTGAGACCTGCGCTGTCCAGTTGCCGTAGAATGTGAGCCACTTGTGTAATTTTAAATTTTCTAGTAGCCACCTTCAAAGTAAAAGGAAATAAGTAACAGTAACTTAAAGCTATATTTTGTTTAACCCAATATACCCAAAATACTATCGTTTCAATGTACAATCGATATAAAAATCATTAATACCCTAAACTTTTTTTCATATAACATCTTCAAAATCTGGTGTGTTTTCACACTTACAGAACATCCCATTTGGGACCAGCCGTGTTTCAACTACTCGATAACCACGTGTGACCAGTGGCTACAGTGTTGGACCGGGGAGGGGCTCTTCTAGACTCTGCTTCTATTAACATGGTCTGAACTGGCTTTGGTGTTCTGGCCAGCACATCCTCTGATTCAGGAGGAAAGAATAGTCTCGGGCCCGAGGGTTGGGGCCTCTGGCTGCGAGGAGGTCTAGGTTCCGGTCTTGGTTTTAACCAGCTCCCTGTACATGTGACCGTGGACAAGTCACCGCCCCTCTCCGAGCTTCAGTTTCCCCACCTAGCAAACAGGAGGTGAGAGGAAAGAGAAGCACCTGCTCTATGCCAGGAACTCTCCGGGGGGTTCTTCGTGCCTTCTCCCCTGTGTTCCTCAGGAAAGCCCCGTGATGTGGGTTTTCTTCTCCCCGTTTCCCAGGTGAGGAAACTGAAGCTCGGATCTGACTCCTTCCCCACCCCAGGGGCTGTGGATTCACCTGGCTGGGGGGCTGGTTGCTCCTGCCTTCCTGGCCACCCTGGATACCAGTGGGGCTCAGTTTCAGACAGGCAGCCCCCAACACTGTCCCCTTCCTTGTTGTGACTCTTTCTCAAAAAAAAAAATAATAATAATAAAGACACAGGACAGGAGATGGCAGTGTTTTGAGGTGTGCGTGCAGGTGGTGGTCTGTTAGATGGAACTGCCTCCATCTGTTCAGGGGGTCTGTCTCTGCAAAGCTGCCACCGCGGTGAATGAGGCCAGGTCCTGGGCCCAGCCTGCGCTTGTTCCTGCTCCACCAGGACACAATAGAGTGAAACCCACTCATCACATTGCCCAAGGAAGCTCCCTTCAGCTGCTTCCTTCCTAGCTCCTCTCATCCAGCTGATGACCATAGACCTCCCTTCAATCCCAGAGCCCGTCATCTGTCACCTGTGTGACTTTGACAAACGACTCTATTTGACAGAATCTCCATTTCCATGTCTGAGATAGGGGAGAATTCCCCCTTCCTCACGAGGTTGGTGGGAATAACAACCGAGACAGTATTTGTGCACGTGCCTCGCTCAGTACTTTCTATAAATGTTCATTGTGACCGAATCTTCACAACTCATTTTAAGAACCGCTTAGCTTTACTCTTCTAAACTGAACCTCACCTGGGCTCCCCTTTTACTCTCTGCACGGCTTTCTTCCATGTCCCCCAGCCATCTGGGCCTTCTCGGGCAGGCTCCCTGCTGTCCTCCAAATGGAAAGATCATCCGCAGATGACCACTTCTCTTGGGGAGAGCATAGGATGGTGGGGCTGGAGGGGAGCTTGGCAATCACAGCTGGCAATCATGATGGTACCCTATCACCAAGCTCAACCATCTTCGAAAATGACAGACATCACTTCTATTGTGAACCTTTTCTAAAGTATATTACACCTTTCCCTGTGTTCCCCAAAAGAGGATACGTGACCTGAATTTAACTTCTTTTTGATTCAGGATCTTCATCAGGGATGGATATCTTTCTGCTAATATAAAGAGTGAGAGCACAGTGAGAGTGCCCACTGTATAGTGGGTATCTTATAAAATGATGTCATCCAGGGGCTGGCCCCGTGGCCGAGTGGTTAAGTTCGCGCGCTCCGCTGCAGGCGGCCCAGTGTTTCGTCGGTTCGAATCCTGGGCGCGGACATGGCACTGCTCATCAGACCACGCTGAGGCAGCGTCCCACATGCCACAACTAGAGGAACCCACAACGAAGAATACACAACTATGTACCGGGGGGGCTTTGGGGAGAAAAAGGAAAAAATAAAATCTTTAAAAAAAAAAAATAAAAAAAAAATAAAAAAAAATAATCTTCATTTAAAATGATGTCATCCAGCTCTTACACCATCTGGATACAAAGTTTGGATATTATCCTCTTTTCACAAATGAAGAAACTGAGGCTCAGAGATGTTGAGAGACTTGGCAGGGCCTCATGCAGAGGGGTTCAGCCCCTCCCCACCTTCACATTGCCTCCTGGTGGCCTTCGGGCTCAACTTTAAGGGCTCCCAACTGAGTAGGAGTTGTTACATGAGGTTTAGGTGTTGGCCATTCCCTTGTGGGGGCTGGTGGTATATACAGGGGGCAGCTGCTGCCTCACTTTTTGGCCTGCACTGGTCTGAGAATGTATATGCTATAGCACATGCTTTTAAGCTTTGCTTTCTTGGTCTGTCTATGACATTTGCACTATTTACTAGTTCCTTCTTCTTCAACCGCTCTCTTCTCTTGGCTTCCATGAGTCCCCTCTTTCTGAGCTCTCTGGCTGCTCCTTCCCAGAACCCTTTGCAGCCTGCCCTTGCTCTGCTCCCCCTAATGTGCTGGTGTCCTTCAGCATCCTCCTTTGGCTCTCTGCTCTCTTCACATCTTGCTTCACATCATTCCCAGAGTCTCAGTCCCTCTGATGGTTTCCCCGTTTCTGTGCCAAGGACTCCCAAATTCACGTCTGCTGTCCACAACTCTTCCCAGAGCTCCAGGCTGGCCTATTGATGCCTCCAGCTCTAGGCATATCAATGCCTGCCCAATGGACGTCTTTTCTGGCTGTCCCACAGGCACCTCAAACTCAGCTCCCCCAGACTGAGTCCATCATCTTCCTCTGAAGCTCACACCTCCCCTTGTGATCTCTGAGGGGCTCAGTGAATCCCTCCCCCCGACCTCAGGGGCTTTTAGAGTACAGACTCACGCTAAGTGATCCATGGCTCCTGCTGATCCTCAACCAACCCAGAGAAGTTGCTATTATTTTATTTTATCATCATCCCCATTTCACAGATGAAGATGCGGTAATAGCAGTTCCTGGCACATAGTAGGCGCTTAGCAAGTGCTGGCTCTTTCTTATGGCTTTTTGGGTTTTCAGCAGTCTAAATTCATAGATTAAATTGGCCTTGCTCAAGCCAAGGTGGGGTACACAGCGGTTGTTCCCACCTGGGACATGTGCAGGTGTCTAGCTTGCTTTGTGACTCCAGCCCGACAAACTGGACGTCCAGGCTGAGTCCTATTCTGAGATATGTCATTGTTGGATCCCTCCGGCCCAAATCCAGACCTTGCCTCAAGAGGCAGCTGCTGTGCAGAATTACTCACGAGCCCAATTTCAGGTATTTAGCCCCTAAACCTGCCCCCTTTCTCACTCCGAGTAACAGCCAAAGGGCAGGCAATGGCAATGTGTTTAGGTGTGTTTGCAGATGGTGGTGTGCGGATGGGAACCCCCTCCGTCTGCCTGGGTATCTGGTTTGCCTCTCCAGAGCTGTCCTACCATGGTGAGTGGCTGTGAGGCCAGGTCCGGGCCCCTCCCCATGTCTGTTGTTAGTATCATTATCATCTTCACAAGAACCCTGTGAAGTAGATATCATCAATTCCTCTTTTTAAAAGTGAGATATAATTGACATATAACATTGTAGTAGTCTTAGGTATACAGCAGAATGATTTGATATACATATAGATTGCAAAATGGTTACCACAATAAGTTTAGTTAGCATCTGTCACCTCACATATTACACATTTTTTTTTCTTGTGATGATAACTTTTGAGATGTACTCTCTTAGCAACTTTCAAATACAATAAAGTATTGTCAACTCTATTGTAGAGTTAACTCTGTTGTAGGGAACTATTGTTACCATGCTGTATGTTACATTCCCAGGACTTATTCATCTTATAACTGGAAGTTTGTACCTTTTGACTCCCTTTCACTCATCCCGCCCACCCCCTACTGCCTGCCTCCCTGTCCTCTATATCTATGAGTTCGGGTTTTTTTTAGATTCTACACATAAGTGAGATTCTACAATATTTTTCTTTCTCTCTCTGACTTATTTCATTTAGCATAATGCCCTCAAGGTCCATCCACGTTGTTGCAAATGACAGGATTTCCTTTTTGATGGCTGGATAATACTCCATTGCATACATATACTGTAATTTCTTTATCCATTCATCCATCAATGGACACTTACGATGCTTCCATGTCTTGGCTGTTGTGAATAATGCTGCAGTGAACATGGGGGTGCAGCTATCTCTTCAAGATAGTGATTTGGTTTCCTTTGGATAAATTCAATGTTTCTTTATAGCTAAGAAACCTGGAGTTCAGGGAGATGAAGTGACTCGCCCAAGGCTACAGAGATAGAGCCAGACCTAAACCAGGCCTGTGGGGCTCCATGTGTCTGTTCTTTCCATGTTCAGTTTGAAGGTTATCGTTTGGTTAAGGAGACTAAGATTCAGTTGTTCTGAAAATGACTTGTAAAATGTAGGCATCAAAGGAAAAAAAGACTGTAAGGATTCAGTCACAATAAACATTTATTTAAAGGACTGGGTGAGGCAGGGTCACTTATACTGTCTCAGTTGTTTCTCCCACCAACCTTGTGAAGAAGGGGGATTCTCCCTTATCCCAGACACGGAAACTGAGATTCGGTCCAATGCAGTGATTTGCTCAGTCACACAGGTGACAGGTGACGCTCTGGGATTGAAAAGCAAGTCTTTGAGACTCCAAGCTCAGTGCTCCATTCTCCCATGAAAGTGTGGTCAGGAGCGAGGAGCTGGGGAGGAAGCAGATGAAGGGAGGGGACCCCGGGCAAGGTGATGTCTGGAGTTTTACTCTAACATATGGCGGTAGAGCAGAAACATGCACAGCAATCCATTTCCCTGGACGAGGAAACCGAGGCTTAGAGAGGTACAGTAACTTGCGTGAAGTTACACAGCTAGAAAGCAGTGATGCTGGTATTCGGCTTGAATTTATCTGACTCTTAGGCCTTTGACCAGGGTATCACTCCACAGTGTGGTTGTCAGAGCCACACACCTCCTCCTCCTGAGAGTCTCTCCTCCCAGCCATAGCCTGAGGTCCATTAGGAACTCCGGATGCTTTTCTCTCAGGTAGAAAGACTTGAGCCTCTCTGCCTTATAACCCCTAATAGTGCCAGGCCCTGCACTAGGCAATTTACATGGCTTACTTCATTTCTTCCTCATGACGAGCCTGAGAGCCAGGAACTACTATTATCCCCACTTTTACGATGAAGAATTTGAGAGCTAGAGAGGTCACACAATTAGAAGCAAGGAAACTGGAATTTGCATCCGGGACTGACCCCAGACCTGAGTTCTTATCTGCTACCCCTTCCCCACTTTTCCTTGCTTAGATTTGGCATTGATTTCACTCTCTAAGGTTTATCAGGCCAGAGTCCAAATCTCCAACTACGCTGGTCCCCTTTCCATAAATCCCTACCCTGCTTAAAGACACCACTCACCCCGATCTGACAGCAGGGATCAAGTCCTGCTAAACCCGGGGGCTTCCTTGGCCATTTCTGTACCTTATCTCCAATTTTCACAATTACCCTCAAGGGAGGCAGTGTCGTCCCCATTTTCCTGGCACTTGAGGCTCTAGGGTCTCACAGGGTGGGCATCAAGGTCCAAATCCAGATCTCTGTGTCTCTAAGACCCAGCCTCTTTCCTCTCCTTCCAACTGGGAGGCCCTGGGGAGCCTGGAAAATCTCCCCCTTAGAATCATGCTGGCCAGCTATGCCTCGGCCCAGGTGGCTCACAGCAACCCGGGGACTCTGTTCCCATCCAGGCAGTGGCCTTGATGGTTTCTAAGGCTCCTTCCTGGTCTGAGAGCATGGGGTCCTCTCCTCATGACTCTGTCTCAAGGCCCACAGAGAGAACAGACCCGAGCTCCGGCAGAGGACCAGCCTCCTGAGCTTGGGGCTGATGCTGAGCTTGGGGCTGAGCTGGGACAGCTCCTGTGTCTCCAGAGGGGTCACTAGTCAGATCCCTCCTCACTGGAGACCAATTCACCCAACTCTGGTTTCCCTGGGTTCCTGGAACCCTTCCCAAGGCCCTCCCCATTAGACTCCATGTCTTCATACCCTCTGCACTCATCAGGACTGTCCTCGGGCCATGGAGGCAAAGAGATCGGGCTGCTGGCCCTGCTTCACCAAGTCAATGAGCTTCTTAGCTGGACTCTTCTAGGGGCATTCATTCATTCATTCATTCATTCATTCAAGTATTACTGGAGGACAGGCATTCTAGCAACTCTCTTCTTTTTCCCTTCATTATTTTTAATTTGTTATAAAAATATTAAATATAAAACTACATAAAGTAAAAGGGGAGGCTCTCCCCAACTCTCAACATGTCTCTTGATTGGAACTAGCTAGTCCTAACAGTCTTGGGGATTCCTTCTTATATATACAGGACTTTGAATATATGTGCATACACACACTCAGCATAATGCCCATGTGCAGTACTGACAGAAATAGAATCATATTACACGTGGTGCCTGGCACATAGTAGGCACTTTGCTTTCCTGTCATCCTTCTTCACTTAATGTTACATTATGGCCATCTCCCTGTGTTAGCACACGGGGGTCTACTCATTCTTTTTAAGAGCTGCACAGTTTTCCTCTGTGTGCTTGTGCCGTAACATAATCTCCTCCAGATGGCCTCCAGAGTTTTCCTAGTACAACTGTGGCTGTCGCTCCTTGAGTGCCTGTCATGTGCCTGTCACTGGAGGAGGCCCTCTGTGTACATGTTTTGGTGGATATGTCATTCTTATTCTTGGATGCCTCTCTTGGCATCTAATAGTTGCTCAGGAAGTCATTGGAAGACCCAGCTCAACCGTTTCGGCTCTGTGAAGCCTCTCGTGTTCCCTTCCCCGCCTCCCCTGCTCCTCGTTTAGGTCCTGAGGAATGAGTAAGACAAAGACCCAGAGCTAGAGGACCTCACAGACTAGCAGAGTAACAGATGTGGGAGCAGATAATTGCAGCTGAGAGTGAGGAGAATGAGAAACGCGCTCCAGGAACAGAGGAGGAAGGACTGGTATATCCACAGGGGTCCGGGAGGCCTCTCGGAGGAGGTGACAGCTAAGCTGTTTCAAAAGATGCTAGGAGTTTGTCAGGTACGTCGGGGCGACACCTCGGTTCTGTCTTTACCCTGCGTGTGACTTCCCCCATCTGTGCTTCTCACCGTCATCCATCATTCATGCCACATCTACTTCCAAAAAAGGGACTTGGGGTAGATTCTAATGTTTATTAAATGACACATACAATAACAATAGGACCGTTAAGTAAGGAAAAGAAGTAAGAGTTTTGTAATAAAATAGAAGAGAATGAACCATAAACCTCAACTGAGGATAGTGGCTGCCATCGAATACAAGAATTACCTCAAGGCTTCCCAGCAGACAAGAAGGGTTGTACCTGCTGTGCCGTGGGGACAAAGGGCTGGTCCAGCCCCCCAAGTAGACCCAAGTACCCTCCTCGTCACATTGACCATCAGTTTGTTCTCTGTGTTTGTGGCTCCCTCGTGTACTGAGCTGATCAGTATTTTGAATTGATCTTTAATTCTTTCTCATTTATCTGACTAAATTGGATGGGGAGGCTGTGGAGCCAACATTTTGGGAGCACCTACTATGTGCCACTCTTTACAACCACCCTACTCTGAGTATAAACAGCAGAGAAACTGAGGCTCAGAGGAATCAAGCGAAACATCGGCAGTGCTGGCCCCACGGCCACATCTCCTGACCCCAGCACAGCCTCTCCACGAGTTCAGCCGGGAGGCATCCAAGGATGAGACATCTCAGAACAAGGAACCAGATTGGGCGTCCAGTTGCCAAGCTGGAGTCACAGAGCAAGCCGGGGTCCAGGTGGGAACAACTGCTGTGCACCCCGGCTTGGCTTGAGCACAGCCTATTTCATTCATAAATTTATACTGTTGAAACCCCAAAAGTTGTAAGAAAGAACCAGCACTCGTCAAGTGCCTACTATGTGCTAAGAACTTCTGTTACCACATCTTCATCTGTGAAATGGGGATGATGATAAAATAATAGCAACCTCTCCAGATTAATTAAGGATCAGTGAAAGCCATGGACTGCGCAGCATCGAGTTTGTACTTGATAAGTATTTCTGTTATGATCTCTATCATTATTAGCAGCATCCTCACCACGGTCCTGTGAAGTAGGGACTGCCAGTGCTGCTTGATGGCTAAGGAGCTGAGGCTCAGGGAGAAGAAGTGCCCACAGTCCCAGAGTTAGAGCCAGGAAGCTAACGCAGGCCTGGTGGGCTCAATTCCTGTGCTCTTTCCACGTTGAAGAATGGATGCCAGGAGATAAAATGAAGGCTCGGGATAAGTGTGCAGAAGGCAGCCAGCCTTGGGGTGGGTGCAGATGGCATTAGGTCCCTCCACTGGGTGAGGGGGCCTCTGAACAGCATCTGCAGAGAGAGCTTGGATGCACACAGCTGGCCTGGGTTGTGTAGCTAGAGTTGCAGTCATGTAGTGGGGTCACACTTAGCACCCAAAGGACTAGCAGAGAAGCGCCTGCAAAGCAGGTTAGGGCTGGACCCCGGTCCCAGGGCACTGGGCATGGCCAGGCCACCTGAGAGGGCCATCTCTTGGCACCTGGGTGATGAGAGATTAGGAAGGGTGGGATGACATCATTTGCATGGACCACATTTTTGGCTTGTCCTCACTTAGTCTAACTCAAATATTAATTGCAATTAAAAAGTAGAAGTGAAGAGTGGGCTGAGTGTGTTTCCCCATACACGGAGGGGAGAAGGTGCCATACTGTCTCCCTGCTTCCCGGTCAGCTGCACTTGGCCTGGGCAGTCTGGGCCACCCATATTTGGCATCACCCACCAGTGCAGGCAGCAACCAGCTAAGAGAAAGCAATTGCAGCGGTGAAAGCTCCAGATTTGGGGTTGGAAAACTCGGGCTTAGCTCCTGGCTCTGTGACCTAGGGAAAGTCATTTTACTTCTCTGAGGCTCTGCTGCCTTCTCTAAAATAATACCAACCTCTCAGCGTTAATTAAGGATCAAGAGAGAAACACGAATTCACCTAGCATAAAGGCCGCACTTCGTAAGCGCTCGATAGATATTGTATGTTATTATTATTATTATCATTCTCATAACAACCCTGTGAGGCTCCCTCAGCAGATGCCGCCTCAGTTTCCCCATCTGCAAAATGGGGATAGTACTGACAACTCCAGAGTGTGGCTTTCAGGATGAAATGAGAGGGAGCATGCAGCACGGAGCCTGGCACCCAGGAGACCTCCTGCACGGTTGGCCTCCTCCCTCCTTCTGTCAGCTGCCTCTGTCGGGCTGGTTGCTCTGAGCATCCTAATTCACAGGGGGTCCACAGCCTCTCTTATCAAGATTCCTGATGCTGTAGGGTCCTGAGACTGAGAGTCAGGCCGAGGAGGTGCTGATGTCTGCCCAGGGGACACAGGGCAAGGCCAAGCCGCGGACCAGAGAAATACTTACAATTGCTCAGAAGTTACGTAGCTCCTTCTCCACCAGGTTATCTCCTTTCATTCTCCTGCCCGCTCTGGGGTAGGTGTTGTGAGCTCCATTTTGCAGACAGAGAAACTGAGGTATGTGACCAGTCCAGGGTCTCATAGCTGGGTTGATGGGGCTGGCTCCCTCCATAGCTACCTGCCGTCCAGCACTGGGGCTGGGCCTGCAGAGGGGAGAAGCTGCAAACTCACGGAACTGTGGGCGGGGGTCCGAGGGCTCCTCACAGACTCGGGCTCACTGGCTTGAGAAAGTCTGCTGCCTCCATGGCCTGGTGGGCCTGGGGGGACCTGGCTAGAGGAGGCCAGCTGGAAGAGGCAAGCTTCTCCTGGAAACCTCACTCCCATTGCTAGGACTCCTTCTCCTAACAGTCGTGGCTCTTTAAAATTCCAAACTACTTTAGTAGTTTGCAAAGAGGTCTCAGGGCTTTGCAAACATCAGCCTCAGATTGAAACTTTGGGATCACCTGCCCCAGGCCTCCCACCTATTTGACTGATTAGAGAACAGAGTCCCTGAGGAATGGAGAAGTGACTTAGCCAAGAGGAGGACCAGTGCAAAACATTGTAGCCCACTGTTCTGATAGCATCATTGGATCAGGGAGATGACAGGCTGGGGTCAGGACAATGCAGAGGAGAGGTCACATGGGCAGGGCAGGGCAGGGAGGCCACGGCGAGAGGCTAGGTCTTCTGCCAAGGCTCTGCTGTCAAGTCTTTACTTTGTTTTTCCCTTCCACATTCCTGGGAGGTCAGGGGTGTTGTCCTCACTTTAGGGTAACAAACAAGACACAGAAAAGTCCAAAGTCAAAACGCTTCCCAGCAGAGGAGGCAGAATTCAAACCTGGTCCTGCCATCCCCAAATCCTACACCTTTTCCATCACGCTTCTTGTACTGAGTTGAAGAGTGTGTGTGTATGTGTGTGTGTGTCCCCACGCCCAACATTCACACCTTGCCTGGAAGCTCAGAATGTGACCTTATTCTGAAATAGTCTTTGCAGATGTAATCAGTTAGATTAGATCCTAGTGGAGTAGAGTGGGCCCTGAATCCAAGATGGCTGGTGCCCTTAGAAGAAGAGGAGAGGCACAGAGAGAATGCCCTGTGAAGACACGAAGAAGAGACAAGGAAGAACACCGTGTGAGGAGGCAGAGACTACAGTGACGTGTCTGCAAGGCAAGGGATGCCAGGATTGCCAGCAACCACCAGAAGCGAGAGGAGGCGAGGGAGGATTTGCCCCTCCAGCCCTCAGAGAGAGCATGGCCCTGCCAACGCCCTGATTTTGGACTGCTAGCCTCCAGAACTGTGAGACAATGAACTCCTGTTGTTTTAAGCCTCTTTGGTACTTGTCACAGCAGCCCTAGCAAATGAATACGCCTCCTTCCCGCAGCACAGAAAGGGGGCTGACTTACAGGCATCACGGATCGCAGGCGGGGTTGTGTTGAAGTTTAGAATATCAGGGCAAAGCCAAGGCGGAGCAGGAGGAAGGGAACATACATCTGCCTGAGGTGTACTCTGAGCGGGGCACCTACACACGTGGTCTCCCTCATGCCCCACAGGCAAATATAGCCATTCTCATTTCACAGATGAGGAAACTGAGGCTCAGAGAAGGGAAGTGATTTGCCCCTAAGCTCATTTCCCCCTGCCTCTAGGTGCTGTGCAAGAAGCAAAACCGGACTCCAGCTGGAGACCTAGGCAGGCGGGCAACTTACTTCTTTTCTCCGAGCCTCAATTTCCTCATCTAGAAAATGGGAATAATAGTATTTGCCTCTCAAGTGGTTGGGAATGAAATGCGTTCACCCTGTCATTCAACACATAGTGAAGGTCTCCGTGCCAGCCCCTGCTCTAGGTCCTGGGTACACAGCAGTGGACAAGACCGGCAAAGTTCTTGCTCCCAAGGAGGTAGGTGCTTCTGGATAATGCCTGCCAGGTGCTCTGCAGGGGCTGACTCTTAGCCAGTGCTCAATAAAAACTTATGGGGATAAGACTATAGATGGAAGGGTACAGTATGTGGAACGGGCTTGTCCTGTGTGAGAAGCTCCCTTTAGTGCTAATTCTCTACCACTGTCAGTGGTAGGATAGCCTCTTGGCCCAGGAGGACACAAGGTCCTTTCGGCCTGGGCGCCCTATTCATGGGCACCCAGCAGTTGCTGGTCCAACCTACCTCCCCAAAGCCACAGAACTCTCTGCTCCGGGCCTGGACTGTGGAGGCAGCTGAAGGAGCCCGGGTCTTGTCATGAGGGCCCTCCTCAGCTGCACTGTCCCCCCTTAGACACACAGTGTCAGCTCAGCCCCACCCACTCCCTGACACTTTCCCTGGGCCAGGCCTGAGCCTGCCCTGGAGGCTCTCCCAGCTGTCCTGATGTCCCCTCTGGCTTCTGCAGACGCTCCCCCTTTCCACTCCTGGAGCCCTCCCTGGTCTGGGCACCAGCCCCTCCCCGACAGGGGCGTCCCCAGACATCACCCCCTGTGCTGTTCTTTTTTTCCTGACAACTGTGGCATCGAATGTCAACCAGGCTCTGCTCGGCACTGCAGGTGGGGGCAGAGGGGTGGCTCTTGGTAACCATGTGGTTTAGAGGAAGGTCCTTTCCAGGCACACATGAGGGGCGAGGAATGGCTGGCCCTGGTCTGGCTCTGCTCTCGACTCACTGCGCTGCCTTGAGTAATCCTCTTCCTCCCCAGACCTTGGCTTCTCTGAACCACGAAGGGAAGGCAGCCCTCTCTGCCTTCACCTGGTGGCATGAGGATCAGGGGCCATAGGAACAGCCTTTCGGGGACTGGGAAAAGGCTGGGCAAGTGGCAGGGGACTCCTTGGAGAGCTGACCTTCTTCTAAGCGGGCTCTGGAAGGGGGTTCTTGGGGGTGCAGAGCAGCTACGCCCATCAGACCTCAAAGGAGCCTGTCCTCCTGTCCTCACTTGCCCTGAGTGAGCCGGGACAGCTGGCACCGAGCACTGGGGAAGCGGGCTGTGGCGGGCCCTGACAGCTCAGCAGTGGCAGCAGCGGAGGTGGCAGTGGCCTCAGCGGCAGGGGCTATTCTGAGAGCTGGGAGGGGCTGGGGAGCTGAGACTGGAGGAGGGAAGCAGCCGGGGAGGAGACAGTCCTGCGAGGGTGAGGGAGTGTCCCTGTGGCCCGGGGAGGGTGTCTGCCAAGGGCTGTGTGCGTTGGGAGAGCTGCGTGGTGCATGCTCTTCACTGGGAGGGGATGGACTGCACAGGTACTGAGGCGCGGACTGGGATTGTCTGGGTGGACATGTACAAGTTTTGTGATCCAAGTACGAGTCGAATGAGGAAAGCTCACGTCTGTAAGTGAGCGAGCAAGCGAGCATGCATGCACTGGAATGCGAGTGTGTTTAAGGGCATGGGGAGGTGCCTGTGTGTGGAAGGGGGAGGAATGCAAGGGTAGGCAAGTGGGGGCTTGTTTGTGAGCAGGAATGAATGTGGGAGTGGTAGGAGGGTGAATGGGAGCTTGAGAGCAAGCGCGGGGGAGGGGTGGGGGCCTGGGAGACCTGGGGGGAGGTGTGGGTCTGTGTAATTGGGATGCAAGTGTAACGGACATGTGCAAATGTGCATGTGAGGGAGCTGGTGCTTGTGAGTGGATGCAAGTGTATGCATGGTGAGAGCAGGTGGGACCGTGTGAGCTGGGACAAGCGGCAAGGAAAGATATGTAGGATCATAAACATCAACAGTAATAAAAACAGCTAGCATTGACTGAGCACTTACTCTGAGCCTGGCACTGACATTCGTGATCTTATCGAATTCTTCAAATATCCGAGGAAGTTAGTGTTCTGATGGTACTCACTTATAGATTAGGAAATAGTGGCTTTGAGGATTTAATTAACTTGCCCATACTCTTAATCACTATGTTATACTGCCTCATAATGGATGCGTGAGCAGTGGCCAAGTTGTGAGTAAAGAAGGATGAGTGTCAGTGTGCATGGCAGGTGTGAGTTTGAGCATGTGGGGAGGGCAGGGGGCTGTGTGTGCCAGACGTGGGTCCCAGAGGAGAGTCCTGGCAGCAGCTGTGGACACTGGGCAGGGCAGGGGCCCGAGCAGAGCCTGAGTCAGCCTCTAGGGCGTCTCTGCCAACCTGGCTTCCCGGTCCCGCAGTGGCAGCGTGTGCCAGGGTCCCCAGCGAAGGGTCCTCCCCGCTCTGGTCTGGCCCCCGGCAGGCCCCCATCTCACAGAGCAGGCTGGGCCAGGGCTGAAGACTGGCAAGTGGCCTGCTCGGCCTCCAGGATACCTGAGTGAGCAGCGCCCAGTGTGGGCTCCCCAGGCAGGGAGGGCATATGAGAACTGTGGGAGGGGGTCCAGCAGTGATTTCAGGCCCCTCGTGGCTCTAAACAGAACCACCTGGTGGGTGTGTGTGTATGGGGAGGGGGCAGCCAGCGGTTCCATGCCCACCCTTGCCTTTGGGATGTGACTCAGTCAGATGCCACTCCAGGCATTTGCAAGCTGGGCCTGCTCCCACACTGGGGGATGAGGGGGGCCCCCCTAGCCCCACTCCCACCCTCACCCTTGGCCCTGCTCCTCAACTAGGGACCTAAGTTGGAAGGAAGGAATTTTTGAGAGGGCTGTCTCGTGGCCTGGGCCCAGCCCTCCCACTGCTCAGAGAACTCTGCAAGTCGCAGCCTCCAGCCTCCCCAGGAGTGTGGTACTACCGGCTGGTGAGCTTGGGATTCTAGTCCTGGCCATGCCATCTGTGCAAGTCACCTCCCCACTCTGGGCCTCAGTTTCCCTATTGGGAACAAAGAAATATTGTACTAAAGGGAAATAAGGTGTTGCTGGCAGAGCAGCAAGTGGTGTGGGCAAGCGAGGAACAGAGACGAGTGTTGGGAGTTGGGGTCGGGGAAGGTGTCAGGGGTGAGCTGACATTTGAGCTGCGCTCTGAGGAATGGGAGAATCTCTGATGAGGGCCTTGAGGTGGGGGAAGGGCATTCTGGGCAGAGGGGATACCCTGAGCAAAGGCTGGCAGGTGGAGTGGTAGCTGGAAACCTAGCCTAGGGCTCTGTGGGATGAGGTCATGGGCTGCCCAACTTCTCAGCCAGCCTCTCCCTTCTGAGGCCATTGATACCCGATTAGCATCTGCCTCCTCTGCTAGCCTGTGTGGTAGCGACCTCACCTGTCTGTCACTGCTCTCCCCACAGTGGCACGAAGAGTGCCTGGTGCATCAGAGGTGCTCAATAAATACCTGTTAAATGAATGAGAAACTTCCCTCCAAACAGGATGAACTTTGGGGCGAGAGCTTCTTCCAACGGCCCCTGCCAGAGCCTCCCACAGCCTCTAAAACAGTGGTTTGCAGAGTGTGGTCCAGGTGCATCACCTGGGAACTTGTTAGAAATGCAGAGTCTGGAGCCCCAACCCAGACTTACAGGGCTGAGGCCCAGCAATATCTTTAACAAGCTCTCCAGGCTGATTCTGCTACACGTCAAACTTTGAGAACCCAGGCTCTGAAACTATGTTCGCAGGCACCCTAAGAGCCCATGAAGAACCCATCTGCAAGCTAGAATTGTTGCAAAGCCTAGTCCCGAACCCGGGTATTCTTGACCCTTTCCCTTTCCCCAGCCCAGTCCAGGGCACAAAGGAGAGCTTGATCATCCTCCCCATCAGGTTGCCAAGACGGAAACGCCAAGGGTCTAGAAACGGGGCGGGGCACTCCGCCTGCGAGTAGAAGGCGGGGCCAAGTGCCCCGAGCCCCGCCCCATCCCCGTTGCCCCGGGAAACCCCGGGTTGTAACAATAACCCGCTGACGCGCTGCTGGGAGGGATCCTGCCGAGTCCGTGGGCGGGATAGCCCTGCTGCGGACCAACGGGAGCGCTCGGGCCCCGCCCCCGCGCCCCCCACCCCCAGAGCCGAGCAGGGGGCGGCGTCGCGCCCGCCGCTCCTCCCCTGCCCCGTAGGCGGCGCTATTGCGCACAGGGGCTGCGGCGGGGTCGCCCCGAGCCGGGAGCCCCGCGCCTCCACCCCGAGCCGCGGGCGGGGCACCCGGGCAGGCCGAGGATTCCGCGGCTGCGGGCGGGCACGCCCCGCCCCCTCCCGCTCCGGGCCCGCCCCCTCCCCGTCCCCCGCCCGTCCGGAGGTGCAGCCGGCGCTGAGCGCGGCAGGCGCGGGAGCGGGCGCTGGAGCCGGAGCGGCGGCGGCGGCGGCATTCACGGGGCGGTGGCGGCGGCGGGCGGGCTCCGGCACGGGCTCGGGCTCCGGCATGGTGCAGTCCGGCCTCGTCCTGGGAGAGCGGGGCCCGCGCGCGGGGCCGGCGCCGGGGGAGCGGCGGCAGCGACGGTGGCGGCGGTGGCTGCAGGCGCAGGCAGGCGGCAGGTGCTAGAAGCCGGGCTGGGCGAGGTGTGTGCCCGCTGGGCTCCGGGGCCGCCGCCCCCTCGCTGCCCTGATCTTTCCCTCCCTTTGGGCTTCCCAGCGCGTCCAGCCCCCTGTCTCCGCGCCCCAGCCCATGGCGCCCCGCGGTTGAGCCGGCGCCGCCAGGGACCCCTCCCGCGGGCCTCCCCGGGGCGCGCAGATCCCGGAGCCGCCCGCCCACCCTCCGCGGAGCCTCCCTCCTCTCCTCGCCCGAGCCGGGCGGGACCATGGCTGCGAAGCTGCGAGCGCATCAGGTGGACGTGGACCCGGACTTCGCGCCGCAGAGCCGGCCGCGCTCGTGTACCTGGCCCCTGCCGCAGCCCGACTTGGCCGGCGACGAGGACGGAGCGCTGGGTTCAGGGTTGGCTGAGGGCGCCGAGGACTGTGGGCCGGAGCGCCGGGCGACGGCCCCGGCGATGGCCCCAGCGCCGCCGCTGGGCGCGGAGGTCGGACCGCTGCGGAAAGCGAAGAGCTCCCGGCGGAACGCGTGGGGGAACCTGTCCTACGCCGACCTCATCACCAAAGCCATCGAGAGCGCCCCGGACAAGCGGCTCACGCTCTCGCAGATCTACGACTGGATGGTCCGTTACGTGCCCTACTTCAAGGATAAAGGCGACAGCAACAGCTCGGCCGGCTGGAAGGTGGGGGCGTCTAGCTGTGGAGGGGGCTGGGGTCGCCGGCTGGGGCTTCCAGGGGCTGCTAGGTGCGTCCAGGCTCCGGATAGACGGGCGGTCGGGAGGGAGACCATGGGGCACCCCCAGGGGTCATGGAGTGTGTGCCTAGGGCGTTGGGTCGGCCAGCAGACAGGCGGGGGCGTGCTGGGAGCAGCTGTGTGCGTGCCCTGGATGCGGGGTGGGAGGTCTGGTGAGGTGACAAGGGACTGCCACTTTGAGGCACTCCCGAGGAGCACCCCACCCCGTCCTTGGGAGCATAGCTGAGGAACCTATTCCCAGGCCTCAGACACAGGGCCCCTCTTGTCCCCGGGACTCTGCTTTGTGCTACTCTTGTACCCTCTCCATCAAGGCACCCTCCTTAAACAGCTACAGTAATGACTTGGGGCTAGTGGTTTTTTCCCCCCAGATCTTTCCTACTGCCCTCCCTGGAGCTGGCCCTAGGGTGAGGGGTGCCACCCTGGGCCCACAGTTCTTCCTGTGGTGCCAGGAGTTCACCCTAGGGCACCAACCAGCCTTGGGGGGGAAGGGGTCAGGTGACCTGGGATCTGAGTTCTCCGTGGGGCAGCTGCTGCCCCCTTGCCTGGACCAGCATGGTGGGCTGGTGATGACCTCCGCTGGTGTAAGGGCAGCCTATTGAGGGCTGGGGATCTCTCCCTGCCCACCTCAGGCTGTCAGTCTTCCACTTCCTGGCTTTCTGAGCCCAGATGCATTTGGCAGTGGGGGGAGGGGCAGGGGCACCCCAGGGAGGCCTCCCTTCCAGGGAGTGGAAACGGGGGAGCCATCTTGGGAGGGGACAGGGGCTTGACTGGATTGTGGCCTCCAGACCCTCCTCTGGCCATCTTGTTGGGGAATGGGTATGGTCAATGCCTTTGGGAGAGAGGAGTTTGGGGTGGGGGGCTCTGTGCCTAGGGCCTGTGAGCTGTCAGGCTCCCTATGGGAGACGGGGTCTCTGCAAAGGAGTCATGCCTCCATGGAGGGAGGGGGCTGTGCCTGGTGGTGGCTGCAGACAGGGTCAGAGGAAGGAGGCGTGCCAGTGGAGGAGGGGAGGCTTGTGGACATGGGCAGCTCTACATGCCCAGAGGTTGCTTTTTAGGGGCCACGGGGTGCTCTGACCTGGGAGCCCAGGGTCTCAGGCTCCGTGCTGGCAGCTTCTCTGTCTCTCTGTGGCCTCTAGGGGCTGGAGGCACAGGCTGGAGGAGCAGACGTGAGTTTCCTTCCCCATCCTCTCTCTGGTCCTCTTGGGCTCAGCGCCCACCAGAACATTTATTCCTCCCAACTGGGTCCTGCTCTTGGGCCTTGCTCCCTCCTCCCTCCCTGCTCCCCATGCACTGTCCCACCTTTCACTTCTCCCTGTGGATATAATCCCTGTCCTCAAGGACACAGAGTTCAGATGCCTCTTCCAGGAAGCCTTCCATAACCCTTTTTAGCTAGCTCAGGACTCCCTCTTCTGTGGCCTTCTGCCTGCTTGCATAGGTCTCATTTCCCTTCCCCACCCTGCCTTTGGAAGACAGTGGCAGTGTTGGGGCAATCTCTGTGCCCACAGCACCCAGCGTAGAGCCTGGCACCGAGGAGCCACCCGTGCATGTCTGGTGAATGAGTGAAAAAATGGGTGGATGGTGCGGAGGATGCTGAGGCCAGGGAGGGTACTGTGGGCCAGGGTAAGCCAGGAGGGCTTCCTGCAGGAGGTGGAGCTCCAGCTGGGCTGATGGATTAGGGATGATGGGGGAAGATGGCAAGAGGGGACGTGAGGCTGGAAGCTGGGCGAGAACTGTAGTTCATTGAGGGTTTCAGGGCCAAGCCCTGTGCCAGACACCTTCAGGCATTGGTGCCAGGTGTCTCTTTTGATGCTGTCACCAGTCCCTGAGGAGGGTTTTACTGTCACCATTTACAGAACTGGGCACTGAGGCGCCGAGTGGAGGACTGAACTGCACAAGGTTACACAGTCAGTAGATGGGAAAGCTGGACTCCAGTCCAGGTGCCTGTCCCTCCCAGGCCCCGCAGAGCCTCCGGAATAGTATTCTGCTGGCACTGGCCATGGGAGGGGGACACTGGGGCAGGTCTGAATCCTGGAACGTGGTTGGAATTGTGCTTGGAGATAGTTTAGTCCCACGCGTTCATTTCTCAGACCGTGAGACTGAGGCCCCGGAAGGGGGTGGGCCTCTTCTCAGGTCGTCCGCGAGCCATGAGCGGCAGGTCCTGGATGATGGCCCAGGTCTCCCGCCTGCCCACTGGATGCGGTTTCCACTGTGCCACGCTGCTGGGGACACACTGGTCCTCTCTGTGCCTGGGCTCAGGAAGGAAGGAGCCCTGGAAGGCTCGTCCTGGGCTGGGGCATGGCAGAGGGAGCCTCAGGCTGGGGCTCCTGACCTGGGCCCTGGCAGAGACCACCCAGGCCCTGGAGGAGGGCTGTCCGGAGGGGCCTCTGGCCTTTCCCATCTCATCTTCTCCGTGGCTGTCCCCCTTCTACCCCACCTCATCCAGCTCCCCAGGGAGCCTCCTTCTCCTTATTCTGCCCCCCCTGCTACCTATTCCTCCATTCCCAGTCAGTCCCCCAAGCAGCCTGGTTGGGGGGCCATGCCCCACTCCCAGCCAACCTCTGGTTAGCAGGGGCTGTGTGACACCTCAGGTGCCAGGGCTGGGGCCCAGGCCCATTGTTCCTTCCTTCCTCCCATCCCCCACATAAGTGTTGCACTTGAACCCCAGGGGTGTACCACACCCTGTGTTAGGTGGAGTGGGGGGACCAAAGGGGAAGGCACTGGACCTGACTTCAGGACACACCAGAGCTCAGCCAGTTCCACACGCAGGCCCTGTGTTTTACAGGCAGGAAGGGCCGGGTTGGGGGCTGTACGAAAGGTGGGCTAGAACCCTGGGGAGCCAGGCAGGCCCTCACAGAAGGTGACACTTGATCTGAGCTGCCTTCATTGGGGGGTTAGAATTTGGGAGGGTCTTGCAGGGCATGTTGACTGCACGTGCAAAGGCAAGGAGGTGGAATTGTACGTGTTGGGTTTGGGAGACGGTGGGGCGTGCCAGGCTGGAGCCGACGGCTGGTAGGGATGGCAGGGAGGTGGCATGGGAAAGGCAGAGTGGGTCAGGTCAGGAGGGGCCGATGTGCCTCCTTTGCCCTGTGGTTCCACCTGTGGTGTGCTGCGGAGAGGAACTGGAGGAGGCAGGACCAGCAGCAGGCACAGGACACCCCACGGGCTGCAGCCTGAGGAGAGGCCAGGCTTGGTGCTAGGATCTCCACCGGAGAGGCTGGTAGTGTTCCCCTCAGGGCAGAGGGTCTCCAGGCCTGGGACAGGGCCTGGACAGGAGCTCCCCATCCCTTTGCAGTGTCCCAGAAGTGTGGGTATCCGCCATCCAGGTAGAGCCTCCCACTTCCTCTCAGAGGCGGCTGACCCCCCTTCCCTAGCGCTGGACTCCTCCCGGAAGCCTTCCAGGCTGCTCCGGGTCCTGGCGCTCCTTCCACTTAGCGCCCCTGGAGTTGTTCTGCCTGCTTTTGTGTTTCCTGGCTGCCAGCTCCCCTGGGAGCTCCCAGGCCAGGCCTGGGCACCTCCCATTCCTGTCCCCAGGCCTGGTGGGGGAGGAGTGCAGTGGATGGGGACTTCCCTTCTCCCTCAGGGCTGGAACAGCCTAGCTGCTGGGGGGTGGGATCGGGAGGGGTGGCGCTACCCCCATCTGGCCAGGCTGGCCAGTAGGTCCTAGGTGGGATGGAGCCTAGCAGGAGGGCCTGATCTGAGAGGCCAGGAGGAGGGTCCTGCTGCCGCCGGGCTGAGCGGGCTGAGCGGTGGTTGTGAGTGCGGAGGGCTCCCCCTCTCGTCCTCCCCCCAGCCTGCTCCAGGAGGGCTCCCTCCTCCTCCTTTGTCCTCCGGGGATCCCCAGCCCCAAGGGCTGGTGGGGGTGCGGGAGGAGGCGGTGTGAGCCCGGGTTGGGGGTGTCCTCACCCCCCGCACTGCACGAGCGGGGGGCTGGCAGCTGCCCGCCTCCTGGGCACGAGCCCGTGCCAGCCGCTCCTGGCACAGTTGCTGGCACGCCCGGCAGACTCCCACGGCCACCTGCTCACACCCACCCACGAGCGCTGGCGCGCTGCGGGCCCTTCCGGCTTCGCGGGCCTCCCAGCGCCCCTCCTCCGCTGCTGTGCTCTGGAGCCCCCACCCCAGGCCTCTGCGCACCCGGGCCCCCTCGCTCCCACCACCCACCGCCCTGCCCCCTCCCCGTGCAACTCGGGGAGCTCAGGAGGTGGGGCCTCGGGAGGCCCCTGGGGTAGCTGTGCTGCGGTGGCGGGCGAGGGGGGAGACCAGGAGGCAGGCAGACAGACAGACCGACAGACAGGGTGAGGGCCCCGCCTGCCACCTGGCGCCGCTCCAGCGGGACGATGGCGGGCAGCGCCGTGCCAGGCGGTAATTGCAGACAGACTAATTTAAAGAGATGAGACGGTTATTTTTAACTCGTGTTAAGGTAATGAACGGCGCGGGGGGTTTGCGGGTTCGAAAGTTCAGCACCCCCAGCCCCCACTTTCTGCGGGTTGGGGCCCCCTTCTGTGCGCACCCTGAGGACTCCAGCTGCAAGACTGACTGGCTTGGGGGACCGCTGCCAGACAGGAGGGAGGGCTGGGAAAGAGACGCCCACTAGCCCAGGGCACATCCCATCAAGTCCTGGCCACCGTCCTTCCAGGTGGGTATTAGCATCCCCGTTTCCCAGGTGGAGAAGTGACTTGCCCTGGGGTCACATCCCTAGAAAGTAGCAGGCCTGGGAGTTGAACCCCTTTATGACCCCCATACTCAAGCTTTTTCTAGACTATGGGGGCTGGAGGGGGCGTCTTGTGTTTGGGTTTGAAAGCCCACCTTCTCCTGTCTTTGAGTGGTAGCTGGTGGTGGCCACCACATGGGGTCCTGGGGCCTTGGAAGCCCCTCTGTCTGTGTCCTGTGAGGGGAGGGCGTGGTCATGGACTCCGTGTATGGATGTGAGCCCCTGGGATATGGGTGCACCAGCTATAGCAGTGGGAGCCCTCTTGGCACCTCACTGTCTCCCTTACCTCGTGGCTGACTCACCAGCACCCTTTCCCTGTTTGCAGCCTCTGGGCCTGCCTCCTAACTTGGGGGTGGTACCTGGGAAGCAGGTACACACTGGTGCCCACTCCTTCCACCTCCGAATCAGACTTTGGGTCTCTAGGGGAACCACGCTTCCTTCCTCAGCTCAATCCCTTCTCACACACTCCCAGTGACAGGGACTGCCCATTGTATTGCTAGATGGGTCTTAAAGTTGTGAAGACTTCCTTCCTTCTCCTGCTGTGGCCCGTCGCCCTGGAGCATGGCTCAGGGTGTCCTCGTTCAGCTCTTTGGGGTCAGTTGGAGTTATGGAGTTGGGAGTGGGTGAGGGGGTGGACTGAGCACCTGTAGGAACTTGAGCCAGGTGTGTGGATTCTGGGCCTCAGTATTCTCCTGGATGTCCAAAGGGCCTTCACTGGGTCTCTGGTCCTTTTGGCGCTGTGACTGACAGACGCTCTGGTTCTAGGAACCAGGAGGGGTTAGTTGGCACCGAGGGCACAAAATACCAATAGGACTTCTCACGGGAGGAAGTATGTGAGCGCAGGTGTGGATGGACTTGAACTTGGGACTCCTGCTCGGAGATGCCTCCCTGCCCCTGGCAGTACCCAGGTGGCAGATGTACTCTGGGCACAATGAAGGGAGCGCAGGTTGGCCCCCAGAGCTGGCAGATGGGGGGGTGCAGGGTGTTGGGTGGGCATTAACTGAGGCTCTGAGGTCTGGGTAGGGCGCTCAGGGGGACAGCTGGATCTGGAGTGCCCCCCTTCCTCCTGGCACCATGGTTACCATGGAAACCAACTCCTGTTTGGGAGGGTTTGGCTGTTTGCTGCCATTCCCCACCCCCCAACCCATATGTGGAGGTGGGAGGGGGGCCAGGTGGCATGTGGGGGAGGGGCCTCCCACACCCTCCCCCCAGGGCCTCCCTCTTTGCAGAGAAACATCTCTGGTCTCTAAGGGGGGGGTGCCTCTTGTGGGAAGGGGAACACAAATTAAGAGAGTTAACGTCTGGGTGTTAGGCAGTCAGTTGGGCATTTCACATAAATGCTCTCGTTTCATCCTCCCTGGGTCCTGCCAGCTGTGTGTTAATAGCCCCATTTTGCAGTTGAGGAAATGGAGGCCAAGAAAGATGAAGTCACTTGGCCAAGGCAGCATAGCTGGGATGAGGCTCAGCCTGGATTTAGACACAGACTTGTCTGTTTCTACCATGTTTCACCATCTCCCAGTGCCGGTGCCGTCTCAGCCCCACATGCCTGCCAGCCCTTCTGCTCCAAGGCTCGCTCATGCTCCAGAACCCTCTGGGGCTCCTCCGTTCCCCTGGGAGCCAACCAAGCCCAAACTACTCTATTTGGACCCCTGGGCCCTCTGCTGGCCTTGTCCAGACCTTGCCTTCCCTCCCGCTGTCCTTCCTGCCTCTGATCTCCCTCACATTGCCGCCTTTACACCTGCCACTGGAGTTCTCAACACACACCCACTGCCATTGTCACGTGCTCACAAGGTAGCTACCGACTCATGGACTGATCCCTTGGGACACTCCTCCGAAACTAGGCGGGGTGCTTGAGTGGTTTGAACAAAGACCCGCCTCCCAGGTGATTCTGGAACCCACTGCGTCCCCCTGAGAATTCCTGCCTTAAATCCTTAGTTGTTGGCAAACCTGGCTGATGATCAGAGTCACCCAGAAGCTTTGAGGTAATACAGGTTTCCAGTCCCCATCTCACACCATCTCTAGCAGGCTCTCAGTGGGGGGCCCATGGAACCTATATTTTAACAGATCTGTCTAGTGACAGGTCTGATTCTGAAGCAATGCCTTAGATGGTGGTTCCCGGGTTCCTGCTTCTCCCTCCTTTCTTCTGCCCTGGTGTGGACCAGCTTCTCCTCCAAGCAGGCTGTCCAGGGTGAGCCCACTCCTCTCCTCCTCACTTTTTCTGGGTCCTCCAGAGAACTGAACCCCATGCAGTCAGCCCGAAGGGCCTGACCCCCCATCTCCAACACGTTCGCTCATCCCTCATGTCTTAGCAGTCGCGCTGTATAGAACACGGATGGAGAGAATGCAGCGAGCAGCCAGGGCCGATGCACTGTGCCACTCAGAGCTTTGGCTGCAGGAGGCGGGGCCAGGGTTGGTGTGAATACTCAGGAGGTCTCTCTGGACCCAGAAAAGTGAGGAAACTGAGCAGCGCAGCGCCTGCTCTCTGAGAGCTCCCCATCTGGTGGAGGGGACGAGAGCATGTGTACCACACGGTGCTGTTCCTACAGGAGCCAGTCCAGTGGGCTCAGCATGACACTCAAGGCCTTGGCCACCTGGCCCCAGTGAGCTCTCCAGCCACATCACTCACCAGCTTCTGGCCCTTGCTGTAGCCACAGTGAACTCTTCCAGCTCAGGATTCAATTGCCTTGTGCCATTACATACATGCTTTCCTTTAATTCTCACAGCAACACTGTGAGGCTGGTCCTGTTACTGTCCCCGTTTTGCAGATGAGGAAACTAAGGCAGAGAATTAAAGTGGCTTTCATAGTATCCCACTGTAAGAGACAGAAAGGAAACTCCCCAGGGCCCACTCCTCCCTAGCCCATTGCTCTGGCTAGGACATTCCAAACTGGCCTCCCCCTCCACCCCTGTCCAGGCCCCTGTCATTGCCTCTCTGCTCTCCCTAGGAGTTTGGCCCTGGGGCTTCCAGCCTGGAGGATGGCTCTGGGGTCGCTGGCTCCTTTTCTCAGACAGAGAGCTCCCTGAGGACAGGGCCTGACCAGCCTGATGTTGTCCATACCCCACCCTCCCCATCTGCAGGCACCAAGGTTGATGGCAGCTTCCTCCCTCTGCTCCTACAGCCACCCGGCACCGACTGTGCAGTGCTGCTCAGGGGCGCTGGACTGGCTGCCTGACTTTGAGGTGTCCACGGGTGAAGCTGGGGAGAGAAGATGAGGACTCCTGATTTTGATTCAGGATAAAGACTGCCCGGGGTCATGATGGAGGGCCAGATAATGAGCCATAGGTGTTTGGAGGTGGGGGAGGGGAACCAGGTAAAGGAGGTGCAACCCCCAGGCCTCTTTAGGAGCCGGGCAGGGTCTGGCTGTGTTGGCCAGAGCCCAGTAGGACTTGAGGCTGGAGAAGCAAGCCAAGGCCTGATGGTTAGTGGCCTTGAATGCCAAGCTGGGCAGCTGGCACTCCAAGCTGTGGGGGATGGGGAATGACCCTGGCAGAATAATCACTTGTGGGTGGTGTGGCAGGTGGATGAGGGGAGAGACGGGCTCCAGCACCCAGTGTGGGCCTGGGACTGGGGTCTGGGGAGAAGATGAGCCTGAGGGGGATGGAGCCCAAAGAGTCCAAGATGCCAGGCCTGACGTGCCATTCAGTACCCTTCAGTGCCTCGAGGATCTCGGAGGTGAGGCGCAGAGGTGTGCTTATGGGTCTTGGAGGCCGGAGGGAGGAGCTGACCGGAGCTCCGTCACTCACCCTCTATGTGGCCTTGGGCAACTGAGCCTCAGTTTCCTCCTCCACAAAATGGGATAATAATAGGACTTATGCCCAAGTTGTATTGTGAGAAATACAGGAGGGATACATGTAAAGTCCCCAAGAAATCGGCAAATATCACGACTGTTATCCATTGCTCTGTGACGGAAAGGACCCCCCTCCCACTGCTGTGTCGAGTGGGGGGCCCTGGGCCCTGATCCCTGAGGGACACTGACTTGTGCATGTTGGGGGAGTGGTGTCCTTCCTCTAATGCCTTCTTTTCTGTCCCAAAGGTGTCAGATATTCAGGATGTCCAAGCTTCGTCCTGCCCTTAGGTTGACCCACTACTTTCTAGCCTCCAGAGCCTTCCCCATGGCCTTGGGAGGGAAGCGTGCAGGTTTGAGGCTCTGTATTTTTACAGATAAAGGCAATGATTTGCTCAAGGTCACCCTTGAACCCAGGGCTCTTGTCCCGGGATGCCTGCTCCTCTTTGCCCACTTCAAGGCTGTGTGACCTTGGGCACAGCCCTTCCCTCTCTGGCTGAGTCCAATCTCGAGATCTGAATTCCCCTCCCCCAACACTCTGGGAAGCTGTGATGCCTCCTCCACCCCTCATGTCCCCTCCCCCTGTCCTCAGCTGGCCTTGCCTCCTCTGTAACCTGAGCTCTGGCTGTGGGGGAAGGGGCTTGCCCTCCGCCAGAGGCACCTGCCAGCTGAGCAGATGTGAGGGGATGGAGCCCTAACCGCCCCCCCAAGGGGATCTCCGACTCTTGGCCCAGCAGGCCTGGGCTGGGGCAGGCAGTGGTCAGCACACCTAGCCCGGGCCTCTGGCCTCTGCACCCAGAACTTACCCTGAGCACTTGTTCATTTTCAGCGGACATTCATGCTCCAACATGTCCTGCAAGGACCTCTCAGTATCCAGAAGACAGATGGCAGATGACGGCTGCTGCCCCGGTCTGGGTGGGCTGCCCTGGGCTTCTGGAGCCCCTTGGCGTGGGGACAGAGGGCCAAGGGCGGCCCCTGGGGGCGAGGCCGGTGTCTGTGCGGGTGGCCGTGCCCCTGGGAGAGCAGATGGTTCTCTTGGCACCATGCCCATTCCTCCTCTTTTCCCCTTAGGAGCCAGCCTGCAGGGCTGGGGCACAGCTGCTGGGCCCTCCCCAGAGCCAGGCCCAGGGCAGGGCTGGGTGAGGTCACCGCAGCTGCTCCCAGGGCCTGGGGCAGGGGTGTGGGGAGGTGCTGCATGCAGAGGGAGGGAGGGATGGAGGGGGCTCAGACTGAATGGACACAGGGAGAAGCCTGAATGGCTTTGCATTCCGGGATCCCCTTTAATCCTGGATGAAGGAGGAAAGAGTGTGGAGGGGTTGCTAAGCCAGTGTGGACAGCCCCCACCCCCACCCCAGGCCCACTCTGGAGCTTCTGCCTGGCATGGGCCCCTCCCTAGAGGCATCTCAGGGTGGGAGGAAAAGTGAGGGAGGGCCCTGGGTGTGAATTCCTGCACTGCTGCTTACAACACCCATGTGACCTCGGGCAGGTCAGTTTGTCTCTTGGAGCCTCCGTTGCTCATCTCTAAAACAAGGATGATGAACCAGCTCAGAGGGTTGTCACAAAGACTCAATAGGATTTTAATCGCTGAGTGCCAGCACGGTGCATTGCACCTGGTGAATGTTCAGTAAATGGTCGTTTCTTTCCTTTGCTAAATTCTCCTGAGGAGCCAGGAAGTGCTGAGGAAAGGAAGGGAGGTGGCAGAGGCCACAGGAACGGGAGGGAGGGGAAACCAGGAGGGAGGAGGCGAGGCCTGGGGCTCTGGCCTGAGGTTTTGCTGGACAGAAACTGCGCAGAACTGCCAGGCCTGAGTGGTTCGTGGCTGCTGAGAGCTCCATCCTATGTGTGGACTTACTGTGAGCCAGACATTGCCCCAGAAAGTTCAAGTGGGGAGGCCGACTCATACACAATTATACTCCAGTTTGCAGTTAGATTTCTGCAGGAGCACTGAGGTGGGAGCAGCTATTCTTGGAGCTTGTGGAGGCGACTAGGAAGATGCCACAGAGCAGGTCTTGATGGAGCTGCAGGAACTGGTCAAGCAGAGAGAGGGAAGGGCAAAGGGACCAGAATGTGCAAAGGCATGGAGGTGTGAGGCATCCAGGGTGTCTGGAGCCCCCGATGGGCTTAAGGGAATGGAGGTGATGAGGCTGGAGAGCATCAGAGAGCTCTTGAGTAGCAGTCTGGAGTTGGACCCAAGCCCGGGGGGATGAGGAGCCATGGGCTTTTGAGGGGCGGAGCTTGAGCTTCTGCTGCTGGTGTGTGGGCTCTGCTGTCTCTGGGGTGGCCGTGGGGGATGCCAGGGCCTGTCCTTTGACCTCATGCCTTGCTTTGGACATTTGATTCCTCCTGGCCCCTGGCTGCCCACTTCTGTTCCACCGCTGACCCCAAGCCCACTCACCTGTTGACACCTGTGGCCCTGATGCCCCCACCTGCGCTTCTACCCCTCCTCCACTACAGACCCTACTGCCAAGGATTTGCACGTGGCCTCAGGCCCCAGAGGTCATCCAGGTCACCCCTTCTGCCAGGAAGCCTGCCTGGACTGAGCGCCAGCCACAGCTTCATCTCAGGCAGCAGAGCAAGTGACCCCCAGAGAGTCTGTGGCTCTGTCTGAGACACATGTGTGTTCCTGGGTCAGACTGGGGCCGCACAGTGGGGTGGGGGGCAAGGCTTGGGACAGGAGCTACTCCTGGGGCTCTGAGACAGGGAGGGGATGAGGTTCTTGCCATGTGGGATCTCATCCGTGGATGTTGGGATTGCTACCCTCTTTTACAGGGGAGGCCCAAGGTCACATGGGTGAAGTTGGGATTCCAACCCTTGCCCTTGACCTTTCTTCCTGCAGGAAGGGTGGGAAGGAAGGAGGCAGAGAGGAAATGGGAGTCACGGTGGGGATGGAGCGCTCACTCAGCCCCACAGGTGGTGTCTGCTCAGGGAAGCATTAAAGGGAGGAGCTGGGTCATCACCCCCTCTGGTAGGCAGGGTCGGCTTCCTGAGGGGAGGGGCTGGGCTGAAGCTTGGACAGTGATGGTACCTGGAGAGGTGTCCATACCTGGCTTCGGGCTTGGATGGATGGACACAAGACCCAGGACTGAACTGGGTGGGTCCTGGAACCCCCAGGTGCCAGGGAGGCCAGGTGGTAGCACAGGGCTCATGGTGGGTGGGGGGCACCAGACTTGGGTCTCCTGTTTCTGATGAAAGCGAAGAACCTTGGGCTTGAGAACCAAGGCAGGGATGGCCCCTGAGGTGGGCAGCAGGGCAGTGTCCCCCGTCACACTGGGGGTGAGGATGGGAAGAGCCCTGCCTTTGGAATCCAACAGCCCTGAGACCCAGACCTGGCTCCATCACTTCCCAGCTTCGTGGCCTCGGGAGTCATTTAATCTGCCTGAGGCTCAGTTCCGTCCTTGGTAAAATAGCACTACCTCCTTGCTATTTCGGTGGTTATCAGGATCAGAGGAAGAACTGCATCAAAGACCCTAGCCTGGGTCTGGCATGTCGTAGGCGGTGCCCTTCTCCTGCCTCGGGATTGGAAGCACGTGGCAGTGGTGTGCTGGAGCTGCCTTCCGCGGGCTCACGAGAGCCGATCGGGCACACTTCTTCCCGTTCTGCACTCAGTAACGTCATGCTGGCAGCTTAAAATTGGCTATGATGGGAGTATCCATGCCACAGAAATCAGCCAAAGCTACAAATCAAATCCTGGAAAGCTGGAGGAAATCCATCCTGTGGGCCCTCTTTAGCCCTAGAGGGGACAAAACAGGAGACAGGGCAATGGTGGAGCGCTGGCTGGGCCAGGCAACCTAGGACTCAGTCCATGGGCCTTTTTGGGCCTGGGCGGGACTGGACATAGTGACAGCACCAGGCAGCTCTCTGTAGGCAGGGGACAGCAAATGGTGGAACCCCTTTTCTCTCCATCCTCCCCCCTCCCCACTCAGAAATCTGGTGGGCTCTGGCTGGAAAAGTAAGATTGGATGAGGCTGAGCTATCAGAGAATGAAGCTGTGCTGGGAGGAGAAATGAGGTTGTAGTGGAAGATAAACGAGGTTGTACTGTCAGGGAATGAGGTGGTACTTGGAGGCAAGGTGAGGCTGCATTATTAGATAAATGAGGTTGTACTGTCAGGGGATGAAGTGTACTTGTAGGAGAGATGACGTCCTGCTGGATCAGTCGGGTCACACTGTCAGAGAACACAGCCACACCACAGGAGGAAGGAGAGCCTTCCATTCGGAGGATAAATGAGGGTGTCCTGCTGGATAAATGAGGGGGCCCGTCAGGTGAATGGAGTGCTGTTAGCAAATGAGGTTGTACTTGCTGGATAAATGGGACTGGTGTGCTGGATAAATGGGGTTGTGCTGTCAGAGGAATGCATTACTGCTCGTGGGCGAAGGGTGTCCTGGGAATAGATGAGGTTGTCCTGCTGGATAGATGAGCTCCTGCCACCAAATGGATCAGACCCTGTCCATGAGGGAGGCACCGTCAGCAAGGACAAGGTTCTTCTGTTCCCAGTGGGACTCCTGGAGTGTCTTCTGGCGCAGGTGGTACAGGCTGTAAGAAACCTTGGCCCCAGCAAGCCCTGGGCTACTCAAGTCTATCTGGGCATCAGGGTCGGGGCTGCACTGTGCACCTTGTGGGGCCTTCTTCACCTCTCGTGGGAGCCCTTACTCCTCTCTGTGGTTCCCTCTGTGGGTCACACTGTTCCTGATTTCCTCCACCCCGTGCTTGTCTTTCCTTGTATGTTCCCTTCTCTCAGCCCAGTCTGGAGGAGCTTGTATCATGTGCCAGCTACTCTGCCTAGTCTCCTGAATTCTCCCTGTGACACAGTATTCCCCCTTTAGTCTCTCTCATTCATTCATCTGACATTTATTAAATGCCTAGTATGTATCAAACACAGAGGGTACAGTAAAAACCGGACAAAAATCACTCATGAAATAGGGAAACCAGACAATAAATAATATAGAATATAAATTGTATATTTATATATAGCACTTATTAGTTTATATATATAAATTAAATATTCATTTAGAAAGCAATAATTGCTTTAGAAAAATTTAGAGCAAGGTAAGGGGGCCAAGAAATGGCAGGGAAGAGGAGCACTTGTTACAAGAGTGGTCAGGGTGGGCCTTGCTGCAAAAGGTGACATCTGAAGAAAGACCTGAAGGAGACGAGAGATGGATGTATCTGGTTCTGGGAGCACGGCGTTTCTCTGAGACAGGGGCCCCAAGGCGGGACGCTGCCTGGCAGGGTTGAGGAGCAGGAGGGAGGGATCCAGCAGGACCGCGTTAGGGGAGGAGTCTGAGAGGTCGTGGAGGGGCTGTGGGCTGTGTCAAGGCCTCCCGTCTTTACTCAGAGTGAGATGGGGGCATCAGAGGCTTGTGGGCAGCACTGGACGGGATGGGGGTTATCGGAAGGACCCCTCTGGCTGGCGTCTGCGTGGAGGAGGGCTGCAGGGGAGCAGGGTGGCTATGTGAGGAAATGGAGGTTCAAAGCATCGTGCCCCAGGGTCGCACTGCTTGTGGGTATTGGAGCCCAAACTGGAATCCAGATCCAACCCCAGAGCCCATGCGCTTTGCCCTGTGCCAGCCTCCCCTCCCTGGTGGGTGAGGCCCCAGAGGCTGGCCTCCCTGGCCCAGGTTCTGAAAGAGAGGGAGATGGGCATGGAATGTATCCCACTCTCCCTTCCCTCTGCCCCCTGATGGTCTCCTGAGGCCCTGAATTAGGGAGGTCTGTCTCCCCTGGGAACCTGCCCCGGGCCTGCATGGAGGTATGGGAGATGTGAGGCCCCAGAAGCCTGGCCCAGCTCTGGGCACCAGGGGAGCCCAGGCATGCCGGGGCCGTGGCTGTGGTGGCAGGTTGCTAGGTGACTCCGAGAGGGAGCCCTGGTTACTGCTGCCCTGGCAGAGGCGGCTCCCTCCTCGGCCTCCCTCACCACCTCTGTGGCCTCTGGCCTCCCAGGAGGCCTCGTGGGTGAGTTGTGATCGGCGCTTGCCACTGGATCTTGGCCAGGAGCTCTGATTGGTACCAGGTGGCTGGGCCCTGAGGAGCCAGACGGGGCTGCAGGGCCTGGGCTTCCCTCCTGGGGCACAGCCGTGGTGCACACCTGGTGCAGAGCCTGGCCTCGGCAGTCAGGGCCTAGGTCCTTGCACAGCTCTGGGCCACCTCCCCGGGTGACCCTGGGCAAGGTATGGCCCCCCCAGGCCTCAACTGCGCCATCCATCTGGCCAGCAGAATCCCTCCCCAGGGGCCTGGTTTTCTGTGAGAATGCAAGGGAGGGGGCTGAGCAGGCAGGGCCCCAGGTGCCCCGGGTGCCCCCACCCCCACTCCCGGAGGGCCTCAGTGTGCAACACTCAGGTTTTGTGTTAGATTCCATTTACTCAAAGAGTTCCAGTACTTTAAAAAAAAGTTTGAAAACTTCTGGACTAGATGATTCTAAGAACTTTCAGTATCAAATCGAAAAGGTCCCCAGAGTACAGTTGGCCCATCTCATCAGTTTCCCAGTAGGGAAACTGAGGCTGGAGAGAAGGAGGGACTTGCTCCAGGTCAGCCTTGGTGGCGTGGGTAAAGCCTCAGGCTGGGGCTCGGGAGGCTTGGGCCGGAATCCCTGCTCTACCACCAGGTCCTGGTGACCTTGGGCAAGACCTTTCTTCTTTCCAGGTTGGACCAGCCGTGGTTTCAGCTGGGGCTCAAGCTCCCAGGGGTACCTGGCTGGACAGGGAACAGAGCAGGGAAGGACGCAAACCTTCAGAGGCTTGGAACATGTGCTCTTGGTAAACAGAATCTAAAACATTATTTTTACATTCAGAAAATCTGGACGTATTAGGAATTACAATGCAAAATCCCCTTGAACTCTAAAAACAAAGCACAAGTCTTATAGGAAATTTTGACCTTGCAACGTGCCCCCAGTCTTCCTATGCTACCAGCTTCTAGAGAGAGTTTACATGGAAAGTTTGAGAAGCACTGGAGTACTGGCTTCCTAAGATTCTTTGGAAATTCTCTGACTCCTTTCTCTCTCCCCTGGTGGAATGCGATGTCCTTTAGACTCATGGGTGAGATTAACTGAAATCAATACCTGGCTCTGCCACTTAAAACTGTGTGACCTTGGCAACTTACTTAACCTCTCTGAGCCTCACTCTCCTCATCCTGAGATAGGGATCCCAATCCCTGACTTGTATGGAGTTTGACAGAACGACTACGTGAGATAAAGTACTTATAACGCTTATAGGTCTGAACAGGCAGGTTCTGAGCAGATGCTGGTACCTGGCAATGTCCTTCCTTCCTTCTCCCCCGACCCCCAGCACTCAGAACCAGGCTGGCACATAGTGACATTGATAAACAGGTGTTGCCGTACTGACCTCCAGCTGCAGAAGCTGGGAGGTGGAGCTTTTGGTGAGCCAGAGAGTTCCACAGGGGAAGAGAACCAAGGCCTCCAGGCCCCTGAACACAGGTGTGGGGGAGGGGCTGGGGCGCCAGGTGCAGGGGCAGGAGTGGGAAGGGGGTATCTACTTGAGAGAGCACCACTCTCTAGGGGTCCAGCTCCCCTCCTCTCAGGGCCCCAGGAGAAGCCAGGCAGCGCAACTCTGGGAGGGGCGTTGGAGCCCCAGCTGTTACCTCCAAAGACCAGAAAGTGCTCGAGATAGGGAGCCTGGGGCCCTGAAGAGTCAGGGCGGTACCTGGAGCTGGAGGCGAGGGGTGGGAGCGAACCCTGGGCAGCAGGAAGGACTCCTCCTCCTGGAGACTGGTGGGAGGGAGGCCGGGGCGGGAGAGCCCTCACGGATCAGTGCTTACTGGGCTCAGTGGATTAATGAGTTAAGAGCAGGTCCGTGAGCTGGGCAGATCTGGATGGAGTGGTACCTGGCATTGCAGCCTGTGGGACCATGGGCAAGTCACATCACGCCCCTGGGCCTCTGCTCCCTGGTCCATGAGACGTGGTAATGCTGGCTTTCCAGGGTTGTTAGTGCCCAGCACAGTCATGCTCAGGATGGTATTAAGGAGGTAGAGACAGAGCAGGTCTGTTGTGTGACCTAAGAGGCGAGGTCCTCTGGCCAGAGTGAGGGATTGAACCAACGTTGATGAGCACCTGGTGGGTTCACCAAGCGCTCACCCACACACATTATCTCAGGCAGTGACCTAACAGCCTTCTAAGTGCTTACTCAATGTGGCCCATTTTTTTCAGACGACTTCACTAAGGCTCACAGCGGTTGAGCCAACAGCCCATGGTCACATAGCTAGGTGGCTGAACAGAGCCAGGCATCCTGCCCGGCCCTTCTGACACCCAAGCCCATGCTGTTTGCACAGCAGTTGCTGAGCCAGGAGGTCAAGGACACCAGGTGGGAGGCCCAGCAGAAGTTCTGTTCCTCCAGGTTCCTGAGGGGAGCCAGGCCAGTGGAGCTGTGGGCTCCCCTGTCTTCTTGGCAAAAGCAGGCAGCGACAGGGGCATCGCTAGAGACTGGCACAGCAGACATTCAGAAGGGGATATGCAGGGGTGGCAAAGGGGAAGCCCAGGGAGGTACGGAGGGACAGCAGAAAGGGCCACGTAGCGTTGGGCAAGCCACGTCACCTCCTGAGGCTTGGTCTTCTCGTCTGTAAAGGGGGATTGTGCCACCTGCTTTGTGGGGATCTTGTGAAGGTTCCACCGAAGGGGCTGTGAGGGCAGAACTCCTCTGCTCCAGGTGGGTCAGGAGGGGAGGGTGGGCTGTGGCCGAAAGGGCAGGCTGGAGAGCTGGGCTGGCCTGACGGTGGGCACCAAGCAGAGGTGGGGTCTGAGGTCTCCATGGCCAGAGGATGTGCTTTGAGGGGCTTGCTGGGATCCAAGGCCTCTGTGGAGTTCCCGGGAGCTCAGAGGCGTTGGGGGAAATCTCTGAAAAGTCTCGGGCCTATACCCACCTTGGGGACCCCAGCCTATTCCGCCTTCCCTGGCCAGGCCTCGCCAGCAAAGGGTTAACAGCCTTCTCTACCTGCAGTTGCATTTTAAAGACACGAAATTAAAGCAGGTAATTTATTCTCCCCACACACGAAAGAGCAATTAGTTCTAAACAGGGCTTAATCAGTCACCGCGAGATTGATTTCTGGAGCCCTGGGTTTTCGGGCTCCTGGCGCCATGCCAGGCTGGGGAGGGAGGGGGGCAGACAAATGAGCCGCGGCGGCAGGAGCCCTTACATAATCTGCTGGGGGCCTGGCAGGCTGGCTAGCTATGGGCGGGGCGGGGCGGGGCAGGGCGGGGCGGGGCTGGGGAGACGGGTCCTGCTCCCCTGCTGCAGGCCCCTTAAGAGTCGCCCTCAGGTTCGGCGATGCTTCCGGAAAGGCCAGGCCCAAAGCTCGGGCCCCACCCTCTGGGCATTGCCTGTGGGGGGCGGGGCAGAGGATGGGTCTTCCGGGTTTGTCCCACTTGGTACTAACACCTGTTCCCCCAACCTCTTTATCCCCTTCCCCTTTCTGGCTCTTTCCTTTCTCTTATCCTCTCGCCTCTTTCCCTATTCTTTCCCGTCCCCCCTTTCCTCATGGCCTCCTCACTTCCCACTCCCCCACCCACGTCCTTGTCTCCGGCCACAGAACTCCATCCGGCACAACCTGTCGCTGCACACCCGTTTCATCCGCGTGCAGAACGAAGGCACTGGCAAGAGCTCGTGGTGGATGCTGAACCCCGAGGGCGGCAAGACGGGCAAGACCCCGCGGCGCAGGGCCGTGTCCATGGACAACGGGGCCAAGTTCCTGCGCATCAAGGGCAAGGCGAGCAAGAAGAAACAGCTGCAGGCACCTGAGCGGAGCCCCGACCATAGCCCCCCGGGCGCAGCAGCCCCGGGGCCCTTGCCTGCCAAGTGGGCCACCAGCCCGGCCTCGCACGCCAGCGACGACTACGAGGCGTGGGCCGACTTCCGCGGCGGCGGGAGACCCCTGCTCGGGGAGGCGGCTGAATTGGAGGACGACGAGGCCCTGGAGGCCCTGGCGCCGTCCTCGCCGCTCATGTACCCGAGCCCGGCGAGCGCGCTGTCACCCGCGCTGGGTGCGCGTTGCCCCGGGGAGCTGCCCCGCCTGGCCGAGCTGGGGGGCCCGCTGGGGTTGCACGGCGGCGGCGGCGCGGGGCTGCCCGAGGGCCTGCTGGACGGCGCGCAGGACGCGTACGGGCCACGGGCCCGCGCCGGGACGCCCGCCTACTTCGGGGGCTGCAAGGGCGGCGCCTACGGCGGGGGCGGGGGCTTCGGGCCGCCGGCGCTGGGCGCGCTGCGCCGCCTGCCCATGCAGACCATCCAGGAGAACAAGCAGGCCAGCTTCGCGCCGGCCGCCGCGCCCTTCCGGCCCGGGGCGCTGCCCGCGCTGCTGCCGCCGCCGCCGCCGCCCGCGCCCAGGCCCGGCCCGGTGCTGGGCGCGCCCGGGGAGCTGGCGCTGGCGGGCGCGGCAGCCGCCTACCCCGGCAAGGGGGCGGCCCCGTACGCGCCGCCGGTGCCCTCGCGCAGTGCCTTAGCCCACCCCATCAGCCTTATGACGCTGCCCGGCGAGGCGGGCGCCCCGGGCCTGGCGCCGCCGGGCCACGCGGCCGCCTTCGGGGCCCCGCCCGGCGGCCTCCTGCTGGACGCGCTGCCCGGGCCGTATGCGGCCGCTGCCGCCGGGCCGCTGGGTGCCGCGCCCGACCGCTTCCCGGCAGACCTGGACCTCGACATGTTCAGCGGGAGCCTCGAGTGCGACGTCGAGTCCATCATCCTCAACGACTTCATGGACAGCGACGAAATGGACTTCAACTTCGACTCGGCCCTGCCTCCGCCGCCGCCCGGCCTGGCCGGGGCCCCGCCCCCCAATCAGAGCTGGGTACCGGGCTGAGGGCCGCCTCCCGCGCCCTGGGTGCCGGCCCCGCCCCCGAGGGGCCTGTGTCTTCCCATCCTGATCCCCGGATCCCCACCCCCGACTCCAGCTCCACGGGAGGATCCAGGAGGCAGCCCCAGCCCAGCTAGAGACATCCCTCCGAAGCTGACCACCGAGGGAAGTGGTGGGGAGGGGCTTGGGCACCCCGCCACTCCTGCCCAAACTCCTGAGACCCACTCCTCCTCCTCCCTGGGCAGGAAGCCTGGGAGTGGAGGCTGAATTCCGGGCTGGGTGGAATGCGGAGGAGCAAGCGGCCGCGCCGGTCTGGGAAGCCAACCTGGAGATGGGGCGGGGGTCTCCGAATCTTCAGTTTCATTTGCGGGGCCCTCACCATGACGAATTGCCCACCCCAAACTGCGCTCTAGTTCCCAAGTGACACTTTCCCACTGGTCTTAGCCTCACCCACCCCAAGCCAGCAATCCCCTCCCGAAAACACACTCACACCTACCTACTGGCTGTTCCCCTTGAGCTGTCCGCCTTCAGCCCTACACCATCCTTCCACCCCCACCCCCACAGTTCAGCGCCTCTCGCCCATCCTTGCCGGCCCTAGCTTCTCCCCTTCTCTGTCGGAGTCAATTCCGTTTTCCAACCTCCCCATCACCCCCCAGTGCTGGTCTCAGCCTCTCCAGAGAGCCAGCAACCGACAACCCTTTCTCCGTGCCAGTCCTGGCTCCTCTCTCCCGTATTTATAAGCGTCCTGTCGGGGCGGGCTGTGGGCGCGGCGTCCCCGGCGCATATCGTAGGCAGTGTACCGTGGCCGTGCCGTCAGCGTGTGCGTGTGCGTGTGTGCCGTGTCGAGGCCGTGTAGAGTGCATTGTACAGCATATTTTCATGAATAAAATTGTTTTAAATATTTCCCGCGCCTTTGGCTAGGAGGGGGCGTGGCGGCGGCGGCGGAGCATTGGTAGAGATCGTGGGGGTGGGGGTGTCCCAGTGCCTGAGCCCCTGTTGGGGCTTTGTGTCTGAGGATGTGTCAGCATTCACTCATGTCTGTCTGCTCAACACATTGGTGAAGCGCCTACTGAGTTCCGGACTCTGGACGGGTGCCTGTGTGGAGCTCTGCACCTGTTTCCGTGAACGTGTGCCTGCAGGAAGTTCCTGGTTTGGGGAGATTCTGTCCTGAGGAAGCCTCAGAGATTGGAAGAGAAGGCAGACATATTTACTGAGAAGCTATTAGTGTCAGGTTCTGTATTAAGTGCCATTTTTGTTCCTGATATACAGATGATCAGAGAGGGAAAATGGCTTGGGAAGGCAGGGTGGGAGTGGAAAGGAGGCCTTGAAGGCGCCAGAATTCTATTTGGATCCATTCCTGGTGGTTTACCAGCTGTGTGACCATGGGCATGTTTTCAACCTCTGTAGCCTTGCTTTCCTAGAATAGATCACAGGATAGTAGTACCCATCGCACGGATTTCTCCTGAGCAGTAACCGGGAAAAGGTATGTAATGTGCTCAGCAGAGGTCCTGCCCTCGTTCATTCACTCATCCACGGGAGATTTAGTGAGCACCTGTTATGTGCCAGGTCTTGTACCAAGCACTGGGGCTGCCACAGAGAACATCACAGGCACAACTCTGCCCTCAAGGAACTTAGAGGCTTGAGGGGGACACAGATGAGTAAACAGGTGATTATAGGTAAGAGCTGGAATGAATGGAGGAGCCAGGGGGCTGTTGTGGAAATGAAGGACACGCTGCACCCATCCCAGGCTTGAGGAGTCAGGGAAAGTGCCTGGAGGGGTTGCTGCCTCAGCTGAGCCTTGAAGGGTGAGTTGGCCTTGGGAGGGGGAGGGATTCAGACAGGGGAACTGCAAGTTCAGAGGCCCAGAGTCAAGGGGGCGTGTGGGTTCCAGAACTAAAGGCAGTTTAGTGTGGCCAAAACTCAGAGACAGAAAGGTTACTGATGACATGAAGGCAAATGGGCTGGAGGGGGCAACAGCGAGAGAGGGCCCGTGGCCAGGCCAGAGGTGCTGGTGGTGACTCAAACCATGAGGGAGTGGGGAGGGCAGTGGGGTTGGAGGGGAAAGGATGAGGTCACATATAGTTTGGATGTGGGGTCACTGGGACTTGGTTTTGGATCGGACATGGGGGATGAGGGAGAAGGAAGAGTCAGTGATGCCTGGTTTCCAGTTGGGCACCTGGGAACACAGGACCATTCCCTGAGATGGGGAACATCGTGGCAGGAGGAACCCTGGGGAAGATGGTGTGCTCCGTCTCAGACAGGCTCAGTTTGAGTTACGTACCATGGGAACCGTTGGGCTTGGGGAGGGATGTTCGGGAGCATGTATACTGTGTGAATGGCATTCCCTGGCATTGGGCGACATGGTAGCCTGGAGATGTCCAGCTGGATAGTGGGGTCAGGAGCCCAGGAAGGTGTCTGGGCTGGAGAGAGTCAGAGAACCAAGGGCACAGAGGCTGTCAGGGAGATATTGGGAGTGGCCTGGGGGGTGGTGCAGAATGGAAAGAGCAGGGGACCCAGGTCTGCTTGGATGGACACCTTAAAACACCTTGGCACTGGACGAGGAGCCCACTGGTTGAGACGAGCAGCCAGCGGGAGAGGAGGAGGAAAACCAGGAATCTGGAATCTGTGGAATCTGTGGAAAGAGCGCCATCCTCGGAAGGAATGCCCAGTACTCTTACCCCTCAGAGCCTCACTTTCTTGGTCTGGAAGATTGGGCAGTAGCACCTGTCTCAGATTTGTTTGGAAGAGCAGATAAGATTGGAATTATTCTCTAAGGTCACACTCCTGGCAAGGAACAGAGCCGGAGTCCTGCCCAGACTGTGGGCCTCAATGCCGGGGCTCTCCTGCAGCCCCCAGTGCCTCTGGGGAGGTGGCTGTGAGCAGAGGAGCAGAGGAGCTCTGAGTCAGCAGGACCTGGACAGGTTCTGGGCTTCGAGGTGAGGGGCGAAACCTCCCTGTGGGGTGTGGTAGCTGTCCCTGTGGGTGGGGAGGACATAGAAGCTGACAGATCCTCCCTTGTGACAGATGCCCCACCCCCACCCCATACCAGACTCCGGGACAGCCCAGCTAGGCCTGGGCTCCATATGGGCTGCAAAGCTGCCCCCACCCTAGGCTGACGGAGGGTGGGCTGCTGGTGTGCATGTGCAGGTCTGTGTGTGTCTGTGCTCCATGTGCATCTTTTGTGTGGGCCTGTGTGTTGTAGGTGTGCTGGGAGGGGGGCAGGCTGAGTGATGGTCAGGGTCTCCCTATCTGAGTGTGCACATGCCTGAGGGTGTGTGTGTGTGTGTTGGGAATGACAGTGTCTCCATCTCCCCGTAGGCCCACATGTGCGCCTGGGGCTGTGGAGTCCATGCCTGTGTGAGTTGTGTGGGCTACATGCCTTCCTCTCTGAGTGTCTGCCTGTCTCGGCGCATCCCTCTCTCTGGTGCACTGGAGCTGGTGTTCCCCTGCCAGGCGTGTCTTCTGGGCTGCTCTGCTGAGAGAGGGGAGGGGGACAGAGGGACACTCCCAACCCTGGGATCCGGCCAGGCTCAGGAGCAGGGAGCAGCGAGACCACCTCAGAGCAATGACTGAGCTCTGCCAGGCTCAGGCCAGTGGAAATTCCAGAGAGAGCTTCTGTCCTGCTGGGCCGCATCAGGAGGAAGGGAGGCAACACCCCTGCAGCTGGGGGTCCGCAACTGGCCCTTCCCTGCCAGCCTTGGAGCCCAGCAGACGCGCCCCCCTCCATGCCCACTCCCTGGGAGGCGTCTGACACATGATTTATTCATAAAAAGCTATTATTTGTGCCAAAGAAGAACTGAGCTGCTGGCTTTTTAAGTGCTGATAATGCTCTCAGCCTCCTTGCCTCGCCTCCTCTCCCCTCCCCTCCCTCTCCTCTCTCCTCTTATCTTCTCTCTCACCTCCTTGGGACTTCGCATCCTTTCTCCTCCACCCCTTCTTCCCCCTTCCCCTCCAGTTCCCCCTCTCCTTTCCCTTATTGTTCTCCTTATGCCTCCTTTTCTCCCATTTCTCCATCCTCCTTGCTTCTCACCCAACTCACCTCTCCGCATCCGCTCTACAATTAGGGGAATGAGGCAGGGTCATGGGGCAGGGGTGGGGGGTGGGGGCTCAGAACCAATTGTCCCAGACTGGGGAAGGCCTACACAGGCCTGGAGCCCAGGGCACCTACCCCTCCACCGCAGTGCTCACCTCCTCACCTCTTCAGGACAAGGGGAAGGTTGGGAGGAGGGGGAGCAGGCTGGGGGGGCTGTCATAACCAGCTTCCCCTATGCTAAAGGCTGTGACTTTAGCTCCCATTATTATTACCAGCCTCCCAAATAAACATTCAGTCTAAAAAAAAATTAGACATTCAGTCTAAGGTGCACTTGCTATGCAAATGCAGGTTCAAGGCAAAGTCCCTCGGCCCCCTATAACCCTCAGGTGTGCCCCTATAGAGAACATCTGGAGCCACTGTTAGGCAGTGCCCAAAGAGTCTGGCATCAAGGGAGGTTCTTGGGGCCCCATCATAGAGCTCCCCCTGTTTTCAGACAGGAGGCAGCAGAATGAGTAGCACAGGTGTGAGTGTGGACATGGACACACACAAGGTTTTTAGAAGCAGACATCACAGACCCACACGTGTGTGTGCCCTCCCGCTCGCACGTGCATGTGCACAGCCACACCTACGTACGAAGATGGAGAGTTGTTCATCCCTGAGCACCTGCAGTGGGGGCTGAAACCCTTTCCCCGTTCGGATCCATGTTCGTTCATTCATTCATTCACTCCATAAACTTTCTATTTGCCACAACTCTGTGCCAGCCCTGGTGCTGGGTGCTGGGTGGCAAAAATGAGCATAATAGGGCCATAGGAGGGGCCCTGGAGCAGGGGGCTACTGCAGGCCCTCCCCTGCAGCCTTGGGCTAGGGGTTTGGTGCCCAGCAGGCAAGGGGTTAAGTCATTTGGCATCCAGAGCTGGAGCCATTAGGCCTCCTAATTATGAAATTATCGAGGTCCTCAGGTGACTGCTAATTTCACACACACTGTTCCTCTCACGGCTAATGAACGCCCGCAGAACCCACGCCTTGTCTTTCCTGCTGAACGGTGACCTGCAGTTAATGAGCTCAGGAAGGCAGACAGGGCGCCGGCTGGGTGGGTGGGGGACCAGGTTGAGGAGGGGGCCGCTCGCCCTTCTTGCCCCCCTGGCTCCCTTGCTGGCTGCCAGCCTCCAGTGAGGACGTCAGGGCCAAAGTCCAGCCCACAGCTTCTGCAGGACAGGCTAGGCCAGGAGCCCTTGGGAGCAGAAAGGGATGCTGATTTGGGGCGGGCTCTGGGCCATGTGACCCTGGAATGAGCTTCGGGGTGGGAGGAGAAGTGAAATGCAAATGGTGGAGGAAGACCATTTCTGCTTGATTCCGTGTCAAAGACTTTCATTAAGGGCCAGGGTAACGGCAGCCTAAGGGGTGGGAATTGGTGGAGGGGGGGGCACAGTCCTACCCCGGGGCTGGCATTGGTGATGACTCTGGGGATGGTGACACTAATGATAGTTGGCAGTGTCAACTGGCAAGGTTTCAATGCTGCTGCTGGTTGTGATTTTTAAAGTTTTAATTCTTTTAAATTAAAAAAGTAACATAAAAAACTAACCTGCACAATAGGAGGGAAATAAAAGTAACACATACTGTTTGCAGTCTTAGGTGGGGGCAGTCCAGGAGCCCAGGTCTAGAGGTCATGTTCCCCCAAATAGGGAGGCAATGGACCCTTCCGGCTGACTACCAGGTGGGCTTGAAAGCCCTAGGACCTGCCCATGGGGAGGCCCCTGCCCCGTGACTCACCAGCTTGGTCAGTGCCAGCTGCGTGGCAATGTGGAGAATGAGAAGAGCAAGGGGGTGAGAGGCATGTCTGGGTGCCAGGGCCTAGCACTTGTTCTAGCTTTTTCTGTCCTGTGGCCTTGAACAAGCTCCCTTCCTTCTCTGGGCCTCGGTTTCTCGGTGAGTAAATGATAGGGTTAGACTAGAGCTGTGTTTACAGAAGGGACAGGGCTGGGCTCCTTAAGGACTGTCCATACTCAGCCTGGTCCCCATCAGGGACCCTCCCCTGAGGCTGACACCCCAAGCTGGGGACAGGTGAGGAATCCCATTTGCTCCGGGTTTGTGTATGTGTGCCTGAGGTGTGAAGGTGTGCGTTACTCCACCCTCAGGAATGGAGGGACACCCTGGCTTCCCACAGCCTGGGTGTAGGTGGCATCCTCTGACAGCAAGTTCCTGCTCTGCCACTGGCTGGCATCTACTTCTGCACCTCAGTTTCCCACCTGTCAAAGGTAGGTAATAAAAGTATGAACTCACTTCGGATGCGACAAAGATCTCAGAGGCTGTCGCTGTTACTATATGACCTGGGCCTGATCAGTTCTCTCCCCAGGTGCTCACAGATCTCTTCCAGGCAGTTAGCTCCATGTTGAGGCCAGGGAAAAGTGTCTATACTGCGGGTGTTCCCGGGGAGGAGGGGGGGCTGGGAGGGTGTGAAGGGCCCCCTCCTGCACGTAGGCACACACCTCTGCCTCTTGCACATTCCTGCTAGCCCTCTAAATGTGTTGTCCCATTTGATCCTTGCAACCACAACATGTGGTAGATGCTTTGATTATCTGCATTTTACAGATGAGAAAACTGATGATTAGAGAGGTTAAGTGATTATCCTAAAGTCACACAGCTAGAAAATGGCAGAGCCAGACCTCAAACCCAAAGCCTGTGGGCCCTTGACTACTAAGTTACACCTTTCCTCCATGAGTCATATACATATGCCCATGGACACGCATGCCACATGCACATATGTCCCCAACCAGGGAGTCTCTCGTCTCCACATCCCACCTGCATGCACACAAACGCACGTCTGTCCTCCCCTGCGCTTAGGCATATAAACCCACACACCCACAGATGCACTTGGACATGAACAGGTATCTTATTACAAGACTTGCAAAAATTCACATGTACATGCCTGCCTGCAAGCGGACGTCCACCCACCAACATGCAAGGCACACGAGAGCATGCATAAACCCACACAAGTTCTATCACATATGCACTCAAACACACTCACCCAGGAAAGTGTGCACACACAAATGCACACCCCCGGGTACACAGATGGTGGTTTTCACCCGTGCACAGGCACTGACATCCAAACACATAGGTACACGAGAAATATCCTCAAAGGAGCATTTATACACGGGTGCACATATGTGTGCCTGTGCAGACACGTGTCCTCCACATGTGAAGCAAGGCACGTGGCTGCTCTCACATGTGCACACAGGCACAGGGGCACACAGGCCCAGGCACCCTGGTGCAGTGAGGTGAGCACCTCTTGTACCGTGGGTGTGATGGATGGACCCACGTCCTAAGTGACTATCGAAGTGTCGTGGTGTGCGAGGTGCAAACACCAATTAGTGGGGCCTTTGAAAGCATCAGCTTGTTAGAAGAGAAGCAGAAAAGGCTGGAATTGGCATAAAACACGGAGCTATTTAACTCTCGTGGGGTGGGGGGTCTGTGTGCTGTGGAAAGTCCTTTGGGCAGAGCTCCCTCCTCCACTCTGCACTTGTTAGAGGAGAAGGACCCTCACGAGGGGCCTTGGCAGGCGGCTTTGATGCTCCTTGAAAGCGGGGGGTGGGAGGGGCAGCCTCCTGCCAGCTCTGGGCTGGCACTGAGCGAGCGGGGGCTGCGCCAACTGGCGATCAATTTCATGCACATCGTAAACCTAAGTGCTTTCTGGAGAGTCGGGCAGATTGCACATAAAGTCCCCTTCTGTCCCTGGCACACGGGTGGGCGGGTGAGGCAGAGGCTCCCCCTGGTAGGCAGACCTCTGCCAGGCTGCAGGAGACCTGGATAACCTGGTTCCCAGTAGCAGGTATCCTTGGGGACGTGGAGAGTTCTCTCAGGAGGGTGGCACTTCTGGGGGCAGCTGGGGATGTGGACAGCCCCGGGGTCTGCCAGGCTCTGCTCCCTGATGGCTGAATGGCTTTGGGCAACCAGCTTCTCTGACCCTTGGTTTCTTCATCTGTAAAATGGGCTGATGTCAGAATTAAATGAGTTCCTGTCTGGTGCATGATGTGTCACAGAGCTGAAGAACCTATGAGCACGCGTGAGGTCACATTTGCATTTATTGGGAATGCCCAAATGATTAAGGCTCTGGTTCCCCCCTTCTCACTGCAGGGCCTCAGGCCACCCGCCTCAGTTTCCACCATTTCTGGCAGGCTCCAGAGGTGGGGTCACACAGGGGCCCACAAACCTATCTTTCACGACAGGAGCCCACCCATTCTTCCATCCTGGTCCTGCCCACACTCCTGTTTATGGACATCTGCCACCCTTGAACCTGTTTGACGGATCCTCCCCACCATTCCTCCCACCGGAAATATCAATACCAGGTCAAAGGGGTGGCCTCTGGATGTCCCCCTGACCCTCTGTCCTCTGGATGCCCTAGCGGTTCTGGGATCTTCATCCAGGCCAGGGCAGCAGGGTGAAGATGGGGGGACACAAGGGGTAAGGGGTGGAGGGGGCTGTGTTCCTGCTCAGCTCTGGGCCTTGTCATCTGGTCCCCAAAGAACTGGGGTTGTGCTTATCATCTCTCAGACACTCTCATGAAATCAGTTTCTTCAGCTTCTGTCCTCACCCTGACCCTGGAGCTGAAATCCAGGCCATGGCCTGGGCTGGGGAGGGGCTCACACAGCCAGCATTCCAGGAGCCCATACAGTGGAGGGGTTAAGCGTTCTGAAGCCAAACTGCCCAGATTCACATCCGGGCTTTGCTATTTACAAGCCACACGATGTTGAGTAACTTACCTTATCTCTGCCTCAGTCTCCTCATCTGTGAAATGGGGGTGATGTTACCTACTCATAGGGCTGCCGTTGTGAGAAATAAATAAGTAAACATTAGTAAAGTGCTTGGAGCGGTACCTAGCACAGAGCAGCACGATGTGGATGTTTCCTGATATTATTATGATGATATTAATATTATAACCATTGTTCCTGTTTCTCCAGTGCCCTTTTCAGACTCTCCTCCCCAATTCTTACTCTTCTAATAACAAAATCAGTCTCCATATTTATCAGTGGGTTCCAAACTGAACTGGGAGTGGGAGTACGACAGGGTTACTACAGTTCACAGCTCTAAGGGGTGACTTCCACATTATAAACTTTGTCAGCGTCCCTCCCCCCTGGAATTGTTCAGTACCCAACCTGAGCAGCTGAATGCAGCTATCTCTTTCTTTTCTCTCTGATAAATGGAGCCCTGCTGTCTTACTCTGCTTGGATCGCTATAACAAAGTACCACAGACTGGGCGGCTTAAACAGCAAACATTTATTTCTCACAGATATGGAGGCTGGCAAGTCCAAGCTCAAGGTGCTGGCAGATTTGGTTCCTGGTAAGGACCCTTCCAGGCTTGCAGACGGCCGCCTTCTCGCTGTTTCCTCCCATGCAGAGAGAGAGTGCTCTGGTCTCTTCCTCTTCTCATAAGGGCACTATTACTGCTGTGGGAGCTCCACCCTTATGACCTCATCTAAACCTAGGCCCCCAAAGGACTCCACCTCCAAACACCATCACATGGGGGGTTGGGGCTTCAACATATGCATTTGGGGCACACAGACACTGAGTCATAGCATCTGCCCAGCCAGGGCATCTCGTGGTCAGGGACTTACAGTGAGCCTGGCATGCAGTAGGCACTCAGGAGCCGGGTGCAGACCTTTTAACAGTTCATCCTCACCGCCACCCAGATGGTTGTCCTCAGATTAAAGACAGGGCAATTACACTCAGAGAGGGCTGTATTAGTCAGGACAGGACAGGCTATGCTGCGGTAACAAACAGCCCCTAAATCTCAGTGGAGAAACATAACAAAAGCTTATTGTTGGCTTATGCAAAATCTCCCGCAGGTCCAGGCATCTCTCTGGGCTGCTGTCCTTCATGGGGTGACTCAGCTCTCCATGCTGCTTTGATCTTGAGGATCCATCATCTCAAAAGCCGCTTTCTTGGTTGCTGCAGCAGCTGGAAGGTCACGAATCAGCTTTTGTATGCTTTGGCCAGGAAGTGACTATTTCACTTCCATCCACAGCTCATTGGCCAGGAGCAGTCACATGACCCACTGACTGAGAAGGAGCCTGGGAAATGTAGGCGTATGTGTATGCAGGAGAAGCGGGGAGGTGACTCTGTGTGTCCAGGTGTGGACCAGACAAGAAGGCCAGGGAGCTTAGAGGGAGAGGAAGTCCTGCCAAATGGGGCAGAGAGGACAGGGGATGGAGCTGGGCTTTGAAGAGGGGGCAAGATGGATTTGGCAGGAATTAGGCAAAGACGAGGAAGAGCACGTTCCACGTGGGGACAAAGAGAGAGTAATCACCTGGAGGTGGGAAAGCATAAGATGCCTCCAAGGAACAATAAGAACATCCCGCTTTGAGCGGTCTGTCTAGGGAGGATGGGGAAGGCGATGGTGGACTTTCAAGGCCTTAGAGAAAGAGAAATATTTTGGAGGCAGAATTGATGAATCTGCAGTCCATTATCAACCCTGTGTGGATGCGGTGGGAGGAGGGGCTCTGGTTTAACTGCCAGGTTTCTGTCTTGGGAAACTGGGAGAGGAAGGTGCCAGTCATCAAGTTGGGGGATCCAAGAGGAGGAGTGGGGTGTAGGTCAGAGAGAAAGCTTGGTTTGGGCCACCTTGGGGTTGAGATAGCCATGGAACACACAGGGAGGGGCCGGGAGGCACTGGATGGTCGGGTCCCAAGCTCAGGGGAAAGAGCTGGGCTGGAGCAGAAGATCAGAGGTGTAGGCACACAGACGGTGACTGAAACCTTGGGCATGGATTACATTACCCAGGGGTCACGCGAAGGGTGAATGGAGAAGGGGACCCGGGACAGAGCTCTGGAGAGCAGCCTTGTGAGAAGGGCAGGGGTGGAGTCAAGAAGGTAACAGCCAGAGGGGTGGGGGCAAAGCCAGGAGGCATCGTGGGAGCAAAGGAGAGCCAAGAAGAGAAGATAAGTCAATTGTGCCTGATGCTGTCCCCTCATCCAGATGAGCGCGGCTGTGGGCTTCGTGACCCATGGTCACTGGTGGTGGTGACCTTGGCGAGGATTGTTTCTAGGGCATGAGGGGTACAGAAGCCAGCCTGAAGTGGGTCAAAGAGCAAGTGTAGACAAGTCCCAGAAGCTTCCCTAGAGGGGAGAGATGGCTGCGGTCGAAGAGGTTGGGCTGTCAAGGGAGAGTATTTCTTAAAATTATTTTATCATTATTATTGTTTTTTAAGAAAGGAGAGACTTGAATGTGTTGACAGCTGACAGGAAGGAGCCAGCAGGGAGGGAGATACTGGAGATTCAGGGGATCCCTGGGGAGTGCGGGGCAGTGGGGAGGAATCCAGGACGGGGGTCGGGGGTTGGGATTCGCCTAGAAGGTCAGCCATCAGTGGGCCGTTGGGGCAGGGTCACCCCTGTGGAAGCCATGGAGAGGGAGATGGGGAATGACAGACAAGTAGCTGAGGCTCGAGGGCCCCAGGGAGACCGAGAACGTGGTGGGTGGGGGTGTGGGTGTAAGACCCAGGAAAAGGGAGAGGTTTGGGGTAAAGGGATGAGTTGGAAAAAGAGGCAGAGAGAGGTGGGAGACAGAGAGAGAGAGAGAATCGGAGAAATGAAGACACAGAGGGAGAAGAAGAGAAACAGAGAGGGGAGGCTGAAAGGCCAGGCTGAGGCTCAGGAGAGGACCCCTCAGGAGAGACCCCTCAGGAGAGGCCCCTCAGAGTGAGCATGGGCGGGCCCGGGAGTGCCTGAGGAAAGAATGTATGCTTTTCTCAGGGGATCCTGAGCCAGAGCTCGGATCCTCTCTCAAACCCGACTGGCGCCCAGCCCAGGAGTCCACCTAACTGTATCCATGCAGATGCCCAGGCCCCTTGCTTTCCAGGACCCGGGTGTGGGGAGGGTGTCTGCCAAGCCCTTCCTGCATTGCAGGGACCGGCCATGCCCCTCAATGCCTGGTCCTGGGCAGAGGGCAGCCTGGTCTTCACTGGGGCAGTCCAGGCCTCTGGCCACCCCACAGGCATTGGCCCCCAAGTATGGACAGGCTGTGAGGGAGACGAAGGTTGCAGCCAGGCCCCTGCCGCCAGCCCTCATGGCCCCAGCCCCAGGCCCTGGTCGCCCCATGGGGCCTAGGCCACCCTGACATTCACCTAATTGTCTTCCCGCTTTGATGAGTGGCTCCGCAGAGGCGCTGCCACGGATCAAATTAAATGTGAGCCAAGCAGGCAGCCCTGCTGATGAGACGGGAAATACCACATTTACATAGCCCAGCACCGGGTGGGGAGACCCAGGCCCAGAGAGACAAGGATCCAGGGGCCCAAGGAGAGAGGGAGTCAGAGAGATGACAGAGAGCTGGGGGTGGGGCAGAAGGAAAGACGTGGCATAGAAGGTGGGCGAAAGCGGGCAGGCGCAGTCCACAGGGTCCCAGTCACTTCTGCTAACGAAGGAGCGGGGGCGGGGGGAGGAGGGAGATCAATACAGGTAGGATCTTGCCACCTCCAGGCAGGTGACCTCCGCCCTGCCAAGCCCAGCCAGCTGGCCCTGCAGGGAGGTAGGAAGGTGGCCTGCAGCCCCAAGATGCAGCTGAGTCCCCTCCAGCCTGGCTCCCAGCTGGGTCTCCGAGCAGCTCCCCTCATCCCACCCCAGACCCCACAGCTGGGCTCCAGCTGCTTCCCCAGCACAGCCCTGGTGGGTGCGGCCGTGAGCTTCCCCTCAGTTCACTTGGGGACATTCTGGCTGCCCCAGGAAGGGTGTGTGTGGTGCGTGTACGAATGTGACAGCAAGAGCGTGATCACATGCAGCACCGGCATGGGGTCTTCTGGGTGCAGGTGCGTCAGCTGCACTAGCCCTGGGCACTCGGAGGACATCAGTAAGCTCGGTCTTCCCTCCGCTCGGTGTGGCCCGGAGGCTCCCACCTGCGGACCTCGAGTCTGTGTGCAGGCACATGGAGCACTGGTGTTCAAGTCAGGGAGGTGGTGCCAGCAGCCCCTCCCGCCCCTAAAAGCACGCTCCAGGAGCAGAGCCCTGTCACAGCCTCAAAACAACTCCGCGAGGAAGCCACTGATATTCTCCCCACTTTACAGAGAAGAAAACAGGCCCAGAGAGGGGAAGTGGCAGTGGCCTGACTAGCTAGGAAGGGGCACTGCCCAGACGCGAACCCAGGACCGTCCTACTCACCTCAGTGGGTCCTTCTCTGCTCCGTCCTCTGTCCTTCTGAGTGTCTGGGGCCCCCGACGAAGGCTGGGTCTGGTGGGCTCACGATACTCAGACCAGAGCCCTTGTGCTTGGTAGGGGTTGAGAAGTCCTTATTCATCCCTTCCTTCAGCTGCCTAACTGGGTTCCCTCCAGAAACGCCCCCTCCCCTCCCTCTGCAGCCTCACAGGCCTGGGCTGGATGCCTGGGATGGCACTTGGGCTGTGAATGGTATTTACTGAGCACAAACGCTGTGTGCCGGGCCTGAGGCACGCCCTGGACATGTGTGTCACTGAACCCTTGCTTCGACCCCAGGCAGGTGGCACCCTCAGCCTCATTTGCAAGACGTGGAGGCTGAGGCTCACACAGATCAGGGAGAGGCGTCCTCTTCAGAGTGGGGCTTCACTGGGTTCCGTCTCCCTCCTTTCGCTGAGTCCCCTCCCTCTGTCACTGACACAGACCTGGCCAACCAGGGAGGCAGTGGGGTGTGGAAGGAGAGGCTTCCTGTGCTTGAGTGTGTGTGAGCTTGCACATGCCCACAGGCGTGTGGGCTTGGGGCCAGGGCCCGCGGGACGCCCTGCCCTGTGCCGGGGTCTGTCGGTGCTCTTGCCGCCTCCTCTCCTTCACTCCTCACAGCAGCTCTATGACCCGGGAGTTGGAATGAGCCTCCCAGACTCAAAAATGGGAAGTGACGGCAAGTTAGCCTCAAGGCTAGTTGTGGGGTCCAAGTGTCCAGATCCCCAGCTCTTTCCAGCACCCGAGATTCAGCGAGGTTTGCACCTTCCTTCCCCCGTGGACACTCCTGCTTGGGGTCCCCCCCCACCCCCGCCCAGGGGAGCTAGACCCACGAGAGCGCCTGTTGGCTCCACTGAAAAGCCCTTCCCCCTCACCCACGGGGTCCAGGGCGGCTTTTACTGGGAAAATAATTAGAAATCTAATTCTTATTTCTCCCACTCCGCTAATTGTCTGTGGACAATTTGATTGTAACAGTCGTCACTGAAGCAGAAAAACCACCTTATTTCTGCCAGACATCCTCCCTGCAATTAACACTAGCAACTGCCTGGCTCTCCTCTCACCTGCTGAGGCGAGACCCAGGGCTGAGGTGCCCTCACCTCTCTGCCTCCCGGCTTTGGCCAGAGCACATCTGGGGCCGAGGCCTGGCCGCAGCGGGGATGGGGCGGGGGCAGGTGCCAAGGGACCTACAGGGCAAGGGAGCTGGGAGAGAGAGAGGGAGAATATGAATATTTGTGCATTTGGGGAAAAGGAGGGAGAGACGCAGGCCCAGACCCAGGGAGAGATGGGGGCAGCAGGCCAGACTCAGGGCAGAGAGAGAGGGAAGAAGGGAAGCCAAGGAGGGAAGAAAATGCCCAATGGGGGCCAGGCTGAGGAGGCAGGAGCCAGGACCCCCAGCCCAGACCCTGTCTCTGCCAAGGCAGGGACACACCTCTGAGACAAAACCAGACAGTGTTTTGAGGAGACGGCTGCTGAGGGCTCCCCAGAGGGCCCGGCCTCCTGTGGGATGTGGCTGATTAAGAAGGGAAGGAGGGGAGGAGGGGATGGGACCGGAGGGGTGTGCCGGGGTGGGAAGCGTGAAGGATCCAGGGACCAAAAGGAGAATGTGGATGGGGACAGGACTGAGCATGAGACAGCCATACAACCGGGCACTGACCTGTTGATCAAAGCTGTGAGGGCTCTGCTCTCCCACCCTCCACCCACCCACTTCCCTCCCCTCCCTGGGAGCACAGCTCTCTGGAGGCAGACACCCTCCATTTCTAGCCCAATCTCCCCACACATCTTGTCTCCGGTCTCCAACCCCATCCCTGTGCCCCACCCTGATCCCCTCTCTCCCTCCTGGTGCAGAAGCCCTGATCTCCCGCGGGCTGGGTGGGGTTGAGCCCGCTTTCTTGGGGTGTAGGCTGAAGAGCTCACAGGGGTCCCCTTTCCCAGAGGGGGCAGGAGGGAGGGCCTGTTGGCTGTGTTGGCACCAACCTGCTCTCAGAGGCCCATTCCAGGGTGTCTGCTCCAGGGTGGGTGCCTGTGGGGGGCTTGCTGGATGCTCCACACAGGTGCAGGGGGCGGGCAGCCCAGCCTCACCTCATGGGGACCCCTGAGCAGCCTCCTCTGCCCAAGCCCCCTGCCCCTGAGCCAGGCCAGGAGGGAGAGTGCAGGGGGACTGAGGGGCAGGCAGCCATGTGGCAGGGGCCTAGGGCCTGCACAGGGGTGGCAGAGCGAGAAAAGAGTGAGAGAAAGGGGAGCTTCAGCCCAGCGCCTCCTCCACTTCTTCTTCCCTCTGCTGGTTCTCAGTCCCCCCACCCCCTCCTCCCAGGCTTGTCAGGAAGGATATGGGGGGGCGCCGGGGGCTCCTGTCAGTCGCAGGCTGGAGAGCTCCCGAGCTTCATTAACATGCAAATTAGCAAGTTCTGACTGGCTGTGGCAGCGATGGGCAGCCACCCCTCCCAGCCCCAGAGTGTGTGTATGTGTGTGTGTGTGTGTGTTGCCGGCAGGCAGCAGAGTTTGAAGAGGGGGGATTGGCTCTCATTGCCCTGGACTCCACAGACAGCAGTATACAGGCATCTCACTTATACACACACTTATAAGCACATACCTACACAAAGACACACATAGTACATATACACACAGACACACATATGCCATATATGTACATATATATGCACATCAGACATATAGACACTCCTGGTCACAGCCAGCCAGCCACATATCTACTACTTAGGGACATCCATGGACACACAATCACACACACACAACCTCACCCACAGTGGACAGACCCTAAATGGTCTCAAACAGGCAAGCTCCCCTCCTTTTCAAACATACACTATTCCATACTCTCACACACACAGTTCCCCCCAGAAACACACATACATAGAGAGTCCTAGTCAATCACACAAAGTCACACCTAGGCAAACAGTCCAGTGAGAGGCAGGCTCTGAGCCTCCACAGTCTGCCCCAGAGTGCGGCCGTCCCCTGGGTCCCTCCCGCCCATCCTGTGGCATGTTCCCTCCACCGGAACTGACTGAGACCAGCAGGTCTCCCAGCCCACCCTCCTGGCTGAGTTACTTGCACCGCTGGCCCCTCTGCTCAGACAAACCCCACCCCCCGCCCTGAACCTCCTTCACCAGCCCACTTGCACTGTCTTCTAGTCGTCACCTGCCCTGCAGCCTGCCCCGGCCTCCCTCTGTGGGGTCGGGCCCCTCCTGTGGCCACACGGTCCCCAGGCTTCCCTAGAGAGTGGCCCTGGTCACGCTGCACTGAAATTGCCTGTTGATGCGTCTGCCTCCACCGGGCGGGAGCTGCAGGAGGCCGGGGCGGCGTCAGTCAGTCTGGTGTGCTGCTCGGTCCCCAGTGCTCAGGTCACTCCTACCCTTGCGTTGTTTCCGCAGCAGGGCGGAGCAGGAGCCAGCAGCGATAATAACCCAAAGAGCTAATACTTCTGTGGCCTGGCCACATACACAACCACCCCACGAGGGAGTGCCTATTCTTATACCCCATTGTTACAGATGAGGAAACTGAGGCATGGAGGCGTTAAGGAGCCTGACCAAGACCACCCAGCCTATAAGCGACAGACAGAACTGGGATCTGAACGCTAGTGGTCCAGCTCTCCACAGCCCAGCACGTGCTCTTCCCCGGGACACCAGGCAGAGACTCAGAGGGTTGGGGGGCAGTCAGAGGGGGTGGGGGAACAGAGGAGGGGAGGGCAAGGGCAGCAGGAGGATTGTCCAGGCCTGAGGAACAGAAGGGGGCTCTGGACCTCGGAAGGGAGGATCTCTGCTCACTCACACCTGTCGTGGAGGCTCTGGGCTGTGGGATCCTGGGGCATCAGGGCTGGGGAGATCAACCAGACACCCCGCATTGTAGAGAGGGGGTGACTGAGGCCAGAGAGGTCGAAAACTTGATGCCCATTTCTTCAGTCCCCGCTGCGTGCTAAGCATCTCATCTGAGGGCTCTTCTTGGATCCTCGAGACAGCCCAGTGAGGTTGGCACTCCATTTTACAGGTCACACAAGTGGGGCTCAGTGTATCTCCACAGGCCCAAGGTCAGTCTGGTGGCCATGCGTGGTTCCATCTTCAGGGAACCAGTTTCCCCAGGCTAACCCTGCTTTTGGAATGGGAGCTGCCATCTTTGAAGAGCCCACCCTCATGGGCATTGTTGATTGGCTCAGGGATGGACACATGATTCAACCTGGGCCAATCAGAGCACTGGCTTGAGCATTTTAAACTTGGGGCCAAGATGAGACTCTCGAGTTTTCAGCAGCCTAGATTCCCTTGTGCAGTGGGAGAGTGAAGGAGTCTGACTATAACCTGCATGTCACGGGGCATCTGGGGGCTTCGGCATGCCCTCGGCTTACTGGGCAGTCTCCAGCTGGTTCCACTAGCTCCACCTCGCACCCCTCCTCCATCCTCACATCACCTCTGCTTGTCTAGGGCCCACTGTCACCCAGGGTTCTCACAACAGATGTCTGGGTGGATGGAAGGCAGGCCGGAGGGGTCCCTGCCCATTGGACACCCCAGGGGGTGCTGAGATAAGACTCAGGGCGCAGCCAGCCTCACTCCTGGACAGTCATGGGTGAAAGGCTGAGGGTCGTCATGGAGGGGTCCTCACCCTCACACTGTCTGAGGCCAGGGCCTTTGTTTCTTATTCACTGTGCCCAGAACAGGTTCTGGCATACAGCAGGCACTCACTGTCCATTTGTGAAATGAACAAACAGATGGATGAACTGACCCATGTCTCAGGCCCTGGCTGGGCCCAGAGCTCACTCGCCAGGGTGGGACTATGGTGGGTGTGCCTCCCTGCTCACCTGTCCTCTCTGGTCCCTTTCACCGCCCCCACCCAGCCTTTGGGTCTTTTACGCAGTCCAGGGGGTGGGGGTGGGTGGCTCTCTCATGCAAGCTGCATCCAGTCGTGGGGGCTTACCTTAGGAGAGGACCTTTTGAATGTAAAAGGCCAAGAGTACACACCTTTGTTTCTCTTGTCAAAAGTAGGGGTGACCCCAGTGTCACTGTAGATGGTGGACCAGCTGTGAGTGGCGCCCCCTGAGCTGTGTAATGCGGCAGCTCAAGACTGAAGCCCAAGTGCCAAGCTGGGAAAGACCCTTGGAGAACGAGTGAAGACATGTGGTGAGGGTGGGTGGGAGATCGTTAATTAATCATCCAAAATGTCATCAGGCCATGTCAGCTGTTGAGCTGGGACTCCTGACAAGTGGGCCCCCATGGGTGCCTTTCTGAATTCCTCGGACAGAATTCTCAGCACTCACCATTCGCTTCTGACATCAGAGTTGTCAGGGCTTCCTGAATGTGGCCTGCTGCATCCTGCCCCGTCCCCTGGGCCCCTTCCTTTCCCCGACCCAGTGGGGGCCCAGGTGGGGCTTGGCCGAGACCCACCATCCAGTCTGAAGGCTGCTGTTAGGCCTGTTCCTTCTATTCTGGGATTTTTGATCCAGGAGAGGGCCCCAGGTCCCTGGAGAGAGAAGAGAAGGCCCGGCCTGCCCCGTGTGCCGGCGCAGCCCCCGGGTCCCCTTTGAGAAAATCCCCGAGGTGGAACGGAGGTGTCTGGGTTTCTGGCTCTGGTTCCCCGGCTTGGCAGCTGCCTCTGGCATTTGGCACAGACAAGGCAGGAGCACAGCAGCCAGCTGGGGGCTCCAGGGGCGAGGGTGGTCGGCAAGCCAGGGCAGCCCTTCCCAGCCTTGGAAGCAAAGAGTTAACAGGCTGGGGAAGGAGGGAGCAGCAGTCATTTGGCTAAGGAGCCTTGTTAATTGATTCCCTCATTCCCATTTGTTCCTGCTAAAGAGAGACAGATGAGAGCGAGCCCGCCAGGCCCGGCTTGGCACCCGGCAGCTTGGCTGGGCACAGCTGTGCTCCTGGCTCTGGTGTCTCTGTTGGGGGGAGGAGCCGGTCACAGCGGAGGTGAGGAGGTGGGGCAGGCCCAGTGCCTCTGCTCACCTCAGTACAGGAGGAGCTGGTCACAGTGGAGGACAGATCTTTTCTTTCACCTCTTCTATCTTTTTTGTGACACCTCTTCTATCCTTTGGCTGGCACAGTGGCCACCCATGGTCCCGGAGCTCAGTAGCAGATCCCAGAAGCCACTCCCTCACTGTAGGCCCACGATGGGCCTCTGCCAGCATGGGGCCCAGGCACGCTTTCTGTCTGGAAGAGGTCAGCTCTGGCCTGTCCAGCTGAGTTCTGTGGCTTCATGAGGCAGGCTCAAGTCCATATCACAAACTGGCATCCTTGTCATGGCCACAGGCTCCGTCTGCATCCCCTGGTCCTGCCTGCTTCAGACTCACCTTTTTATCTGTTCCTGCCTCGCCTCGTTTCAGCCAAGCTCGCTGCTGCCTGTTCGAGTGGGCTGTTTTGGATGGTGCCAGACGAGGGCCTTGCCAGTGTCCCCCAAGGGAATGGAGTTTGAATGTCACAATGCAGTCGCGCATGGAGACCCCTGAGGTGAAATCCTGGCTCTTCCACTTACTAGCTGCATAATTTAGGCAAGACATTTGTATCTCTCTGAGTCTCAATTTTCTCATCTGTAAAGTGGCAGTAATGCGAGTGCCTATCTGTGGTAGATTGCAAAAGTGGCCGCAATTTGCCACCCCTCCCTGAGCCTGCCCCATGGCAATATACCTTTGCAGCTTCTCCATCTCCTTGAATCTGAGTTGGCCTTGCGACTTACTTTGGCCACCAGAATGTGGTGGAAGTGCCAGGGCCAGTTCTGGACCTGAGGTCTTGCACGCTCTCATTGGCTCTCTTGGAGCCTTGCCCAGCTGCTGCGTGAAAAACCTTGGGCTATCCTGCTGGATGAAGAGAGACATGGCTCAGTCACCCCCATCACCCAGATGACAGCCAGGCAACTCCCAGAAGTAGAGCCACTTAACTGACTAGGGGCTGAGTGCAGACGCATGGGTGAGCCCAGCCATGACCAGAAGAACGGCCCAGCTGAATTTCCAACCACAGAATCACGAGCTTAATAAGTGATTGTTGTTTTAAGCCATTAATGTTGGGGTGATTTATTATGCGGCAAAAGCTAACTAATACACTCTCTCGAATCATTGCTGTGGGGACAAAGATGAGATAATGTAAGTAAAGTACCCAACAGAATGCGTGGCACAGAGCAGGTAATCAGAAAGTAAAGCTTCTATTACTGTTGCCCAGGGTGGGGTCACTGACCATAAATTAAAGCCTTTTGCATTTGACAGCGTTCTCTCATAGGCACTCAAATTTACGGGAACTCTCTCTGAGCTACCCCCTCCACACACCTCCTCTGTAGTAATAATGAAAACAATAGATGACATTATTGAGCATGAACGCTGTGCCAGGCTCTGTAGCAGGTAATTTACATGCATGACCTCATTTAATCTTCACTTCACCTTATGAGAGAGACACTCTCCTTTATACATTATTGCATTTTACACATTCACCCTTTCACATCCCAGCAAACTGAGGCTCAGAGTCATGAAATGGAATTTACCCAAGGCCGCACAGCTCGTGAGTGGCTTCAGAGCCTCTAACTTGTTAGAAAGCAATTGAGGGGCCGGCCTGGTGGTGCAGTTGTTAAGTGCACACGTTCTGCTTCTCGGCAGCCCAGGGTTTGCAGGTTCAGATCCCGGGTATGGACATGGCACTGCTTGGCAAAAGCCATGCTGTGGTAGGCGTTCCACATGTAAAGTAAAGGAAGATGGGCATGGATGTTAGCTCAGGGCCAGTCTTCCTTAGCAAAAAGAGGAGGATTGGCAGTAGTTAGCTCAGGGCTAATCTTCCTCAAAAAAAAAAAAAAGAAAGAAAGTAATTGACTACCTTGGGCTTCCGTCTGCTTTGCCGGTTCAGCTTCCATCTGCAGGCTCTTTCCGGGCAACCCCGGCCTCTGGGGATTTGAGGGCCTTTCTCACACTTTTATCAGATATTCCAGTTACACCCAGTTAGATCCCCGCCCAGCCCCTCTGGGAACCTGGACACTGTGCCTCTGGCCTCACACACACACACACAGACCCTGTCAGAAGCCTTATCCTTTGCTCTGTCAGGACAATGGTTTTGATCCTCTGCTCTGGGTGACGCCTTTGGGGCCATGGGTTTTCTCTGGCTGCCCCTCCTGGGCCTCTAAGCGACAACGACTCAATTTTCCAACCTTTTGCAAATTTTCCCTTGTTCTCATGTTTCCTTCCATCTCTCTCGTCAGGAATTCAGCAGACACTCACTCTGTGCCAGGGACATTGGGAATATTATCTGCCCAGCATCCTTCTCTTCTCCTGGGCGTCTCAGCCCTTCCTAGCCCCAGTGACCCTGTGGCCACCTCGTGAGCTGCCATGTTCTTATAGGAGCCCCGCCCCTGGCGGAGGTTGAGTGGCCCAAGGGTGGCATATAATTCAGACCTAGCCAATTAAAGTTCTTCTCTAAGTTTTTCAACTGGAAATGAAAGAGAGTCATTCTTTCTTGGAAATTATAGGATATCAAAATTGCGATGATGCTACTATGAATTTTTTTCATATTTTATTTTTCCTGTTTTTGACTAATTTCATTGTTTTTGTGTCTGAACACTTTTTGGAATAGTAAATCTTTTTTTTTTTTTTTAAATAAGTGTACCTTTGGAGTGATCTTTTCTCTCTTCGCAAACTCCATGATCATATTTCTTCATATTTTGAGACCAAAGGTGGCCTATTGAAGAGAAGAGAATTAAAGATAAAAGTTGATTCCTCTTTTTAAAAAATCTGGAGGGTTCAGTGTTTCCTGCCTCCGGGAAGAAGCGGAATGGATGAGCTGACGTGCGGAGAGAAGCGGAGAGCAGAGCAGAGCCAGTGGCTCCTCAGGCCCAGCTGCTCCCGGCCATTCCCGGGGCTTAATTCCTTGGATTCTGCAAGTCACTTACTCCCTCTTTGTGCCTGTGGGAGTCGGAGTTACATTTCTGTCACTTACAAAGCAGAGTTCTTACCGAGGCCCCTTGCCATGTGGCCTCTCCACACACTTCTTCCAGAGAGGCTGGGGCAGCCCCCTGGGGACCGGGGGAGGGGCAGGGGCATGTCCTGAAGGCTGCTCCGTTACAAGTGTGGTTTCTCCCCTGGAGAGAGAACTTCAGTCCCCATGGACTTAAGCCTTGTCTTTACAGATGATTCACGAAGTAAAGGTTTTCCTGATCTTAGAAACTGGCACCACCAATCATCCATATACCCGGATGAGACCCTCTTTCTCCTCTCTCCCTCGCTCCTCATATCTAGACCATGAGCAAGTCCTCGTCATTCTAGCTCCCCAAATTATCTCGAATCTGAGCATTTCTCTCCACCTCTATGGCTACCCACTGTGTTCACACCATCATCCTCTCTGCTCTGGCCTCTGCAACTAGCTGCTACCTGGGCTGGTCCCAGAAGGCCCATTCTCCCCACAGCAGCAAAAGCATCCTTAGCATGTACGTGGAAATCAAATCACATCACTTCTTTACTTAAAGCTCCAAGGCTTTCCACTGCCCGTTGCATTTGGAATAAAATCGCGGCTCACACATGCCTGTTTGCCCTGCCCTAGCCACAGTGGTCTTCCTCCTGGGCTTCAGGCACATCCCAGGATGCTTGCCCTGCCCTTTCCGGAGCTCCCTCACTGTCACTCAAGAGCCCAGCTCTTTCTCATCACTTAGGTCTCAGGCGAGGTGGCACCTTCTCAGAAAGCCCATCCTGATGATCCTTCCTAAAATAAGCCCTCCGCCCAGTTACTCTGCATCCTGGTCCCGCATTTGCATTCTTCACAGTGTCATGGAAACCTGGGGTATCTTGTTTGTCTGTGGATTTGTTTTGGGTCTGCCCCTCCCACTAGGATGTAACTCAGTGAGGTCGGGGAATGGGGCTGCCTCGTTCACTCTCGTGTCCCTAGGACCTAACACGGTCCTTGACACATAGATGGGTTTGATAAATATTGAGTAAGTGACTGCGTGAAAAGTTGAAGAATCCAGTGAAGGAGGCAGTATTTTCCCCATTCTCAGAACAGAAAGTTGGGGCTGGCACAGAGCCAGCAAGTGGCAGAATGGGGACTGAAGCCCAAGTCTGTGTGAGGACAGAGCCTTTGAGCTTTCCCAAACAGCCGACATTTGTGAACTTACAAAGCAGCCCCATGCTCATTATTTTATTTGAGCCTTGCCACCCAGTCCATTCTCCCAATTTTATAAAGGAGGAAATGGGCGCATGGAGAGGACTCCTGGCTGGTCCAAGGGGTTCTGTCTTCAATAGGGATCTCTGGGGTCTCACAGGCTTCTGGGGCCCCTAAACCTGTCACAGCCTGAGGGATTCAGCCTGAGCCCTGTCCGTGGGGGCACCACCTCCCTCCACCCCTATGCAGGCCACCCGCCTGTGTCTGTCACATCAAGTTCAAGTGATTCATGTGGCAGCGGCTCCTGGTCTGCCTGTCGGCATGTCAGCTAGTCCTGGTTACCATGACAACAGGATGCAAGGCACCAGGGCATCAGTGGGCTGTGGCTCTCTGAGGCCAGTGCCATGGCGGGGGAGGGGGCTTCTTTCCTCCTCCTGTGGGAAGCTTGGCAAGGGCTAGAGCCTCCGGGGACTGGCTGGCCCCTCCCTGCCTCCATGCCTTGGCATTTCCTTCCTGCCATCTGTGCTAGGAGCTGGGGGAGGGGCTAGAGTGCCATCCCTGGTGGGAGGGGCCGGGAGCAGATGGGTGGGAGGACCAGCCCTTCCCCAAGTTCTAAAGCCTGACTTCCAGGGCCCACTCCTTAGCCCCTCAGGCCACCGTCTGCCTCACCACACCACAGCCTTTCTCCCCTTGACACAAATGTGAAGTTCAAGACCCAGTTCAGCCAAAAAAGTGGTCTCTGGGCTTGGAGTAGAACCCTGGTGTCCTGATTTCAAGAGAAGGGTCCTGAGGGAACAAACCTGCTTTGTGCCAGCACCTGGCATGGATCTTATCTCAGTCTCTCTTCCCAGCAAACCCCTGTGTCCAGCAGTATCAGACCCCTTTTGCAGAGGGGAAAACTGAGGCTCAGAAATGTGAGGTGACTTGCCTCAAGTCAGCCTGCTGGAAAGTGGGAGCACCAGGCTTTAAACCCAGGTCCAGCTGGCTCCCCATCTTGCTCTTGCAGGAACCCTTGCTCCTACCTCAGAGGGGAGGGGATTCGTCCCTGCATTAATCAGCTTGTCAATGACTCCAGGCACTGCAGGATGCGTGGAGTGAAGGTGCTTCCTTTTTTTTTTTTTTAAAGATTGACATCTGAGCTAACAACTGTTGCCGATCTTTTTTCTTTCTTTTTTTTTTTCTACTTTATCTCCTCCAAATCCCCCCAGGTACATAGTTGTATATCTTAGTTGCAGGTCCTTCTAGCTGTGGCATGTGGGAGGCCACCTCAATGTGGCCTGATGAGCAGTGCCATGTCCGCGCCCAGGATCCAAACCGAGGAAACCCTGGGCCGCCGCATCAGAGCACGCGAACTTAACCACTCGGCCACGGGGCGGGCCCCTGAAGGTGCTTCTTGACAGCAGACATGAGGCTATTGTGTCCTGCCCCAGGGAGAGGGTTGGGGCTGGGCCTGGGACAGGTGACAGGGATGGGGATGTGGCCAAAGGAGTTGGAGCTAGCTAGAGGAGCAGGGGCTTGCTTTCATAACGGGGTGTCCAAATGGGTCATTGCTCACTTGGAATTGCATCTGAGAGTAATGGGTGCCAAGAATCCCCACATTTTAAATCCAGATGTAGCTGTCTTCAGGCCTTACAAGGTTGGTGACCCCAAGCTGGTTCTGTGACCCCTGGTACCCACTTCCAAGGTCCAGAAAGGAGGTGAGAGTGTTGAGGGTGGGACAGGGGGAGGTGGGCAATGAGGATTCCTTTGAAGGGGCGGGTGGCATGTGCCCCCTGCTCCCACCTTAATTGGGTGAGGTGGTGATGCTTTAGGAGAAGCATTTGGAAAAGCTGACGTGGGTCCCCTAGAATTGGGGCAGGCACAGTGACCGAGGCCTGACCCTGGCTTGACAAGACTCTAGAAGGGAGTGGTGACTTGCAACTGTGTATGGCGGGGCAGAGGCTGGCAAGCCCGGTTTCCCCTGGGGGTTGGAGGGGCCCCAGCAAAGCCCTCTGCACAGAAGCTCTGTCTGCCGAGGTGGAGTGACCTCTTGGAGACTGAGTGAGGGAACCGTCAGAAACAAGAGCTGGGGACAGTGTTGAGCTATCAGCAGCAGACATCATTGCCCATGTCAGGGAAATACCAGCTGAAGGACCCTGGGGAGGGGGGCTCCAAAGACCCACAGGAAATGCTCCACAGAGAGGACCTGCTAGCCCCTACCTTGCTGGGGGCCCAGGCCTCCCATCCACATCGCGGGTTCCTTAGCCTGGGTCCAGCCTGAGCTAGAGGGGGACAGGATGAATCTTTAGACTGAATGACAAATTGAACTTTTGATGCTAGATTAGATTGGAAATTTTAATTCACAAAAAAAGGAGACTGATAGTGTCCAGAAAAATTATGGGATATGCCCCAGATGTGGTCCAGGAGCAGGGAAACCCCAGCGCAAGCTTGGAAGTGGACTCTCAGCAGTGCTGAGAGAGTCAAGCATCTTCTGCTCCAGGCCCTACCGGGCCCGGCAGGGGCAGCACATGGTTCCCTTGATGGGTGTCCTGAGCTGCAAGGTGGGCTGAGTCCATTCCAGCCCCTCTTCCTCCCTCCTCCTGCCCCACCCCCATTCTCTCCCGGGACCCAGGCTACACTGGGAGGGGTTTTGGGCGGGAGGTTGTTTCTTCCCGCCAGCTGCCCCTGCAGGGCTCCCCTTACTCCCCCTTGTTCCTGCCAGCACAGCCCCTCGTCTGCCGGCTCTGGGACCTGCCTCATCCTCTTCTCCCCCTGCCCACCCTAGAGCTGATGTTGGCTTCTCGGGACTGAGTTCTCCATTGGAGCTGGGGCAGGGCTGGGCCCAGTATCCTCAAATGGACCAATATATCCACTAGTCCCATATCCCCTGTTACAGATTGGGAAACTCTATCACTGGGGCTCAAGAAGGCAAGGAACTTGCCCAAGGCCATACAGCAACCCTTGGCAGAGCCAGGTTAGAATCTAGGCCGTTAGCGCCCTCGTCCTGGGCTCAGCGGAGCACCTGGGGCTCCCAAGGAGAGACGACCGAGCCAGGCCCATGGCAGGTCCCACTTGCCACCCCTCGCTGGCCTGCAAAGCCACATCCAGAGAGGATGGAGGGCTAGAAAGTTCTCTTCCCAGAAGACCTCAGGCCCAATTCGGATGGACAGAGATGTCAACACCTGGTAGCTACTCATTCCCCCACACCCAGCCCTGGATTCAGTGGGCCTCTGAGACCCTCGGGGAGCTGGCAGGCAGAGTAGCTTCTCCCAAGGCATGAGCAGTGCTTACTGTAGACTCCAGCGGGTGGGGTTGAACAAGTGCACGTGCTGGAGTTAGACCTGAGCACAGGTCCTGCCTGTATTAATTAGTAGACTTGGATGGGTCACATGACCTCTCCAAGCCTGGTTCTCTCATATGTGAAGGGGAATGAGGCCCTGAGATTCAGTGCGAGGATAAAGAGCTAATGCACACAAGGCACGGATTCCAGTGTCTACCCCGCTAGGCTGCCTCCCGCCCCCCGCAGAGCGTCCTGTTACCTTACACTTTCCTTTTGGACAATGTGGTCAAGGCCAGGGCGGTGGCCCCATCCATCCCCCACTGCTCAACCCGCATGGAGGCCCAGGGTCACCCCATCTATTTTTACACTTCTTTTCCTCCCTCCGTCCCACCACTTCCTTCCTTTTTATCCCCCTCCCCGTTTTTCAGAAATGACATAATTAGAGGGATTTAATGTTCTGCTGCTGAAATCTTCATTTTCTTGGGTAATTTCCATTATTTCATCAAGGAATAATTAATTGCATTGTCTTTAATCAATTGTTTTACAAATCCAGCAGCGGGAGGAATTCTCCCACCATCTCCGCAGCTGCTCTCCCCTCCTGGGTGAGGTGCCAGCTCATGCCGAGGAGAAAGCTCGGCGGCCAGAGTTGGGGTGGGGGGCGACTGTAGAGGAGGGATCCAGTCTCCCCAGCCCCTGGGGAAGGGGAGGAGAGCGTAGGCGTCTGGGAATCCATCAGGCAGCCATGCAGGGAGCTCCCACATGCTTCGGGGCAGGCCCTGGAGAGGCTGTGCTCACCTATGAGCCTGGACAAGTGGAGAGGCTTGGTCCCATTTAGCGGATGTGGAAGCTGAGACTTGCTGAGGAGCACCAGGAGCGAGAGGTGGAGAGGGACTCAGGTCTCTCAGGCTCTGGGACTCAAGAAAAGGAAGATAAGATCCAGAACTGGCGTCTCAGAGATGGGCGCTGGTGGTGACCAGGAAAGGGGGAAGAGTGGGAGGAGGGACTTCCCCAGGCAGAGGCAGAAAGTGACTGCAATAGAAGCTGGTGGGTGCTTCTATAGTGCTCCCAAACGCTGGGCCCTCTTCTAAGCACTTTATCATCACAAGGACCTGGCGGGTAGGACCTCTTATTACCCCCAATTTATAAAGAGGAAGCTGAGGCTCAGAGAGGTCAAGGGACTTGTCCAAGGTGATACGGCTAGTAGGCAGTGGAGCTGGGTCTTGGCCTCAGACCTGAGTTTAAGTCCCAGCTCTAGGGACAGTGTGTTATAGTCCACTAAGGGTCCTGCTCACCCACAGGCACCCTGTGACAGCATCCTGTCTCCCTCAAGAAAAGCGCCACCCTGCTGTGGCAGGCAAAGCGCCCGTATGATCTGCTTCTTCTCTGACTGCCTTTCTCTCTCCTACCCTGCCCCTGGCTCGCTGCTCCAGCTCCTGGTCTGCTTCTCTCCACCTGCCCCAGGGTCTTTGCCCGTCCCACCCCATACTCTGTGCTGTTCCTACAGGATTGCTCCCTGTATTCGTTGACATCTCTGCTCTAATGTCACCTCCTCAGAGGGCCTTACCAGGGCTCTCTCATACCCACACACCCCATCTCCTTATGGCACTTTATTTTTCTTATACATCTTTATTTTATTTTTCTTTTTTATCCATGAATCTGTCCATAGTGGGCACTAGTGCTTTTCACCAAATACACACTTCCACCTTCTGGGTAGCAGGTAGGACGGCACGTCCCCATGCCTCGGAGAAGATGAATGTGGCCTGTGACTTGCTGCTGGGAAGTGAAACAGGACAGAAGTGCTGTGCATCACTCCCAGGCCTGGGCTGGGGGCCTCGGGAACTGTTGTGCAATCTGCCATGTTCCCTTTTGTGGAAGCTGGAGATGGCGCCTCCTTCAGCCTGCATCCCCAAATGAGGACAAGGAAGAGCTGAGCCCCTGCAGGAACTCCTCCAAGAACGTGTAGTGTGAGTGAGAAATAATTCTTAGTGGCTTTAACCACTGGTGGCAGCTTAACTTTGCCCATGCTGACTGATGTGTCACGTGATACATTGTTACTCATTTACGTGTCTCTCTCCCTAGAATGTCAGCTCCTGGGGAACAGGGGCTTTGTCCCGTTCACTCCCTATCCCAGTTCCTAGAACACTGCCTGGCACATCGTGGGTGATCAGTGGTGTTTGTTGAATGAATGAATGAAGGTCACATTGCCTTGAGCAGCACTTTAGAATTTACTATATATATTTATCTGACTACAGCCCCATGATGTTGGGAATATCCCCATTTCACAGAGGATTCTGGAACTGACACTTGGGGGATTGGTTGAGTTGCCCCTTGACATGCAGCCAGTTAATGGTGGAGCTGGAACTAGAATTCATGTCTCTCAGTTCATGGCTGCCCAACCTGGCCCCATCCATTTGCTCTCAGGATACAGGAGATGGAGCCACATTCCCCCTGCCCCCAGCTTGTGGTCCTCTTCCCTTTGCCTCTGATGGGGGGGTGGGCAGGGGAGGTTGCTTTCGGTGGAGCCCGTGGTTCTAGGGGCCACCCCCTACTCCTGCCCCGTGGAGGGAGTTGCCTGCCCATGGGTGGGGTCTCCCGCAGGATCTCTCAGTTACACTGACTTTTCACCCAGCCAGAACCACACCAGCTCCTTCAGTCTCTCATCTCGCCAGCTGTCATATCTGAGCCCAGCAGAGACAGGAGGGCTCGCCAAGCCCCTGCGTAAAGCCTGTGCCAGCTCCCGGGGCTGAGGCACTCCCGGGTCTCAGTCCAGAATTGTAACTTCCTTTTCATGCGGCTCCTTCAAGCTTGGGTATCTGGCTTTCCTGCCTCCGGTGGATCAGAAGTGACAAATTAGAAGGGTAAGGCAGGAGCAGGTATGCTGGGACAGTAGCATGCTGCAGTGGGAAGATTATGAAAACATGGACAGACTCCAAGGACACAGACTTTGGAGCCATTTAGCACAGGGGCATGCCAAGGGCTGTCATCCTTCAGAAAGCAAGGAGGTCCCTGTCCTGCAGCCCAGACATTAATTAACATTCATCACACAAGCTGCCTGATGTAGGCAAGTCGCTTGATCTCTCCAGACCTGAGGTCCCTCCTCTGCTGGATGATCCCAAGGCTCCTTCTGAAAAACTCCGTGTCTGTGTTGACATACATCGTACATTCAAAGCGAGGTTCAGTTGTGTCCTGTATACCGTTTTAAAAAGGCAGGGGAGTCTGTAATGCCTTTCAGACATATTTCCATCCAAAAGTGGTTTTAAATGCGTTGACCTTAAAAGTCAACCTAAAGGTCTTTCATTTTAAGAACTTTTATGGACTTTGCATGGTGGGCACTGAGCAAGATGCGGGGAACGTAGAGATGAAAAAGACACATCCTGCTTTTGAAGTCATCATCTCGTGGGGGACAAGACGTACAAACTGATCATTGTAATCAACAAGACGCAATGGGGCCGAGAGAGAGACCAGCTCTTCATGGAGGATGAGAATGGCTGGGTCTTGACAGATTCGTAGGAGCTTTCCAGGCAAAGAAGAGGAAAGCAATTCAGGTAGAGAGATTAGTGTGAGCAAAGGCATGGAGGCATGAAACTCTCGTGTTCCAAGAATTGCAGGTGGTTCAGTGTCAGCAGAGCATTAGTTTTGAGACAGAAAAACACTAGAGATGAGGCTGGAGAAGTAACCTGGGGACAGATGATAAAAGGCCTTAAATGCCAGCCTAAGGAGTTTGCATCTTATCCTATAGGAAACAGGGGAGCCATCAAAGGTTACGGAGCAGGTGAGCAACATGGTCAGATCTATGTTTTAGAAAGTCCCTCCTTCCAGCGGCCAGTGTGGAGGACAGATGGGAGGTAGGGGCAACAAGGATGGAGGCAGGGGAACCAGGGAGGGGCTGCCACAAGAGGTGAGAGGGAGCGTGGCCTGAGCTGGGGCACCACACATGGCTGTGGCCAAGAGAGAGGATTCCAGGGACAAGCAGGAGATAAAATGGACCAGGTTTTGTCAGTGACTGGATGCTGGGGATAAAGAAGGAGCTAAGGGACACCCACATGTCTGTCTTTGATTCCGGGGGAGGCAGGGCGGCAGTGGCTAAGTGTGCAAATGGAGACACGGGGGCTATGGTGAGCTCCCCATTGAACTCAGGCGAGTTTGACATTTGGGACCTCACCTGAGGCTCTTTGGAAAGGCCAGCGAGTCAGACCATGGGGTACAAGCTGGGGTGGAAGATGGGAGGTGGATTCGTTACTTATTTCTGTGTGACAAGTTGCTCTGATGCTTTGTGGCTTAAAATAATCAACATCTGTTATCACAGAGCTTCAGTGGACCAGGAGTCTGGGACTGGCTTGGCTGGGTGGTTCTGGCTCACGGTCTCTTGCAGCCAAGAGCTAGGCCTGGCTGGGGTCACCTGCTGGTTCTCGTGGCGTTGAAGGATCTGCTGCCAAGGTGACTGGCTCACAGGCCTGGCCAGGTGGTGCTGGTTGTTGGCAGGACACCTCGGTTCCTCTCCATCGGGCCACTTGAGTGTCCTCATACCTTGGTGACTGGTTTCTCCAGACAGAGTGACTCAAGAAAGAGCAAGGCAGAGCCTCGTCTTTTTGTGCCCCAGCCTCAGGAGCCACACTCTGTCATTCTCGTGCCATTTGGTTATTTACACAGATCCAGCCTCTTCGATGACTACACAGCGGTGTGACCACCAGGAGCTGATGACTGGGGGCCCCCTTGGAAGCTGGCTGCCACAGAGAGAGAGCATCCTTTCAACTCGCCTGTTTTATGGATGAAGAAGCTGAGGCTGAGAGGGGCAGGGACTTGCCCAGGGCCACACAGCAAGTTTGGGCCCCAGCTAGAAGCAGTCTACGTTGGCCTAGGGGAAAGGAGCCTTGTCCCTTGCAAGCCTGGAGGGAAGAGGAGAGGCCCTCAGGAGGCAGATGCCAGGCACCCAGAGCCAGTGGGCTGGCCAACCCCCTGAGAACTGGCTAGAGGGTGGAACCCCCTCCTCTGCCTCCGCCTGGAGTGTGAGTAATAAACCAAGGCTGCTTCTGCCAGCCCGCGGCAGGCTCCCACCCTCTCCACCACCCGTCTCTTCATTCACGCAGGCCTGTGGGAGGCCCAGGTTGCTTGGTCATCTCTCTACCATTCATTTATTCAACACAGATTTACCCAAACCCTGCTCTGTGCCTGGCATTGCTATGACTCGTGTTGGACGTACATGGACATCCATGTTACCTTGACCTCAGGCATGAGGCTTATGGTCCAGCGGGGGAGACCAACAGGAAGCGAATAAAGCCCTAAAGGGCGATACTCATACAGTTATGAAATGTGCCTTGGAGAAGAACAGCACGGCACTTAGTGTGGATGAGACAGTCAGGGAAGATCCTCTGAGGCAGTGACATTTAGGTCTAGAGCAGAGGGGGTCAGGCAGGCAAAAAATTTAGGGAAAGGTCATTCCAAGCAAAGGGACCAGAGTGTGCAAAGTCTGCAAGGAGGGGAGACACGTGGGAGTGATGGGAATTCAGGAAGGGAAGAAAGCATGGGAGGTGAGAGCCATGAGCGAAGAGAAGGGAGACAGTGCTGATGGGGACAGAGAAGGCAGGGCCAGGGCAGGTGGGGCTGGCCGTCCAGGCTCGCCCAGGGATGACAGTTGCGAGAGCGGACTAACATCAACCTGACAGCTGCGTAACGAACAAGCCAGGGTGGCTCTGGAAAGGCAAAATGTGGGGGACTGGCATGCAGGCTGGACTGTCACCAAGGTGGTCCTGAGCAGGACCTGAGCAGTTCCAAAGGATGGACCTGCGGTGCTGTGAAGGGTGTGGGCAAGGTGAGTCTGCTGGAGGCTGCTGCCAGGACCCTCGGGATGGTGGGCGGAGGCAGGAGGCAAGGAGAGGAGGCTGCCAGGGGGTTTGGGGCCCCAGGAGCCAACTAGCCCTCTGGTAAGGGGGAGACCCCCAAGATGTCGGAGCCCTAGGCCTCCGAGTCTCGCCCTGGGAGTGCTCCAGTGCGCTTCCCTGTGGCTTCAGGTGTGGGAGCAGCCTGAGCTAATCAGCTGTGTGACCTCAAGAAAGCCCCTCCTCCCTCTCTAAGCCCTCTGTGCCCTTCACTGTGAGAAGTGCGATTAAAATCCCCGCCTCACAGGCAACTGTCAGGACCCAAAGGCGTCAGGTTTAGGGAAAGGCCGAATTGATGGAGCAGTGTCCCTCCACCCCCAGCCAGGATGCGGGGTTCATCACTCCTAACGAGCCTGGTGAAGGCTGGCTTGGGAGCCCATCAGCCCTCTGCCACGGGGCCCCCAGGCCAGCTGAGTGTGGGCAGGGGCTGCTTCCGCCAGGGGCTGGAGGTTAAGTGGGAGCTAAGAGGATTAGAGGGTCCTCGTGAGCGCACAGCGTGATCAGCTCCCGCTCTCCACTGCCTCGGGCTGTCTGGGCCCTGCAAGGGGCCTCAGGGTCCAGTCCGGAAGGAAGCAGAGAGTGGCAGAGGCCGAGGAAGAAGGACAGAGGGAGGAGGAGGCCCGGAATCACAACAGGGAGGGATTCAGAGGAGCTCGGAAGACCCACCTGCTGCCCCATCCACATGTTCGTGCACATGCACACAAATATGTGCACATACACATGCAGCGTACACAGCATGCAGGAGTGTATACATGTGCATGCATGTGTGCCCACAATGCACACACAGGAGTGCACATGCATGTACACACATGCACACATGAGTGTATGCAAGCACACACACTTGCACACACAGCACACACGAGTGCATCTATGTGAAGACACGAGCACGCACACAGGCATATTCATCAGTATACACTCGAGTAATGCACAAGCACACAGCACACACGTGTGCAGAGACATGTGTGAGCACACATGCACATGTGCACACTCACGTCCCCTCACCCCAGCTGGCCTGGTCACACCCTCCCGTGCTCTCCCACACTCTCCCACAGTCTCTCATGCACAGCCTGAGACTCGAGGCCTCCTGGGTCTCCAGGCCACAACTGTATCTCAGATGCTCCTTCTTCTTACGTTGGTCATGCCCTCAGCCCTGTGACCTGCACAATGTCGCTCAGCTGGAAAGGGCCTGAGCGAGGATTTGAACTCATTTTGGAGGGAGTGCCTGTGTGTGGGGGGAGACAAAGTGGTGTAGGGCGAATCCAGGAGCCCCCAAAGGGCCACACAGCGGGGAGAGGTAGGATGGCCGACGCTCGTAGAAAGCAACACCCGGAACCACTCAAGGCACCAATGCCCAGACCGTGGCTGGCAAATGCTCCACCATCCCCGCCAGGTGGCACTCCTCCTGCACATCCCACCCCATGTCCCCTCTGGTTGTCTTTTCTTTCAGCTCCCTGGACCCATCCCCTGAGGCCCAGGCAGGGCATCTGGCCAAGGGCCTGGTGCCCCTGGAAAAGAACCCAGAAGGCTCCTCACCAGCTTGACTCGGTGCCTGGTGCCCACGGCGAGATAGAGGGGGATGGAAGGAGCCGGCACCTGTGGAGGGGCAGCTGCTGGGTGCCTGGCTCCATTCTGGCTTCTTTCCTCTCATTACCTTTTTAAGTGAAAGGTCAAGGGGCTTGCGGGGTTCCTGGGGCCAGGGTGGGAGAGGGCTGGCCTTGACCTCAGGTGTCCATCTCCACAAAGCCATGGACCTGGCTGGGAAGGCAGAGAGCCAGGAGTGGACCTGGCACAGCCACCAACAGCAGCCCCAACCCACACACTGCCCCAGGATGACCCTGCTGATGCCTGCGGTGATGAGCAGGTGATGCAGGTGCCAGCGGCCGGTGTAGGGGCTTTGCGCTGGACGCCCCATGCACGGCCACAAGTCCTGGAGCCCTGGAATATCCTGGTGATGCCAGACCTTAGCTGGGGGTGGGTGGTGGGCACGATGTGGTTCTTAGCTCTACCCCAAGAGGCAGCTCCGGGGCAGGCTGGGGGTACCTCCTCTGTGTGGCCTGCTCTGAAGCTGCCCAAAGCCACCCCTGCAGGCCACCAGGGGCCTGCCAGCCCTGCAGCTGGAGATTTATGGCTGAGGTGAGCATGCAGCCTGCAGGCAGGGCCAGTAAATCAAAGCTGGAGGCCCAAGCTGCAGCCTGGCCTCCACCGGCCCTCCTGGCTGCCTGCAAGACTTCCTCACCAACCTGCCCCAGCCAGGCCCAGAGCCTTTGTCTCCATCTCCCTTCCTGCTGGGAGTCTCTGGGCTCACCTGACCCTGGGCTAGGGGTTAAGAGCGAGGCTCTGGAAGCCGCCTGCTCCCCCATGGTCGTGGGGGCCTGGACCAAGGCAGAGCTCTGTGCCTCTGTTTCTTCATCTGTAAAATGGGGATGACAGTGGTATCTGTGTACAGGCCCTGGTTTGATAAGGGGCGCAGAACAGTGCTGGGGAGCTTAGCAGCTCTTAAGGGAGGCCCCAAAGCTGCACATAGGGACATGGGTGTGGCTGTGCCTGTGCCCCAGGTTTGTGCCTCTTGGTGTCTGTCTGAGTGTCTGGGGGAGGGGTTAGGGCTGCTCCTTCACTGGAGGCTGCTGGGTGAGCCCAAGGGGAGCCAGGCAGGACCCACTGGGGGGCTGCAGGGAGGTGCTCCCAGCTGCAGTCCCTGTAGGCTCAGGGACACGGTGTGAAACTAGCCCCCCATCCCTTCTCTGTGTCCCCAGTATGGCTCTTCCTCCTCTGGATGACCCTACGAAATGGACACTGTTCTCACCCTTGTTTAAAGATAAGGTGCTGAGACTCTGAGTGGGAAGGGACTCGCCCAAGCAGATGCAGCAGGTGGAAGGCAGGCTAGAATCTGGATGAGCCCTCTGCGGCCTGATGGAGCCTGGAGCACACCAGGCCCCAGGGCCTGGGCCAGGAGCTGGGGAGCCTTGGCCAACAGCGGGTGCTCACCAAGTATAAGCTGCCTCTGTCTTCACCACCTCCTTGCTCACTGCACAGTGGCCCAGAGGATGTAGGGCAGAGGGCTGCCATGGCTGGCTGGAGTGGGAGCTGGGGCGACCCGGGCCCCAGGTGAGCCCCCAGGTGAGTGCCAAGCCCCACCCCAGGAGAGGCTCTGGAGACAGGCTGAGGCCCTGGGCCCTCTCTCCTAGCAACACAGCCCCAGGGACCCTGCCTGTCTGCCTTAGGTGCCCCAGGGAGCCTGGCTCAACCACCCCCCAAGAGGGGGTGTCTGGCTGGCAAGTCTTGCTGGGTGGGGGGGTGGGACAGAGGGGCCAGGGCTAAAGGAAGGGGGAATGGGGGCTCCCTTTGCCCCAACCCAGGACCAAGCAGCTGCAGGGTGGCCTGGGGGAGGGCTGGCTCTCCGCCTCCCTGCCCCCCAGCTCTCTCTGTGTCTGCCTCCTGTCCCTCCCTGTCTCCTTCCCTTGTCTCCATCCCACTTTTCCTACACCACTCTCTCTGCCTTTTGGGAGCCGTCTCCCTTCTTTCTCTATCTCCATCTTTCTGCTTCGGCATCTCTCTCTCTCCTTCCCCCTCTCAGTTCTCCCTCAGGATTCTATTTCTCTCTCTCTTTTTATCCCATGCATTTTCTCTCGTGTCTCTTTCAAATGTCTCTCCCACATCTCTCTCTCTTCCATGCCCCCCACCCAGATTCCCCTCATATGTCTTTGTCTCTCTCTGTGCACCCCGGCACTCTCTCCATCCCCCAACTCTCCAGGGCTCCCCACCGTTGCATGTGTTTCTTTCGCTGACGTGTCCCCCCACCCAGGATGGGCGGGCGTGGGTGCCGGCTCCCAACATTGGCTGGGAGGCGGGGTCACACCATGGGGTCTTTAGTGGGATGTGCCGGGAAGGCAGTCTGAGCAGGGAGGCTAGAATTCGCCTCATGACCTGGAGCTGTCCTCTCCTGCTCTGGGGCCTCGGTTTCCCCATCTGTTAAGTGGGTCTAATGGCCATGGTGGGAAGGTCTAGGTGGGCACAGACTATGATAGAAATGGACAGAATTTCAAGTCAGGGTGCTGTGGGGCGTCTTCTGGAGAGAGGACCGCACAGGTCTCCGGGGTCCTGCCCTCACCCTCCGCGCTGGCAGCCCCTGCCTGGCACGTCCTCCTCCCGCGAGCCGTCTTACCCGGCAGGAGGAGTCAGGAGGCCGGGGCGCACCTTGGCGGCTTCGGCTGCATCATGGCGCCCTCTGGTGGTACTAGGTAGACACTGCGGCCACACTGCGCTCCGCCCGCTGGTCCCTGGCCAGCCCTGCGCAGCTCTGCTGAACCCTGGGTCTGCGCCACGCCGTCTTTCAGCTGCTTCTGTGCACTCTCTCAATTGATTCTCGCCCTGCCGTACTATTATCTCCATCTTACAGATGAGAAAGTTGAGACCAGGCTTTCAAACCCAGGCAGTCTGACCGCAGACTTGACCACCGCCCTTGGGATTCTGCCTCTAAACCCTCTGCAGCACCCAGCCACAACTCCATCAATGACGATTTGTTCTTTGGGCTATTTATTTGTCTAACAAATATGTATTTACACCTACTGTGGACAGTGCCCTGCAGGAAACATCAGAGCCAGGGAGCCCACGGAATCCACCTAGCCTGACTGTGCCATTTTACAGATGGGGAAACTGAGGCCCAGAGAGGGAGAGTGACTGTCCCAAAGTCACACATGGGGTGGGGGGGGGGGGAGAGCTGGCTTTCCAAGCTTAGCTCAGTGTGGCAGCTCCAGGTCACCGTGCAGGCTGAGGCCGTGTTGGGACAGGGAGAAGGGACAATGTGGCCTTCCAAGGTGAGTAAGGCCACAGTGGGGAGGGCCGGGGGTACTGCAAAGAAAGTGGCAGATCCTGGCATTCTGCATATTTGCAATCCCCAAATTCCAGGAGGCAACCGCTGGAGCAAAGGCAGGGAGGGGGCCCTGGCAGGAAAGAGGAGTCTGAGCGTGGACATGCGCGTGGCTGGGACAGGTGGGCGTGTCTGCACCTGCCTGCTCTGGCTTGCTGGAGGTGGCGGGGAGGGCTGACAGGGGTGGTAGACATTGGAGGAAGCCTTGAACGCCGGGCCAAGGAGCCTGGACCTCATCATGGCAGCAGCTGGAGCAGGGGCGCAGCCTCCAGCCATCTTGTCATTCCTCTCACAGGTTTCCCCGAGCACCTGCTCGCCTGATGAGCGCAAGAGGTCCCCTTAGAAAGAGGCCTCTCCCATCTACTCTGGGGCGATAGAGGTGAGCTGAGGGGGCAGGGGAGACGCAGAGGACGATAGAGGTGAGCTGAGGGGGCAGGGGAGACGCAGAGGTCTTGACCGGGAGCTCCCTGGGGTGAGGGAAACGTTCTAGAGCTTGACAAGGTGGAAGTTACACAGGGGACACACAGGGAGAAGGGCACTGAGCCCTTCACTTAAAACCAGTGCACTTTATGCAATCTTAGAAGAAGACACGAAAGTAGGCCCCTGCTGGGTGGGAGGGAAGGTGGAAGGGCCAGTAGGTGTGGCCTCTCCTGGAGGGAGAGGACCCGGACAGAGAGAAGCTGGAGGAGAACTCTATGGAGGAGTGGCTGATGTGAGTGAATGCTGGAACCCAGCTCCGGGCAGCGGATCTGAGGAGGCCCGGGGCATGGAGCCTCAAGGATGTGGGGAGGCGTGCGGATCGCTGGGCATCCTGTCTGTGAAGAACCTCCCCAACCGCAGGAGTCAGAGTGGCAGAAGCCCCCTGAAGGCTCGGCTCTCGGATGCTTAAATCCACAGATGTCCAGACCCCCTTCTACTGCTGTGCTGGGGGGAAAGGAGCCCCCGTACCCACGGTCACAGGTTCCCCAGGTGACCCAGACTTTGTCAGGCTGCAGACCAGTATTAGAAAATCATAGCCCGAGGTTCTTTCCAACCCTTGGCTTCTGGGCTTCCAGATCCTGAGATTCTCTGGTTTTGAAAAGTTCTTTTAGCTTGCTGCTCATCTCTCCTTCGACCGGGCAGAAGCCGAGTCCCAGAGAGGGCAAGTCACTTGCCCTGGCCTCACAGCCAGCTTGCAGCCTGAGCTGTAACTGGAACCCTGTCTGGGTGGCTGGGCCAGCTTCCCAGCCCCTAGAGGCCGACTTGGTCATGCGGCAGGAATTCCCAGCTGTCCGGGGCCTTGGGAGAGATGGGTGGGGACTGCGGGCGGGTGCAGGGAGCCAGGCAGCTGTGGGTGGGCCCTCCCCACCCTGCAGGTGCCCCAGGTCTCCAGGTGAGCTGCTCCGAGCTCCTGCTTACCTCCTGCCCCTGCAGCCCAGAATGGAGCCCCTGGGAGGCACTCCTGGCCACCAGGGGAGGGGGCAGAACCCTGGCTGTGGCCCTAGCAGTGGGAGGCTCTGCCAAGCTCTGTCACGTGGGAGTGCCACCCCCAAACCCCTGCCCACGGGGCCTCATTAGGATTCGAGTGGCGCAGGCAGGCTGAGCTGTCAAGGTCACCGGTCACCGGAGAACAGAGCTGGGGTAAGGGCGCCCACCGCCAGCCAGGCACCTCCCCCACTGACCCCGGTTGGCCTTGGCCCTCTGCCCAAGGCAGTTGCCTGCACCCGGCCTCACCTCTCCCTGGAGCCCTCCCTCCCTTTCCTCTCTTCCTTCCCTTCTCCACCCTCCCAATTCCTTCCCCTCGGGGGTGGGGGGGCCCTGGCCTGGCCCACTCCCTTCCATCCTGACCCCTTTGGAGACAAGCACATCTGGTTTGAGCCTCAGTTCCTGACCCCCTCACACTCTCCCCCTGCCCCCTACAGCTCTGTGACCTTGGACAAGTTGCTAAACCTCTCTGAGTCTCTGTTTACTTATCTGCAAAATGGGGGTAATAGATCCTCTCTCATGAATGGGCCGTGAGGATCTTTAAACCATCTCCCATGGGTCTGACACGCTGTGCCAGGCACCATGTGTGTGGCTTACATGAGTATCTTCCTTAACTTCCAGGGGCCGATGTCATCATCACCCTCACTTTATAGACAGGGAAACTGAGGTTCAGGGAGATGGCACAGGCTGGTTCCTGTCTCCCAGATGCAAGTGCAGAGCTGAGCTTTCGGGCTCCAGGGTCTGTGGTCTTTGCAGGCACTAGCACCCTGGGTCACATGCAGTACAGAACGGAAGTGAAGACCCTGGTTTGGGAGTCAGGCCTCAGGCCTCGGGCTCCTGATCTTAGAATGGGGAAAGTGGTACCCAAGCCTGGGGGCAGTGAGGAGGGAAAGGCGCAGGGCCTGGGCCTGAATCCCGCTCCCTCACGCTCCTCGGCCCAAAGCAAGGCCTCCTGGGTTGGTCCTTTGAGGTGGAGCCTGACCCTGCTTTATGGAGACAGTTACACACACAGCAAATGTTGGTGAATTTCGCCCCAAATTGGTGGATTTTTCCTGCAGCCACTATTACAGATCCTGAGCTCTCTGGTCAAGGGATGAAATGGCTGTGTGCATCACCTGAAGTCCCACCAAGGCCCTGAACTTACCCCCACCTGAGTAATGCACAGCACCCTCATCTGCAGGTGAAGAAACCGCAGCCTGGAGCCGGGCCTGGGCTTGCCCTGAGTCACACGGCGCGGGGGGCAGAGGCCCCCACCCTCCTCACCCCACACGGCTGTCCCTCCTCACCGGGCCTGCAGGACAGAAGGCTCAGCAGCCGCCTCGTTAGCATCCGATGTGCACCCACCCAGGTTGTCAGGACGTGGTTGGGGCGATCCCACCTGGGACTTCTAATTCACCCTGCCTGACCTGCAGGAAACCTTCCAGACTCCTGGCTTCTCACAGCTTCTTGGAGTTTTATTTTGGCTTCTGAAAAATAGTGCATTTGTGTCAAACATGCAGAGTTATAAATCGATGCTGCTCTGATTTATTAAGTGCAGTCAGGCCAGCGCGCCGAGCGAGTGGCCGGGGCCGCAGCTCTCCCCGTGTGGCTGAGCCCCGGGCCTGGCCCTTCCCCAACAGCCCCATCTATAGATGAAGCAGCCGAGGTTCAGAGAGGGCAGGGCCGCTGCCTGTGCGTCGACTCTGTGCTAAGCAGTTCACGGGCATTGAGTAAAATTGCCCGAGGCCCAGCCACCACGAATTATCTGATTTAAAGGCCGGCTTGGCCAGGAATACGCATTTCAGGGCAGAGCTGATGAGGCAAGTTTGAGGTTCCCTTGGGATATCCAGGAGGGAGAGCTTGGCTTGGATTCTTATCAGCTGTTCCACCCTTAGCTACTCAGTTAACCTCTCTGTGCTCCAGTACCCCATCTGCAAAATGAGCATAGTACCTCCCTCGTGGGGCTGGTTCTGGATTAAATGAGTTACATGGGTGCGGTTGGCTGACATTTAGGAGGCAATTGGACACCTGGGCATGGAGCCTGGCGACGGTGGGGTTGGCAGCACCAGTGCGGGGGAAGAGGGCGCAGCATGAACAAGAAGGGCAGCCGGGTCCTTTGCCATGTGGAGTGGCAGAGGGGCCTGCACGGGGAGTGAGGAGCAGACACTCCCCAGGGTGTGGGTCATGGAGGCCCAGAGCTGAGACGGTGCAGACAAGAGAGTGGCCAGCAGGGCGCCGGGGCTGCCAGCCTCGAGGTCGGCGTGAGGCAAACAGATGCAGCAATGATGTCACGAGTGAGTCAGTAAGACCAGGTTGGGGGGAATATGGGGTGGACTGCGGTGGGCTGTGGAGGGGAGACTGCACAAAGGATCTGCTTGAGGAGGGCCAGCAGGGAGGGGGGAGCATGATGGGGCCCCGCGGGAGACGCCTGTGGGGCTAAGGGAGGGGTTTCAAAAATTGTTAACAATACAAATAGCGAATCATTATGCTGATCTGCCCCGAATCACATATGAACACATCAGTAACATATGTCACTTATACCTCCATAAAGAGCTGTTAACAAGAGGCGAGCACGTTTGCTGCTGGAGGGGAAGGAGAGAGTGAAGAAGGCAGAATGGATGAGGCAGGAGAGGGTGGGCCTCAGAGAAGGGCTGTGGGTCCGGCCCAAGCAGGGGCCTTTGGAGACTGGGGTGGGAGACTTGTGAGGGCCATGGTGGGTGTGTCCCTCAGTGGGACCCACCCCCAGATCCTTCTAACCCTCTCCTCTGCAGAGTGTCTGTTGGTTCAGGACGAGGCTTGGCCCCCTGACACGGCTTCTGGAGCTGGTGGGCCTGGCTGCCCCCAAGTCCCCACCATACCACACACAGGCCCCAGGGCCTTTGCACACATGGGTTTCCCTGCCTGGGATGCCCACCCCTTGGTTCCTTTTCCTTTGCCTTTTCCTTCAAGCCTAAGCTCAGGAGGGATCTCCCTTCAGAACCCCCTGGACACTCTGACTGGTTAGGGGGCCTCCTGAGCGTGGCCCCTCCCCGCTGAATGAGTCATACATTCCCTTGTCTGTCTCCCCTCCAGGGCAAGGTCTATGGGGTCAAGTCACCTCTTCCCCAGCCGAGCAGGTGGGAAATGGCGTTGGGTGAATAGGGTGGTAGGGGGAGGTGGCCAGAAGCTCCCCAGAGACATGGCACGGTGAGGGGAGTGTGGATTCCGGGGCCAAAGTGCTGGAAGTAATGGCTGTGTGGCCTCTGGCAAGTTCTCCTCTCCCGGTGCCTTCCTCCTTCCCCTGTAGGTCAGACGACAATGATCTGTTGTAGGGTGTAAAGGGCTCACGGTGGTGCCTTCAGAATCGTGATCCCTTGGGGCCGGCCAGAGAAGGGTCTGGCCTTTGGCAGAGGGGGCCCTTGAGGGCGCCAGGACCAGGGTTCGTCCCTGCTTTGAAGGCTTGAGCGCTGGTAACCCCCCATGGGTTGGTTCCAGCACTTTCTCCAAAGCTCTGCCAGCAGCCAGAACGAGGGAGGGAGAATAAGCTGCTCCCTGCCTACTAGCTGTGTGACTTAGGCCAATCACGGAACCACTCTGAGCTACTCTCCCACCTGTGAAATACCTGTAACAATAATACCTCGTTCAATGCATTCATTCCTGTGTTTGCTCAGAAAACATTGACTGAAGCCAGGTAGTGTTGCCCTCGGATGAAAAGACCTAAAGTGTGGATAAGCGCCGCCTGGGGACGGACGCAGTATGTGCGCCGCATCCCCCAAGATTCAAGCCCGGGCTTCAGACCCCACCCGGACCTGAGCCCCGCCCCCGCGGCGGCCCCCTTGCCTGGCTCCCCGCGGGGTGGGGCTTGGGCGCCCTCTTGTGGCCACAGCCCTCCACACGCCGCCCTGCGCCGAGGACCAAATTCCCCAGCCCTGGGCCCCCACGGATGGTGCAGAAGAGGCAGTGAGGCCTTAGAGCGCTGCAGCTTGTCCCAGGCCACAATGCGAGTTGAGGGTGGCCCTGGCCTCCCGCCTGGCGTCCTTACCTTGGGGTGGGGGTGGGGGATGGGAGGTGGAAGCGGGCCCACCCCCTCCTCTCGCCTCCCAGGCCACCCTCCGAGGCCGCCTCCTCCAGGCAGGACAGCCCAGGGCGGCCTGGGCCCGGCATGCCCGCCCGCCTGTGGGCAGGCCCTGGAAGCTCCCGGCTGCTGCGGGGGCGTGTGGCCGCCCTGCCAGGCTGAGGCGCTCGCCAGCTGGCAGCCCCCAGCTCTGCCCCACGCTGTAGGCTGCCCTGCCCAGCGGCCTCGGCGGCCCCCTGCGCTGCCCACCCTGACCCCCGCAGGCCCGGTGTCTGAGGCTCTGGTGCCCAGAGACGGTGGCAGGACACACACCCTCCTGGAGCCTCAGAAACGTAGTCCTGAGCTTTCTTCTTAGGCTCAGGCTGAGTTGGGCTGTGCCAGGGAGGGAGTGGAGGAAACTCCCGTGTGAAGATGGATCAACCTGGGGCTCCCTTCCGACCCTTAGCCCATTTGGGCCACAGATGGCAAAGAGGGTGCCGTGTGCCTGTGTGTGCGGGCTTCTCCATGTGACCATGTCCATCTACAGGGATTCATACATCATTCATCCGTTCATCAAACATAATTCACATCTGTCCCAGGCCCTTTTCCCGCCCACAGGAGGAGACAGGCCAGAGAACAGACAGAGGGAGAGCAGGGTGCTGAGGGGGGTGTGGGAGCCCAGAGGAAGGAGCAGCGGCAGGCTCTGGAGGGCCTGGGGCATCCCAGGTGAGTGCTGAGCGGCAAGTGGGCTGAGCTAGGCCAGCCAGGGCCATGCGGTGCAGCCACTGAGAGCCAGGCGCCTTGCTGCGGCGTCCCCCTGCTACCTCACTAGTCCTTCATTGTGCAGGCCGTTAGCAAGCTCATTTCCCAGGCGAGGAGAGAGCTCGGAGAGGTGGCGTGACTCGTCCAAGATCACAATCACCAAATGGCCCACCCAGGATGCGGGCCCAGATCTGGCTGATCTGGGGCCTGTGTTTTAAACTATTCTGTTCCTCAGGACTCCATGAGGTGAGCAGGCCAAGGCCCGGTGGCCTCAAAGTCCACGTTATGGAGGGCAATGCAGGGGCACGTGGTCAGAGTTGAGTTCTGGAAAGATCCCCTTGACAGCTGATGGGGTACGTACGGTGTGTGTGTGTGTGTGTGTGTGTGTGGTGGTGGTGGTGGCAGGAGCATACAGAGCAGTAATCCAGGGGGCAATGATGGGGGCCTGGATTCAGGTGGGATGGGGGTTGAGAAATGGGCGGGTCCTGAGAGTTTGGGAGGTGGCTCGGGAAGGACTGGGTGTTAGGCTGGACATGAGGGTGAGTAGGAGGGAGTCAGCAAGTGTCTGCCTTGGGAGCCTGGGTGGTTGATGCAGAACATTCTCTGAGGGGGAGGCGGTGAGCTCAGCCTTGGACCTGACACGTGGGGCAGAGCTCTGGCTCACCGGGTGTCCTGTGTCCCTCTCTGAGCTGACACAGGCATGTGCACATGTGCCCATCCTCCCCCTGTGTGCCTGGGCCAGCACCCAGCCTGGCACCGATGGAGAAGAGTCAGAAGAGTCTGGAAGGCCGGGGGACTTTATCTTGCCTTGTCCCTCCTGTGTCAACTCTGGCTGGGTCGTAAGTGCTGGCACCTCAGTTTCTCCCGCTTGGGAAACCCCTGCCGGCTTTTCCAAGGGCTGAGCTCTCTCCGCCTCCCAGCTGGTGACACCCCACTTTCTAAGTGTCCCTCTCTCCTGAGCACTGCACAGGGGCTCCCATCTGATTTGTTGGGCCATCCAGGCCCCCTCTGAGCCTCAGTTTCCCCAGCTGTCCAATGGTGGCCCCCACCTGGCAGAGCCATGGTGGCAAGGTCCCTGTGACAAGGAAAGAGCACATTCCTCAGAGTCGGGGGCAGGGGCCTTGTGTCCTCCTCCCAGGGTCCCTCCCTGCAGTGTGGGGGGCCACGCATCAGGAGGCTGTGCGGGCCCCTCCTCTGGGGCCCCTCCTGGGCAGGCTGCCAGCAGCTCTTCTAGGCCAATTAAGTTATTTTGGAGCGGCTGTGGAGGGTGGATTAACGAGCAATTGGCTGTGGGCTGCGATCGGTGCCAGCCCCCGTCCCCCACCCTGGCGCCCAGCAGCTCCGGAAATGCCACTGAGCCCCAGCCTCCCTTTCAGGACTGAGCAGCGAGCAGTGGGAGCTGCGTTCGACTGGGCACCTGCTCACGCCAGGCAGGGGCCTGATGTCCTGTCTCACATCCTAGAGCCCACCCCGCTGCCCTCCTGGGCAGGAAGGGGCGAGCGGTGGCTCTCCTTCTGGGGTCAAAGCTGAGACTCCTGGACAGCTCCTAGAGGGGCCATCCTGGAGACTTCCCTACAGGGAACCCCCCCCATGCCGAGCCGCCCCCACCCCCCACCAGGGGACTGCTGGGGTGGTTTTCCAACATTCCTGGGAATCCTCAACAGCAATATAAGTGTGAGCCCTTGCTTGCCACAGCCAGCTCCACTCTGAGAGGGACATGTGCCCGGCCATCTTGTTCCCATGTAACAGACCAGGAGCCCAAGCCACCAGACCGACAGGGCGGGTCGAGGAGGGGTGGGCACGCGGCCCTGCAAGCCGGCCCATGGCAGACGTGGTTGGGGCCTCTGCATGCCACACCCAAGCAGCAGATGGGGATCTAGGGCCCGCACTGGCTTGGAAGGTGGCTTCTGTCTCCTCTGGGCCTCAGGTTCCTCTTCTGTAAAATGGGGGTGATGGTGATACCTACCTTGGAAGGTCGTTCTGAGGTTTTAAATACGGCAGCCCCCAGGCCAGGAGGAGGTGGCTGTGAACAGCACCGCCCAGCCAATCAGCGCCCAGTGTTTCCTGCCTCCTGTCACACCTGGCTGCTTGGACCCTACCTGGGCTGGGGGAGCGCACCTGGCCACACTCCCAGGGCCTCAGCTCGACTCTGGTGAGATGGTGGGGGGCAGGGGCCGGGACCCAGGAGCAGGGAGGAACCTTGTGAGGGAGCCTGGGCGGGTGGCCGCTGTGATGGCAGAGCTCCTCCCACCCACCCGGTCCAGCTCCTGGCAGGGGCTGCGCAGCCACGGCCAAGGGCAGTGTCAGGGAGCGGGCTTCTCAGGGATCCAGGGAGACACCCACTCTGTGTCCAGGTACTGCCCACATCTGCACAGCAGCCTCACTGGCAGCACCCTCCTCCATAACCCTCCCCTACCTTCACACCTGCCCCCAGAGGCAACTGTCCACACCTGTCACACAGCCCTCAACGCCCTGAACATTCCCAACTGCATATGGCTTTACAATCACACACTCATGCCTGCAGCCACTCACGTGTCCACACAGGGGACCGCTTGACACCTCCCTGTCATCCTGTACACCTACACACATGCCCCCCCCGCCCACTCTTCCACCACGAGCGCACTCATGCATGCGCAGAAACGCCCCTGGCACCTGAACCGGCCCATTCCTGGGGCGGCCGGGTGCTTGCCCTGGGCTCTCTCTCATCCTGTCTGTACCTTCCCCTGGGGCCGGCTCTGGCAAGCTGGCAGACGGCTGGGTTCCCCCGTCTGCCCTCCCCCTCTCCGTGGACCCCCAAGCCCACTCATGGCCAGCACTGCCTCTGACCCTCACAGACCAGACCAGCCCTCGCCCTGGTCACACAAGGCAGCGTGGCAGGAGCGCCAGAAATGTGCCCCATGATTCCAGACACACTGAGGTGCCTTGGGGAGGGGTCCCTGTAGCCTCCGGAGCCAGCAATCTTATCAGCTGTATGACCTTGGGCGAGTGACCACCCCTCTGAGCATTTCTCGTTTGTAAAATGTGAGCAATGATCGTACCCACCTGGGGAAGATCAAGGAAGATGTTGCAGGTAGAGCACACGGTAGGAGTTCACTGAATGCCGGCGTGCCTCTGCCTCACCCCACAGCGAGGAAGCTCAGGTTCAGAGAGGTGAAGGGACGCTACTGGCCCCGGGGACAAGACACTTCATGCACACAGTAGGTGCTCAACTTCTCACAGTAGGTGCACCCTTTCTCTTGCATTCTCCCTCGGGAGCAGACGTGGGACTCACACTCAAGACTTCTGACTGTCCAGTGCTCCCGCCCCTGCTCTGAGCCACATTTAGGAAACTCCCCCTGTTCACAGGATGGGATGCGGGGATGCGCAGATGCCGGGCTCCACCTGTCTCTGTCTCTTCAGCCCCCCAGCAGCCCCCCGTGTATCCCTCCCTCCACCCTGACACGCGCATGTACTTCCCCCAAACACCCCAGGAAACAATTCTCCAAACCCTTTAGAGACAGCCCCTCCTTTGCCAAAGGTTAATGCCCCATTTCACAGATGGGGCACCAGAGATTCAGGTACTTAACCAGGGTCCTTCGACTACACAGACCTATGACTTCGCCTCCACTGGACTCCCCCATTCATCACCCCCGGGACCGGGGCAATGGCATGCAGTCTCCTGACATCCCTCTGTGCCCTCTCCCAGGGCTGTGTCCTGGGCTAGCTCCTTCAGGCCTCCCTCCTGCAGCCTCTGCCGCAGCGCAGGGGCCTCCACCCACCTCCCTGCCTCCAGCCTCAGGCCCTCCAAGCATCCCTCCTCCTTTCCGGAGGGTCTTTGAATCCAAGGAACCCCTCAGTGGCTCCCACTGCTTCGGGATCAGTTTAAGGTGGCCTGGACCAGCTCCCCATCGCTCCTTCCACCCTCTTCTCTCTGGATCTTCTCATGGATCCCCTGTTCCTGCCTCGAGACCCGTGCTGCCCGATTTCAGAGCCACTAGCCACATGTGGTGATTTAAATCTAATTCAAATGAAATAAAATGAAAAATCCCAATTTTCAGTCACACTGGCCCCATTTCAAGAGTTCAGTAACCACAGGGGTCTGCTGGCTATTGCACTGGACGGCGCCGGTTGAGAACCTTGCATCATCACGGACGTGTCTCGGTCCATGCCCTTCTTCTGCCTGGAAGCTGTGCCCTCCACATCCTAATGTCCAAACCCATCCTCCCACACCCAGCCTTCCCTCACTTCTGCCACAAAGCCTTCTCTTTTGTCTAGCCAGAAGTGTTTCCTAACTCCCTCCCTCCCCCAGCTCTCCCTCCCTCCTCTCTCCTTCTCTCCCCTGCTGACCTCAGACTTTCTCTGTCCCGTTAGGTGATCCAGAGCCCTTTCTACCCTGTTCACACATCTTGTCTTCCCCATAGGACATGACCTTCACAAGAGCTGGGCCCGTGGCTGATGTATTTCAGCCACCCCAGCACCCTCCACGCGGCTGGTCACAGAGCATCTGTGACTATCCACTGTCCATTGAGTGACTGACTAAATGAATGCCTACAGGACAATGCAACCCAAAGCACTCTTTCAAGCAATCTGCTCACCCCTGCTTGCATGCCTCCAGCTATGGGGAGCTCACTCCCTTATGAAGAATCAATTTCCACCTTTAGATGAATCTGTCTGTCCAGAAGTCTGGCCTCATGGCTCCTCTCTGCCCCCATGAGCCACACAGAGCAGACCTGCTCTCCTCGCCATGACATCTGTTCATGGGAACTCCCTGCTGCTCTGGGTTGAGGATGGAGATCTGGCTGCTGCCCACCTGCCTGGGTACCACAGCCCTGCCCACTGGCTCCTTTGCTGCTCCTTGGACGCGTCACACTCGATTCCCCGCTCTGCCCCTTTGCGCTGCCTGTTCCCTGGGCCCCAGTGTCGGCGGCTCCCCCCATCTGTCACATCTCTGCACACAGGTCACCTCTTCAGATGAACTCAGCCGCCTCCCCTCGTTCTGTCGAGTCCCCCTGTTTGTTTCCCTCACTTACCACTACCTCATCTCATCATATTCTTTAATTTGTGGTCTTCACTTTCAGCCCTCCCTGGAATGCAAGGCCTGTGGGAGCGGGGTCCTTGTCTTCACTCTGCGGCTCTAACAGGCCTGGTAAATGGGGGGTCGATGAAGGCATCCCCGACCCCATCCTTGCAGTGCTGTGCTCGGCCTCCGGGGTCTCGCAGGCTCTGGGTCTGATCCTAGGATGTGATCGGTCCTTTCCCAGGAGCCTCTGAGATGGAAGAAGGCAGGGCTGAGAAAGCTGACCCGCACAACTCAAGCCCAATTCTTGGTCTTCCCCCAAATTAGTGTCTGACTCTCAAATCTTTCTCATTCTCCCATCAATATAGACTCTCCCCCCATCCACAGCGCCCCCTCCAGGATCCGCAGGGAAAAGGAAGCGTACATATAACAAGCACCTACTGTGTGCCCGGTGGGTTCCTTGGCTCTTCCTAACCCTGTGAGGCAGGACTGGAGCCCCCACTTTACAGATGAGGAAACTGAGGTTCAGAGAGGCCAGTGTCCAAGGACACACAGCTGGGAAAGATGAATCTGGGGCTGGACCTCAGTGCTGTGCGACCCCAGATCCTGCGGGTTGGAATGGGAGGGGTTCATGGACGTTGGAGCCAGCTTGTTGTGTAGAGCCAGAAACAGGCTTTGGCTTCCCTGAGGAAGAGGCCGTGTCAGCCAGAGCTGCCCCTGAGGCCTAATCCAAAGGTAGTGAGCTCCCTGACACAAGGATAGCAACAACATGCAAAGTAAATGACCACAAAGCCCTCTGCAGTTTACAAGGTGTTGCCTCACATCCTTGTAGGTTCATTTGGTCCTTGAAAACTCTAGGGGGCAAGAATCATTCTCAGCTCCATTTTCCTTGAAGAAAGGAAGACTCGGAGAAGTCAGAGGAAGCCTTTCAGACCGCCTGGGATCTGCAGCTAAAGTGGCCATCGCTGTGGTCCTGCTGTGTCGGCTGCTTATGGAGCTGGGGCCAGTGCTGGGCTGAAAGTCTGACACACATCACCTCATTTAATGCCATCAACCACCCGAGGAGAGCAGGTGCCGTGATGATCATCTCCGTTCTCCAGATGAGGAAACAGTCACAGAGAGGTTAAGTAACTTGCCCAAAGTCACACAGCTGGTCAGCGACGGAGACAGCATGACACCCATGCATCTGACTGTGAGCCCTAGCGAGAAGTCTCCAGCTGATGGGCTGCTTCTTTGCAGATGAAGCTAACACCAACCTCTGACTCCTCAGGAGCCCCAGCCCTCTTTCCAGGGCTACAGGGGTGACACCCCTTCCTCGTGGGCCTTGAGCAGAAGGGAAAGTCTCCTCAGGGATCTCCTCTGGCCATTTTGGGGACAAAGACTGTGCAGGTGGAGGGGCGCGCCCTCCGCCTCTCACAGGCGCAATGACGCGCCGTTTACAGAGTCTTTGGCTGGAGAGCCTTCGACTCTCTTCTCTGTCTGAGCCGCCACAGCTTCTGAACACCAGTCAGTGCCAAGGAGATATTTCAGGATCCGGGAAAGCTACTGGCACACGGGTATTCGTGGCAGCTTTGTTTAGAATAGCAGAAAATGGAAACCGCCATAGACTGTGAACCGAGGAGCGGCTTCTGGGCAGAGAAGGGGCTCAGAGCGCCAGGGGAATGCTCCAGTGGTCTTACCTGTGCTGCGGGAGACCACAGAGCGCCAAGCACGGGGACAAAAGGAGGTCAGGAGAAAGCTGCAAGAACTTGTGGTGACACAGGCCTGCGTGGTTTTGCTTCCTGGTGCTTTTTTGTTGTTGTAGTTTTCAAATCTATTTAATGAGTATTAATTTTATAATGGGGGAAAATGCACAGAGAGATCGTCATTTTATGCAACCAGGATGGGCCAGTGCCCGACTCTGGAGCACGGGTCTCCGCGTCTGGGTCCTGCCAGGCAGAGGGACGAGGAACTCCCTCCCGCCGCCTTCTCTGAGGAACACGGGACATCTTGGTGAAACACGAGGTGCCAGGCTTGCCAGCAATGGTTCGACAGCCTTGCAGTCTGACCTCAGGCTTGGCCATAGGCGTCTTGGCCGTTCTCTCTGCAGATGACCCTTTGCGTTCTCTCCAAGGCGCAGGAGCCTTTCTGACGGAGGCCCGATCCCCCTGCAGCATCTTCCGTGTGGGCTAGGAAAGGTGGGCCGTGAATGGGGCATTTCAGCTGCCTGATGTCCACATTCCTGTGAAGGCAATGCAGTCCATGTGATGGCTTGACCAGGAAATCCAGTGACAATTTGGGCATCCCAGGCCTGAGGGCCTCTTCCAAGTCAGGCTGGGCCTCCAAAGTCCCCCAGGCCTAGAGGAACCCAGAAGGGCCAGAGACCAAGGCCGGAGCATCCAGCCCACTGCTTCTGCCTCCCCAGCCCCTGCTCCTGGCTCTCCTGTGCCCCCAGACGCAGAGTGCCCTTAGCCGGGGTGACGGTTCCGAGGGCATGCGGGAAGTCCTCAGGGAAAACCCGGAGCATCAAGAGGGCATCACAGCTGGGCTCCTACAGCCCTACCCCGGATGGTGACGGGGCTTCTGAGAAGCGGGAGGCCCCTTCTGCACAGCAGCTTCTGGCCCTGTTTGGGGGGGGGGGGTCCCTGGAGAGGGAATCCTAGGGGAGGGTCTCTGCAATGGAGCAGGCGGAGGTGAGAAGCAGAGAAGGCAGAGGTCAGCCCACGACCCACGCTTCATCAGCTCCTACCCTCATTTTCAGGGGGGGAGACTGAGGCTTGATATATGAGACTTGTCCAAGGTCATCCAGTCTGTGGCACAGCCAGGAATATTACCCAAGACATTTGGCTTCCCGTGGAGGGGACCCCCAGAGGGGCTCTCAGCACTGAGATCTCCCTGTGAACTGTTCTTCCAGAGGACTCTTTGGTCTCAGCTGGGCCCATTATAGAGAAGGAACAATCAATCTGCCCTGAGGTAGTATGTCCTCTAGAAAGAGCACAGGCTTTGGAGTCAGATGGAGCTGATTTATACTGTGTGACATTGGGCAAGTCATTTAACCTCTCTGAGCCTTGCCTTCGCTGTAGGCGGAACCAATACCAACCTCACAGGATTAGTTTGTAGCTGAGGAGCTTTCTTTATGAAAGGGAAGGATAAACCAGATAATAAACCATGAAAAGGGTTCCTTGGATTCTCCCAGCAGGCCTAGGGGTCCTTTTCATTAGTGAGGAACCTGGGGCTAAGAGAGTGGAAACAGCTTCCCCAAGATCACCAAATTACTAAGGAGCAAAGCTCTGATGTGCACCTGAGTCTTGTTCGCTCCAGAGTCTCTGAAAGCCATGGCCTCTGCAAGGAAGAAAGTGGGAGGGATGCAGCTGGCCTGGCTCTGCCCTGGCCCCCTCCCTACCCTCGGGCCTCCAGGGGCCTCCACTTGCTGAGCCACGGCTGACCTTACCTGCGGCAGTAATGGGGCCTTGTGTGGTCAAGCCATGGACCTGGCCTCAGTGTGAACCCTGGGACAGGCAGCCTCCAGCTCCCTCTGGCTGTGGTCAGCAGGAGGCGTCCCCTGCCTGGGTTCCTAGGGCAGGACAAGTGTGTCTTCTCCGCTGAAGCCTCTGTGTCTGACACAGGGCCTGACGTGAGGCAGGTGGGGCGTGCTTGATTGACTGAGCGAATGCAGCAAGCTGGGCAGGTGGCCGAGGTCCCGGCCCATCCCTGCCCTTTGCCTGGCTCCCTGCCCCGCAGCGCTTCTCCTCCTGTGCTGGAAGCGCCCTCCTGCTCTGAGGACTCAGCGCTGGCCTCAGCTGGGCAGCTGTGCCAACCTGTATGGGAAGATAAAGGACCCTGGGTCAGTGGCTCCGGGGCCATGGACAGCCGCCAAGCTGGTCCTGATGTCTGACACGTCCTTTGTTCCTTATGAAGGACTCTGTTCATTTGTTGAGCACTCACTGCGTGCCAGGTGCCAGGCCTCCCCAGCGTGCTCTCATTGTTGCCTCCCAGCAGCCCCACGGGGAGGTGCTCCTAGCATCTTCATTTTACAGAGGCGGAATCTGAAGAGCAGAGGGGAGAAGACCTGCCCAAGGTCACACAGAGAGTGACAACCAGGATTCCAACTCAAGCCGGTCCTTGTGGATTCTGAAGCCTGTGCTCTTATTCATGACGCCATACTGGGTCCCTTGTGCCAGGGTCGTGCCTCCACAACCAGGTGTGACCAGCCGGTGCCTTTTCCTCCCTGCTCCAAGGTCATGTCCTAGGCTGGGAAGCCTCCAGACCCCTCTCGGGGGTGGGCAGGCTCCCTGTGGGCCTCCTGGCTGGAATTCTGCTGCGCCAGCGCCCCCTGCTGGCCGGGACCGCTTCTGCTTTGTCCCCGCCCCGACCCCCAGTTTGGCTCTCCAAGCCCTGCCCCCTCCCTGCCATCCTCTGGGGTCTGCAGGGCAGCAGCCGCTTCTGTACGGCCGGCCAGATTGTCCCCTGCACTCCCAGATCCGAGGATTCTCGGGACGGGGCTAGGCTTCTCCAGGCTGGGACCAGCGCTCACCCTTCCGCGACCACAGGGTTCCCGTCCCCTCCCTCCCTGACATGGCAACTGCTGCTGTGGGACTCAGGCCCCTTCGTTCAGGTCTCTTCTGAACAAGGGGACCATGGGACCCAGCGCTGGCTGGACTGCCCCAATGAGGCCCCACAGAGGACCTGAGGAGACAGTTCTGACGCGGCGGAGGGTTCTGTCGCCTCCTCCCTCCACAGCCTGGCACAGGAGGCTGCCTCGGGCTCTAGGTGGCAAGAGGGAGAGTGAAGGGAGGCTGATGTGGACACTAGGAGGCCCCAAAGGCTCTCAGAAGATTCCTAGCTGACCCATCTCCCCTCCTTTCTTGCCCTCCCCTGGGGCCTGTGCCCTAGAGGCTCACTGCCCACTGTGGGGGTGATGGGGGATGGAAGGAAAGAGGAGCCCACTGAGAGGGTGATGAGAGATAGAGGAAAGAGGGGCCCACTGAGGGGGTGATGGAGGATGGAAGGAAAGAGGGGCCCACTGAGAGGGTGACGGGAGATAGAAGGAGGGGCCCACTGAGGGGGTGATGGGAGATAGAAGGAGGGGCCCACTGACAGGGTGATGGGGAATAGAAGGAGGGGCCCACTGAGAGGGTGATGAGAGATAGAAGGAGGGGCCCACTGAGGGGGTGATGGGGGATAGAAGGAGGGGCCCACTGAGGGGTGATGGGGGATAGAAGGAGGGGCCCACTGAGAGGGTGATGAGAGATAGAGGAAAGAGGGGCCCACTGAGGGGGTGATGGGGGATAGAAGGAGGGGCCCACTGAGGGCGTGATAGGGATAGAAGGAGTGGCCCCTGAGCCCAGGGCTTCGCCCTGGTTGCCTCCATCAGCCACTCACTGAACCCCTCCAGCTCTTGGAGATGGCAAGCTGGGATTCTGGAGTCAGATCTTCCTGGGTCCTTTCTGCACTCTGCCACTGACTCACCTTGTGACTGTCCTCTCTCTGGGCCTCTCTTTCCTCAGCTGTAAAATGGGGCAGTAGCACCCCTTCTTGTGTCTGAAGGGTCCAGCAGAGGGCTTAGTGCAAAGTTGGGGCCATACCCTTTTGTGTGGTGCACAGAAGGACTGTGAGGTCGGTGGCCTTGACTGCAAGGTGCAGGCCCCTGCTCCCCTCCTGGCTGCCTTCCTTGTCCTTTTCTCCTCTGCAGAGGGCAGTTCCCGCCAAGTGCCCATCAGATGCTAACAAGCTCCCTGCAGCCCCATCTGTGTATGTGGGGGTCCTGCTGTCTCCCCTGGGCTCTAGCCGTGGAGGCGTCCTGGGGCAGCTTGAAGTGGGTAAAACTCGGGGAGGGCAGATCTGGTTCTAACCTTGGTTCTGCTGTCCTCATCGTGGAAGCCTGGGCAACTGTTTTCCAGTGTGAGCGTCAGTTTCCTCTTCTGGAAAATGGGAGCAATGACACCTGCTGTGTTAAAGGAGCTATAGGGCAGGTACAGCTCAGAGGGGGTGCCTCGTGCCTGCAGCCACACACGGTCTGGGTTGCACATCACAACCCCCTCCCCTCTGGGTCTCCAGCTCTCTGAGCTGCAGTGTCTCAAAAGAACCTCAAGCTCAGCCCCTTGGCCGCCCTGCTGACACACAGTGCAGCATCTCAGTGGCTGCCCCACCTCTCCCTCACCCCGTTTCCCAGCCTGACCCTGACGTCCCAGTGCTACCCAGGAGACTCCATCCTCACACATCCCTTTCCTGCCTCTCCTTCCTTGACTACCCGCTGGCACCATGCTGGTCCATGCCACCATTACCCGGACTGGGACAGGAGCCTCCTGGCAGGTCCCACATTCCCCTGGCTCCCTTCCAACCTTTTCCCAACACCGAAACCAGTGATGTGGACCAGACCCTCGTGCCCTTTCCTCCTGGAAACCCTGCAGAGGCTCCCTTGTGCTTTAGGGTACAGATCAAGTGCCTCAGCTGGAGCCCCTGCAGCGGCTGGGCCCTGTGACCTCCCTCACAGGCCACCTTCCTCTCACTCTGCACTCCAGCCATCCTGGACTTCCTCTGCTGGCCTTTGCACATGCCATTCCCCACTCTAGAATGCTCTTCCCCACGTCACCTCATCACCTTGCTCCTGCCTTCCTGCTCTCCAGATCGCAGCCCGGGCACAGAAAGATGTGTTGACGTTAGACCCAGACAGAAACTTCCCTGCAGGCTTATTTACTAAACCCAGCAGAGGAGGGACCTGGGGAGAAGGCATGCTTCCCTTCTTCCTAGAGAGAAGCTGGGGCCTAGGTAGGGAAAGTGAGACAGTTGGGAAGGAATACCTCCACTGACGGGGAGCTCATTACCCCCTGGGCCAGCTTCCTCTGTCACCAACTTCCTGCAGCAACTAGGGTCCACTCAGTTCTTGTGTCTCTGATCCCCGTGCCTCACCTCTCCCACTTCCCCCTCTCTCGGGAGGCTGTGACCTCGCAGTCAGCAGGAAGCATGCCACCACTCACGAAAGAAGACAGTGCTTTCTAATGGCGCTTGTCAAATAATGGAGCAAGTTAGCTCGGTAGGTAATACGCTCCTTGACGGTGGAGATGTGGACAGACTCGACAAGAGGTTTGTCTTTATAAGACACCTGCGCTATGGGAGGACCCCTAGGGGAACCGCCTTCTCCCCTGTCCATTCGAACTGGGTGCTGAAGCCATCTTCTCAGGTAAAAGCCAAGGGAAGGGCACTCCAGGCAGGAAGAATGGCATATGCCAAGGCATGGAGCCGGGAAGCACCCTACGTATTTGAAAAGAGACAAATTGTCTTGACTTTTAGGGCCAGAACATGGGGCCCCAATATTTACTGAGCACAGACTATGTGCCAGGCCCCGGGCTAGGACCTGGGGCCACCCTGCAAACAGGACACACACAGTCCTTGCTCTCAGGGAATTTGTAATCTAGCAGGGGAGAGAGATAAAAGAGAGAGAAACAAATAAGTGAGGGCAATCATTTCAGACACGTGCTATAAATAATAAAAACTGGTGACACAGTGGAGAGTGACTGGGGGTGGGTGGTCAGGGACAGTCTCTCTGAGGAAATGATGTGTGAGCCGAGGTCTGAAAGAAGTAAAGACACTAGTCACGCAAAGAGCAGGGTGAAGAGGTTTCCAGGTAGAGGGAAGAGCAAGTGCAAAGACCCTGAGGCAGGAATGAACTGGGAATTAAGGAGAAAGCCAAAGGAAGCCAATGTGGCTGAAGTGTACGGAGGAAGGGGGAGGGTGCCCCATACCTGGCTGGCCTCACCTGCCCCGTTCTCTCCCCACTGCTTGGACGCTGGGCCTCCTGGGCAGGCTGAGTGTTGAGGCTGAGACCTTCACTCCCTGCCCCTCAGACCCCACTGCTCTAGGGATCCTGGTTCTTTCTGGCAGCAGGTTCCAGCCCAACTCAGTCTTAGCTCTGCAAACTCTGCCTGCTGCATCCTTCTTGTGCACCCCAGCCTCTCCGCCCATCCCTTGGCCAAGATCCCAGCATCAGCCCCAAGGGGCTCCAGTCGCCAAGCCTGACAGCCCTTTAGGCCCGAGGAGCCGGCTCTGGAGGACGGTGTGTGGGGCTGGGGGTGGCAAGGGATGGCACAGGGCAGGAGATGGCACAGCCAGACACAAGATCCCAGACTAGATAAAGATGCTGGGAACGGGGCAGGGGTCTGGGCTCTGCGTTCCTGGGTGGTGATAGCATCTTCCCAGCAACGGAGGGTGGCGGGCGGCGGCAGGGGCCTCGGATCCCCACAGGACTCGTCCTCACTGCTATCTGATGAGGGAGCTGTTGGTTACAGGCAGGCCAGACTGTGAACAGGACAGCTCCTGGAGCAAGCGGGAGATCAACCCACCGCGACGGAGGTAGGCGGCACTGAGCAGGCGGGTAGTTAAGGGGCCTACAATTAAGGTGCCTTCAAGCTGGGCCAGTGTTCTCAGGAAAGGGACAGAAGATCCTACTCAGGTTGACTTGAGAGGGGGAATTAGTCCCCGCTCTCCACCATTCCTTCTCTCTACCCTCCTGTCTGCCCTGGGCCCCGTCCCCCACCCTCTGTCCAGCCACACATGTGGTTCACAGGCTCTGCTCATTCCTGTCTTTGCTCCTGCCGTTCTTTGCACCTGGAATGCCTTCCCATTCACTCTACTTCACTCAGTCCTGCTGTTCCATCAGAACCTGTACAGGTCCCATCTCTTCCAGGAAGTTTTCCTGGACCAGTCCTGTGGGAAGAACCTGCTCTGACCTCTCATAATACAGTCCCTTCCTATTATGGTGAGGAAACCAATTCAGAGAGGGCAATAATTTGCCCAAGGTCACACAGCAGAACCAAGACTAGAACTTGAGACTCCTGAATCTCAGACTAGGTTCTTTCCATCACACCATGAGCTCATTAACCCACAATCAGCCTGAGCATCATCATATGCAAAACCCAGCACACAGACGAGGGCCACAGAGGGTTCAAGGATCCACGATCCTACTTATCTGGCATCTACTGAATTCTAGATTCTGTGCTAGGGACCACAGATGCTGTGGAAAGCAGACAGAGATGTGGCCCTGCCCTCAGGGAGCTGGCCATCTATTGGGGTAGAGGAACTTCCACAGGATCGCTTGAAGCTATGTTCAACGATGAACCAAGAAAAGGGCCCAAAGAAGAGGCCCCAGGCTGGCAGGAGCTCATGGCAAAGGCATTTAACCCAGCCTTTCTGCGTTTCTGGTCGAGCTCATTTCTTCAGACTCTGTCCTCAAATAGACAAAGACATAGATCAGTTTTATAGTTTTGAAAACAGATATTCATTCATTCATTCATTTCCTAAGCACCTACTGTGTGCTGGGCCTTGGGTGGGTCCTGAGGTTACAGATGAGAAGGCGCAGCTCCCGCCCTGGAGGAGTTGGAGGGTAGGGACGGGGCAGACAACTCCCAGACAGCTGGAGACCTGTCTCTGGACTCTGATTGGTACAGTTACTGGTGCCAAAATTGGGGTACACTCCTGAGGCTGGTGTGCAGGGGACAGTGGGGGCTCACAGGGGACCCTGGGTGGCTTTCCCTGAGTTGAGTCCAGAAAGATGAGAGGACACTGAACAAGAGTGAGGGAGGGGCCGGCTCCGTGGCCAAGTGGTTAAGTTCGCGTGCTCCGCTGCGGCGGCCCAGGGTTGAGATCCTGGGCGCGGATGTGGCACCGCTCGTCAGGCCATGTTGAGACGGCATCCTATATCTCACAACCAGAAGGACATGCAACTAAGCTATACAACTGTGTACAGGGGGGGTTTGGGGAGATAAAGCAGAAAAAAAAAAAAGGAAGATTGGCGACAGTTGTTAGCCCAGGTGCCAATCTTTAAAAAAAAAAAAAAAGTGAGGGAGAGAGAAAGGAAAAGAACATCTCAGGCAGAGACAGACGGAGAGAGGAGAAGGCGTATGTTTTGCACTAAAAGATAGTTAGTTTGTGTGAATATGTATAATCCAGGGGCTATAGTGACAACAACAACGACAACAATAATAATAGCCATGGTTAACGTTTACCGAGTGTACACTATACACACACTGCTGTGGGTGTCTTATTCAATCCCCAACAGTCTTAATGTTACAGGTGGGAAACTGAGGCCCAGAGAGGGAAAAGGCCCGCACAGGGTCACAAGCCCATCAGCGTCCCTGTCTTCCCAGTTCCCGCGCAGACCAGACCGTCCTCTGTGGCTGTCGGGTGTGAGGCTGGGAGTCTGGCCCCAGGCTTTGCTGTCTTTGTCCCCACACATTAGCACACACAACAGCCTCCTTTTTGTAGGATGCTCAGTGGTGGCATCTGAGAGACCCTGAGTGTCTGTCTTGGGAGGGACCTCATGGTCACTGGCCACACCCTCCCTGCCCAGAGGACAGAGGGCAGAGCTGGGGCCAGAATCCAGCCTCCTGGCTGCCTGCCATGCCGACTCCATGCTCGCACAGGGCTGGGCCCCTTGTCACTGAGGTCACTCAGCTAGACCCTGGCGTCCCACGACAGTGGGATTGAATTGAGGTGTCTCTGGCTCCAAAGCACTGCAACTTACACGTGCACAGCCCTTGACAGTTTACAAAGCCCTTCCTAACCCCTTAGCTTATTCATTCTCTCATTCAACAAAGATTTGTTGGGCCCACAGTACATTTCGTGCATTTTCTAGGCATTGAGTAAACAGCACTGAGCAGGTGGAGGAGTCCTTGACCCCAGAGAGCTTACGGTCTATTGGAGGAACAGACGTCGTTGGTATAATTCACAAATAAACGCCTCACTACCCGTTGAGCTAAGTCCTCAGTGTAAGAAGGGATGCCGCGGGAGCACCACACCTCAGTGAGGCTGGAAGAATGGATATTGTCCCCATTTTGCAGGTGAGGAAACTGAGACCCACCTAGAGAAGTTCAGTGATTTGCTCAAGGTCACATAGCTGGGTCGAGTCAGGTGATGGAGCTGGGACTCTAGCCTGGGGTCGGTCACTTCTAATTTAGTGCTGGTTCCATTATCCCACAAAACCCATAAGAGAGAGCAGCTCACCAGACTCCTCCTGCTTCCCACCTGCAGACACACACACACACACAGATGTGACTCCTTGACAGAAAGAGTGACCTACGGAGCAGGGTCAGCGAGGACTGTTGCTGTAGAACAGCAAGGCTGGTGGCGATGGCACCGGAATGGCTCCTGAGTCTGTTGTTCCCTCAGGAGGGGCTCGGCTCTCTCTTCTGGCTCCTGCCTGGTCCTCCCGCTTCCACACAGGGTCTGGGACTCCCTGATGCCTGTCCGATACGTTTATTTTCAGCATAAGTCAACCAGAGTTTCTTTCTGTTGTTTGCAAACAGGGACTCTGATTGGTACAGATACTGGTGCCAAAATTGGGGTGCAGGCAGAGACCCTGAGGGGACCATGGGAATCTTGGATTAGTTACTGCCCTAGTTAGGGCTGAAGGCAGAGAAATAGCAGCTAGTACAAGGGCTGGGACCCCGAAGCTCGTGGTACCCAGTGCTGAAACAGCTAATTAAAGTGTCCCATGGTCATCTAAAATGAAGGATCCAGCGAAGGGAGGAGTTCGACGCCTGAAGGAGCGGTGCCATAGAGCAGAATAAAGGGCAGGAGGAGTTGAAGGACTGTGGGATGGAATGTCGTTTATGGCACTGGATAGCTTAAGAAAGAAAATAATGACCAACAATCTCTAGAGCCTTAGCTCAGGGCACGGACTGAAACTCAGGAACTTCCTATGACTCAGGAACAAGAATCTCATCTCTTATCAAGACAGGGCAGAAACAGTGCAAAACCAGATGCTTGGTTTGCTGCGGTGGATTGCTAAATTAGGTTTGTTAAATTCTCAACTTTTGCAGGGTTCTTACATAAAATTTAAGGAATTAATCCAGATAGGGTGAGAATTGAGAATCAAAATGGGAGTGCACACGAGGATGACAGACTCGGTAGTCCAGACTCCCAAACCCTATAGAGTCGACCATGTTGGCCAGACTGGCCCTGCTTCCCCATCAGACGAGGCTGTCCTGCCTAACGGTGTTCTCTCGCAAAGGGAAACCAGAATTCCTCATTGTCCCTCAGGCTTATGACAGGATCGGTTTCCAGCATGTTCCTGGAGACCAATGATGTGTCAAACCTTGGAGGAGAAAGTTTACTCACTGACAGAATCACAAGGTTTTGCTAATTCATCTCAGCAACATTCTAGAGAGTCCATTTCGGGGTGAATTCCCAGAGGAATATCATTTTAAATCTGGATGAATTTCCTAATGTGGATGAGCCTGCCTGAGCTCTGGATTCAATGCTGTGGTTTGAGGGGTTGAAAGAAAGGTATTGATGTAAGAAATTCAGAAGAAAGAAGTGTCTTCCCACCCAAACTCAGACCCCTAAGAGAGCCCGGAAAAGCTTCCCTTCATGAAAACCTTGGAAAAAAGTCATTGATGAGGGAAGTGGCAACCTCTTTGAAAAACCCCTCCAATGGCGGCTCTCTGTGGGCCAGGCATGCTGGTGGAAGCGCCATAGTTGAATGGGCCCTTGATTTTGATGGAAATAGGAGGATCTTAGCGTGACAGAGGCCATGTGGTAGCACTTGAAGGTCAGAGGTTGGGTGGTGTGGTGACCGTCAGGGGGAGCAGAGCAGAATGGCCCAAACTATAGGATTTTTTTGGACATGGTTAATGATCATGGGTTTAAGACCAAAAGAGATGGGGAGCCCACTAAGGTCCGACACTGATTCACGTGATAAAAAAGATGTGCATCTCATGAATAGAAAATGACTTGAGCCATTACGGTAAAAACTTATCAGCACCCCGCCCAGTCAATAGGCAGGACCGGAGTCTGTGGAATGAAGGAGGAATGGGCCCCTTGAGGAAACACTCTGCAATATGAAGAAATTAAATAATAATTTAATTCCTTAAAGCTTTCCTTGTCCTTCCCCAAAGGGGTCTGTGGCCATCTTTCAGAGTAACAGAGTACTTGCAAAGATCCTGAATCTTTTGATAATTAGTAGACACTAGCCCTGAACTGATGCTAATTCCTAAAGACCCAGATTGCTCCTGAGATGTACCAATTAGGGTGGGGGTCTACAGGGATCAGATGATACATGGAATGTTGACAAGTCTGCTCCATGACAGACAGCAGTACTATCTGTGGTTACTTACCCAGGTTCTGAGTGCATTGTTAGACTAGATACCCTCAGGATTGGCAGATTTACTACACTGGCTCCCTGATCCACGGAGCGTGGACCGGCCAAATGAAAGTCACTGTAGGTTCCCACACCACATCAAAATAGTAAGTCAGAGCAACAACACTTCTTGGGTGGAATCATAAAGATGAAAGCTACTGTTAAAGAAAGGTGCAGGGGTAGTGATTTCATTTGACTTTCTAGTTTGGCCCGTGTATAAGATGGATCTTAAAAAATGAAAGTGGATTATTGTAATTAATCAGGTGGCGATTCCAATTACAGTTCCACAATGTTCCAAGTGGGATCTCACAACTGGAGCAAATTAATACATATCTGACACCCGGAGAATATTTCCCCTCCTCTATCCTAGTAATCAGAGAACACCAGAAGTACTTAGATTTCTCATGGCGCGGACAGCAGTCCACCTTCCATCTTGCCTCAGTGCTGTGTCAGCTCTCCAACCTTACGTCTACCTCTCTAGCAAGTTAGTTCACGGGACCTCAATCATTTCATCATCCCTTAGGACATCACACTAGTTTAGTACATTGGTGACATCAGGCTGATAGGACCTAGAGATCAGAAAATGGCGGGTATCTTGAAATACAATTGTGTTCCAGGAGTTGGGGAGGCAGGGGGCAGAAGAGCCTGAGAAACTACAGGGAGCCCAGTGAAACTTCTGGGAAAATAGTAGCCTGAGAAATTCACTATGCCCCCTTCAAAACGAAGCCTAGATTCTTAAACTTCGCATCCCTGATTGTAGGAAAGGGGCCCCTCATTCGGTGGGCTGATTGGATTTTAGAGGTAACATATACTACATTTCTGGATCTACTTCAAGCCATCTCCTGGGTGATCAGAAAAGCTTTCAATGGGATCTGGGTTGAGTTCAAGCCAAGCTTTTAGGATACATCAGATTCAATGGTGCTTGAAGTGTCTGTGGCAGATTGCGATGCTGTGTGGAGTCTTTGGCAAGACTGGATAGGAGAAGTTAGAGCCCCTTCGTTTTTGGAGCAAGGCCATGTCTTCTCTGGCAAATGACTATTCACCTTTGGAGAAACAGTTCTTTGCTTGCCCCTTGGCAAACTGAACACCTGACCACAGACTATGAGGTAATTATTTAGTCCAAGATACCTGCCATGTTCTCTGGTCCGCCTAGTCATTAAATTGAGCATGCCCAAGAATGCCCCTTCATCTGATGGAGATGGTGTAAATGGGTCTGGACTCAGGCAGGTCCTGAAAGCACAAGTATGTTGCCTAGGCAGGTGGTTCGCTATTTCTTTCTCAGCCTACACTTAGTGCTCTCATAGGAATTCCCTAAGGCCAGTTCGTTGAGGAGAAAACATTCTGAGCCTGGTTAACAAATGGCTCTGTGCGTCATGCCGGCACCAGCTGGAAGTGGGATGCTGTGATGTTATAGCCCCACTTACATGTATCCTTGAAGGACAGAATAGGGACATCCTCCCAGTGAGCAGCACTTTGGTGTATCTCACTGTCTTGGTCTGGAAGAACAGAAGGCCTAAGTTCTACAGTGATTCACAGTAAGTGGCAAATGATTCAGCCAGATGGACAGGGACTTGGAAGAGACAAGACTGAAGAATTGGCAAAAGGGGAGCTTGGGGAAGGGGCATGTGTTTGGACTCTCAGAGTGGATCCAGCATCATAAGGATACTATGTCCTATGGGAGCACTCACCGAAAGTTCCTGAAGACTCTGGAAGGGAGGGCCTTAATGAACAGGTGGACAGGATGACCTCATTGTGGATGCCAATTAGTCTCTTTCCTTGGTCACCCCAGTGCCTGCTCAAAGGGCTTAATGACGAAGCAGCCATGGATGTCACCTGGTGGGAGACAGGTGACATCGGATTCCTTCCTTCATGGAAGGGAACAGCAATTTTTCCTCATTGGAATAGCTATTCTGGATTTGGATTTGCTTTCCCTGTCTGCCATAATTCTGCCAGCAAGACCATCTGTAGACTCACTGAGCACCTCATCCATTGTCATAGTGTCCCATATGACATTGCTATAGACCGGGGATTTATTTTACAGAGAGAGATTAAGCCAATGGACTGAAGCTAGTTGAATCCATTGATCATACCAGGTACCCCAATGCCCAGAAGCAGATGGCCCTATAGAATTATGGGGTGACCTCATGAAGAACTTAGTTCCAGAGCCAAATGGAATTAAAAAACACTGTGATGTCAGGGGCCCATCCTATAGGATGCCATATACACTCTTAACTATACGTGGTGCTATTTCTCCCAGAGCTAGAATGAGTGGCTAGGGGAACCAAAGAGCAGAAGCAGAGGTGGCGCCATTCATGATTCCACCTATGACTCTCTCCCCAAACTTGGGGTTTAGAAGTGTTAGTGTCCAAGGAAGGAATGCTCCCACCAAAGGACTCAAGTGGAAATTGAGGATGCCAGCTCACCACTGAAAACTCCGTACGTCCCCGGGCAAACAAGCAGACAAGGGTTACAATTCGACTGGGGTTAGTGATTCTGACTTTCAGGAGGAGATCAGCTTTCTCATACTCAGGGGAGCAGGGAGTAATAGGGATGGAAACTGTCTTAGGCTAAAAGTTAACTGAAGACCACCGCAGCCCCGGGTGGGCAGGACCTCCAAGGTCTCAGATAGGAATGACTGGGTGAGCTTAGTGGGTAAAGAATCTGCCCAGGGAAGGAGGAAATTGATAAAGACCAACTATTTTTTCAAGACAAGTAGCAGAAGAAGATCTGTAGCATTTACCTATAGATCCTTTTTTTCTTCCACGTCAGGTATATTTTAACCAGTGATTCTTAATCTCTGATAAGCATACAAATCACCTGGAGAGTCTTGTTAAAAACGCAGATTCTGAATTAGGATGTCTGGGTTGAGGCCTGAGAATGGGCATTTCTGAGCAGTTTTTCCTGATGTCTTTGTATAAAGTAACCCTTCCCAAGTCACTCCCTTTCTAATTACCCTGCTTTTTTTCCTTCATGGCAGTGATCACTATCTGAGATTGTTTCTTCACTCATTTATTCCGTCTCTTAACTACATGTAAATTGCATGAGGAAAGAGACCTTGAATGTCATCTTTCTATTCCCAGCACCTAGGACAACATGAGACGCATAGTAGGCACTCTATAAATATTTGTGGAATGAATGAATGAATGTATGTAACTCACGCAATCGCTTGCACTTCCATGTACACCTAGAAACACAAACACACACATAAGGGCACACACATGCCTAGACGTATACGAGATGGCACTAGTTAGAAACATACACACACACAAGCGAGTGTAGAGATTCACATCCACAAACACACAGATGGGTGATCCACATATATATGTACATGCAGATGCACAAGAGCACAGCATAAACGCACACTTCCTCCAGGAAACCCAGACATCAGAGTCCCAGGTGCCGCTGGCCAGTCTCGCAGCACCTCAGGCTGGGCCCTTCTTGGCTGCCTTCCCACCCCGTCTAGGTGGTCAGTTTCCCCAATCAGGGCAGAGGAAGAGCTCAGAGCTTGGACCCCCCCACCTGCCTCCCTGAAGCACCTGCTGATCTCTCCCTACCGCGCCCCGCCCAGGTCTGAGCTAGTATGTGTCAGTTGGTGCGGCTGGGTCCAGAGCGTGTCTTCCCTCCAGGCGGTGTGTCGATGGCCCCTTCTCCCCAGTACTGGCCAGGGACGGTGGGGACGCCCAGCGGGCTCTCAGTCTGCAGATGAGAAGCCTGAGGCCAGAGACAGGCGTCACGCGGAAAGGTTCCGAGGCCAGAATCTTCACCATTCTGAATGTGACGGGTTCCCTCTATGACTCAGGGCCCTGGGGCCTGCTCCTGCGTGCCCCATCCCTCTTTGTAGAAAGGGGTTGTAGCAGTGGCCCAGGCCCCAGTCTATTTTGTTTTCGGTTATCTGGCCAGGAAGCCAGGAAGCTGCTCTGAGCAAGTTTCAGCAGACAGACCCCTGTGTCTGCCTAAGATCCCTGCTCCTGATAATCCCCTAGGAAACCCCGCAACCTCACCTCCTCCTGGGAGCCCCCTCAGCTGCTTTGCTTTGAGTCCCTGAGTAGCCACGACCCAGGCCTGACAGGCCTCCACTACCCACAGCTGGAGGCTTCTCTGAACCTGCTCAGGGAGGGGCAGGGACGGGTAGTCAGGGCCTGCTTGTACGCACAGGGACAGGGAGCTCACCACCACCCAAGGGGCCCAGGTCCCCCCACCACAGAGAGTCCTGCTTTGAAGTGACTCTAAGTTCGTGCCTCCCACCCCACCTGCTCCTATTGCTCCAGGACAGCCCTTTAGGATTTGGAGACAGGGCCTGTATCTTCCCTGAGTCCTCGCCTCTCCCTCGTGACCGTCTCCCGAATTTTACCCCGTGCAAAGAGGACATGCCTCAAATTCTCATTATTCATCTATTCAATCGTTCATTCAACAAACATCCGTTGGGTCCCCACTATGTGCTCAGCACTGTGCTGAGCTCTGGGCCTCAACAGGGAGCCTAACACACAGTGTGGTGTTCGTGGGGCATCTGTCCTCCTCAGAGACCAAAGGGAATTGTAAAAATATGAATAAAAATAATGTTACAACATGTTGGATAATATTCTAAGAAAGAAAGAAATATTGTCCTGATGTGTAGAAAATGATGGGGTGAAACCCACTAGGCTGTGTGGCTCAGAGTCCTCTTTGAAGAAGGGCTGTTTAAGTCGTGATCTGAAGGACAAGGAAGAGCCAGTAGGAGAAGAGCTGGCCCTTGCGTGGCCTCGGGTTACTGCTCTTATCTCGTGGGGCACCGAGAAGAGGTGATAGCGGTCCCAGGTCCAACGCTGACCCGCTGTGTGAACTTGCACATGTTCTTGACTTCCTGACGCCTCAATTTCCTCATATGTTTGATGTGCATAATTATGCCTGAAGAGCTGTTAGAAGGGACCAAGGAGGTAGGCAGCTTCTACATTGTAACCAGAATCACCCTCTGCACTGGTATGGGAGTATGGGTCACAAGCCTCTTCATTTTCCAGTTAATTGCTCAGTATCAACATGTTCAACTTAATGGGGGTCCAGTACACCTGGATTGGAGCCATTGCCTGCCCTTGTCCAAACGGGCCCAGGAGGTTCTCTGTCCAGAGAGAGAATCCTGCTTCCAATCCTAGGAAGGGAACAACGAGTCCTCCTCAGGCCATCAGTGTTACTGCTCCTGCTGCTGCCATGTCCGGGCGCTGTTGAAGAGATGTTCTGCGCAGCCTCGTGGACCCCTGGCCTCCCTGGTGGTGGAGCCTGCGCTCCTGTGATCTCCGGGGGTTGGCACCAAGGTTACAGCTTCCTTAGACTTGCGTTCACACGTGTGGCCATCGGCCCTGAAGCAAACCACCATCCCAGGCCAAGAAGGGCTTCTAGCCTCGGCCACATGGGGAACCAGAACCAGCCGTCCTACCGGTCTCCCAGGCCCTGTGCCGAGCCGGGTGATCATTTCAGACCCTCCCCTCACCCATGGGGAGTGGGGCAGTCCTTGGTGTCTTTTCTGGGCGATGGGTTATCCCCACCTTCAAGACATAGCACTAAACATGGGGGATTCTGGTCCCTTGCAGATTTTCCTACCAACATCTCAGAGGCCAGCTCTGCCCGCCAAGGGAAGGGGGATAAGCCTTTGTCAGGCCATAGCAAGTCCTGCCACACCCCTCCCCAGGACCACAGGGGCCTTCTGGCTTTGTGTTTGCAGAGCTGAGAAGGAGATGCTTCCCCTGCTCCGGCCAAGGGAAAAGTTCCTGAACAAGGAAGGCCTGTTGCAAGGGGCGCCTCCATTCGTACTTAGGCAGAGAACTAGCTGGCAGCTTCTTGTACCCCCGAACCCTAATGTAAACTCCTCCTTCCCAGGTCCTCTGCTATGATGCGGCTTCCCATTCCATCCTCGCCAACTGCCCAGTGCAGGAGGAGCTGTTGCAAGGAGTGCCTGGAATGATGTATGATTTGGGCCGAGAAGAGGGGGCTACTTAATGAACGACAGGTGTTACTGTTGCTGTTATTCTCTGAATGCAGTTTGGGCTCCCTTTCAACGCTGAAAACACATCTTAGACCCCTCGCTTAAAGATTGCTTGGGGCCTGCCTTCTTGACTTGACGCAGCCCCCTCCCCAGTGTGAGAAAAGAGCAGCCTTTAAGGCGTCCCTGAGCTGTGGTTGAGAGGCCGTGCCCTATCCCCCTGCCCAGTGCTTGCCTGCACCCTCCAGATGGGCCGGCCAGGTCTTCCCCAGCATCAGGGAGAGTGAAGGGCATCAGGGAAAATGCATCTGGGGCCTGTAGAAGCAGGCATTCCATCTGGCAGCCAGGTGGGCAGGCGGAGCCCCCGGGCTGGGCTGAGGAGAGGCCAGATTGCTGAGCCCAGCTGGAGAAGGGGGAGTACGCAGTGCCTTGCCTACTTGGCAGCAAGGTCCTCCTCCCTGCAAGGTCCAGGCTGTGTCCACAGTGAACCTAGCCTCAGTCCCTGCCTTCCGGATGGACAGCAAGCAGAGGCCATGATCCACCCTGTGGCTGTGGCATCATCGGTGGGCAGTGCCAACCCCAACTGGAGGGGGCGCACCCATGAACAAATGGCCTCCTGATAATGTCTGATGTTGGCATGGACACCCCTGCAAGTCCCCTTCAAAGTCCCCAAATCTGAATGCTTCAAGGTGGGTGACCTTCTCTGAGCCCAGGAGTAAGTGAGCAAACTCCTCTTGGTTCTCTGAGGGATGTCGTGAGAAGGGGTAGAGAGAGAAGCATCAGTTTGCTGTATGTCTTAGCCAAGTCAGGCCACCTCTGCAGCCTGCAGTGTCCTCTGGTCCTCCTTTCTGGATCTGATATTCAATGGAATAATAATAAGATAAATAATAACAACCAACTTTCTGAGCACTCATCTAATTAAATCTCCTGAGCGAGTACTAATATTATCCCCATTTCATAGACAAGGAAACTGAGCTTAGGAAAGATAAGTGAATTGCCCGACGTCATGCGGCGGGTTAGGGGCAAAGCCTGGATTCCAAGCCGAGACTCAGAGTGCAAAGTCTGATATGCTTAACCCTTCTGTGCCATCCGGGTCTGTCTTTTGGACACTGTGGAGATGAGCTAGCCAATGCTAGGCCGTTGCTGGTCTTTTGAGGATGAGAATTGATCCATCCTTGTTCTGGTTTTGTGCTCTGTGGCTTTAAGAAAACTTTTCTTCTCTTTCTGCTGTAGTCTCTGAAGAAACTGGCCAAGCTGGCTTGGAACCACCAGCCAAAAGAACTCCGTGTGAGTAAGTCAAGCAGGCTCTTGCCTAAGAAAGCAGATGTGTGTGTGGAGGGGAGGGACCAGGGAGTAATTAGGGCGATATCTCAGGGGGTAAACTTGCCTTCTTCTTGGGGGAAGATGGCGGCCCAGCTGTCAACAAGGCCTCCTTGGCTCCCTTCTCTGGGCTGGGCACTGTGGGGGGTAGAGGGATGTCAGGAGCTCAGAGATCCCTCCCAGGTCTGAATGCTCTGACATGAAGACACCCCAGCTTTCTCCCCGCTGCACCACCTCCCCCACACCCTGGAGCTCAAATCCTGTTAGGAGAGATAAGCTTTATACACGCGAAAGTGAAGGAACAATAAGATAGTTTGTGCCAAGTGTGTGGTCTCTCTACTCATTAATAAGCACCTATTGAGTCTTCCTGGGACCAGGCCCTGGGCTAGGCAAGGGGGATACTGAGATGAAAGGGACCCAGGCTCCGCTCTTAACACAGGACCAGTAGGAAGGATGGGCTTGCTAACCAATCAAGGCCAAGGTGGAGGAAAGAAGTTCGGAGGCCTGTGGTAGCACGCAGTCATGCCAAGCATGGGGCTGAGTACTTCTCGTGGATTTTCTTATTCAACCCCTACAAAATTCAATGAGGTGGGACTATTACTGCTCCCATTTTATATGTGAGGGAACTGAGGCTTAGCAAAGGTTCTAACTTGCCCCAGATCCTGAAGCTTGTAAGAGGTGGAGGCAGGACATGGATCCGGAAACAAAGCTTTAAAGGCCAAGTCCTCTCGTGCCATAGAGCAGGGTGTTGGATGTGTGCATAGTGGGGAGCTCAGGATGTAGGCTGCGGCTGGATTGTGGAAAGCCCCCAAGGCCTTGTGATTTCACCCTGGACCTAGTGAGGGATGCTCACAGAGATGGCCAGTAGGTGTTCCATCAATCCAGAGGAAGATGGCTCTGGTTAGGGAACAGAAGCATCATTGAGGATGGAAGCTTGAGCTGGCTATCATTGGATGAATCGCATTAGAGAAAGAGAGAACGGGGCGGGGGGAGATTTGGGGAGCTAAGGGGAGGAGGGGGAGATGGAGGGAGCCAAGAGGAGGAGGGGGAGATGGAGGGAGCCAAGGGGAGGAGGGGGAGATGGAGGGAGCCAAGGGGAGGAGGGGGAGATGGAGGGAGCCAAGGGGAGGAGGGGGAGATGGAGGGGGCCAAGGGGAGGAGGGGGAGCCTCCCTAGTGAGGATGGGGGAAGGTGTGTGTAGAGAGTTAAGGACCGGGAGCACTGGAAAAGTAAGTCCCTGAATTCCATACTAGAGTTGGTCCCTGGGGCATTCAGCGCTGCCTGTGTGGACAGGGGCATGGCCCGGGCAGGTGGGGCTCTGGGATGCTATATGCCAGGCATAGTGTGGCTGTGGGATGAGCAAGACAGACATGGCCCCTGGCCTTCACGGGATTTACAGTCCAGGAGCCGAGACAGACATGAATCAGGCAACCACAGGCACCCATGGGTGAGTGCAAACAGCCTGCCAGCTGGTGAAACCCCAGGGCCCTGGGGGAAATGCGGGCTGGTGGGAAATGTGGGAAGCAGCCCTTGGCCTGATCTCTTGGGGATGGGTTGGGGGGAGAAGGAAAAGCATTCCAGGCAGAGAAAACAGCAAGAGCAAAGCCTCGGAGATGGGAAGAAATACGGTGAATGGAAAGAAAATCTACAAGGTCAGGGTGGCTGGAGCTCAGAGAGCTAGGGCGAGGGTGGCATAGGTGCCAAACCTTTTGGGGTTTTACTGGAGAACAACTGGAAGATGGCAATGAGCTTTAAGCAGAGAAATGACATAAAAATCTCTGTGCTCTAGAAAGATCCCTCTGGCTGCTGTAAGGAGAATGGAATGCGGGGTAAGTGTGGCTTTGAGAGACCAGTTAGGACTCCCCCCCAGGGGAAGGGTGGAAGAGTCCTGGACTGAGGTCATGGTTCTGGAATCAGGAGGTTGGGATGGATTGTACAGGCATTTGGAAGGTAGCCTCAGCAGGATTTGGTGACTGACTGGGTGTGGGGGTGAGGAAGAAGAAAGGCCAGAGGCTCCCAGGTCTTCCACTTGCATGACAAGGTGCATGGTGGGGCTGTTTACAGAGATGGGGACTTGGGGGAGGAGTGGGTTTTGAGAGATAGAATCATGAGATGGTTCTAGACTTGCTCGGTTTGAGTTGTCTTTGAGACACCCAGTGGAGACAGTTGGGTGCCCAGGCCCGGGGCTCAGGAGACAGGTCTGGGCTGGAGATGTGGATCTGGGAATCATTGGCTAGAGATGGAAATTCAACCCGTGGGAATGCCAAAGGAAAGAGCATGGGAAGAGGAGAGGGCCCAAGATAGAACGTCAACGCTTGGTTGAAGGAGGAGCTGACAAAGGAGGTTGAGAAGCTGCTGGCAGAGCAGTGGGGGAAAACCAAGAGGGGTCTCAGAAAGCCCCTAGGAGGGAGTGGTCGACAGGGGAACCGACACAGAAAGATCAGGCGGGTTGAAGGCTACACAGGGCCCGTTGCATTTAGGGAAATGGAGTGACCAGTGACTTGAGCAGGAGCAGTTCGGGTGGAGGTGGAGAGGGAGCAGAGGCAGCCGTGTGGGTTGGGGAGTAGGAGGTGAGGCTGAGGAGACAGGACCTGGGGACATCAGGTCACCACGAGGAATGGGGCTGAAGGAGAAGGAACGGGCTGGGTGGAAGGAGAAGAGAGTGGAAGAAGGTTTGCTTTGTCTGCGTGGGTTTAGGCTGGGAGGATGTTTCAGGTGAGGTGGAGAGGGAGGTTCTGGGTTTTTTCACAGACTAGACCCTTGAGGCTAAGAAAAGCAACCACAAAAGCCCACAAGCGCCCTGGGAGAAAAGGAATTTAGCTTTTTAGCTGAGTAGCAAAAAGGCAAGCCAGCAATTGCCCTTTGGCTCCGCCAGGGAAGGTCAGAGAAAGGCCTCCTGAGGGATGGAGAGGGGAGAAAAGTTGGGGGGAGAGAGAGTGAGCTTTGCTAGGAGGATGAGAGAGAAGCGTTCTCTGCAGGTATATTCAGGGGTGGGGAGGAGCGCAAAGTGAGAACAAATAATAAAGATTCTTCTGCGCAGCTAAGGTTTTCTTTCTGTATGCTTTGGGACTATCCTATTTAAAGTTTGGTGTTTGAACTTGACTCTTAGCCATGGCAGCTTGTATGGGAAGAGTTCAGGCTCGGAAAAGAGGAGATCTGGCTCCTGGTCTGGCTGGTCCCTTAACTGGCTTTGGGGCCCTGGGCCTCAGCTTCCCATATTCAAGTTGGGCTGGAGGTGAGTGTTTCTAATATTTTCTTGTGAAGTAGTTTGACAACCTTGCTTCCTGCTGGTGGCTTGATATGTTTGCAGCATGGGACTGCATGAAGTAACATAGCACATGTCATGACAGTAATAGGTAACGTGGACTGGGTACCATCTCTGTGATCTTCACTGTGCCAGGAGCTTTGAAACCAAGGCTCACTTCCCCAGGGCCACACTTCCAGGAAGTGGCAGGGCTGGGATTCTGTCATACCATGGCTCCTCTGACTGGGGAGACACACAGGCCACCTGTCCTTCAGAGGAAGGCATGCCCACTAGCTTGGATCCTTCTTTGGACCACAAGGCTGTGCGTGGGCACAGGCCAACTAGACCTGTCAGACCAAATCCAGGTCGGGATGAGTGGGCCAGATGGGGAGAGCATCCCAAGATGGAGGGTCAGGGCTGGGGCCGAGGAGGGATCGGTGGAGACCGAGGTCAGAGACCAGATCGTGGAGATGTTGAGTGCCGCATCGAGGGGTCTGAACTGGACCCTGTAGAGATGGGAGCCACGGAAGATTTGCAAACTGATGGCAGGATCCATGTCAGACGGGTGTGGATGAGCATGGAACCCAGCAAGGAAGAGGGCGAGTCATAGACCCAGAGGGGTTGGTAAGTTTGGAAGGTGAAGGAACAGAAGGACTGGCCTGAGGGAGGTGTTGGCCTCTCCAGGACCAAGGCTAGGCTGCCCATTTCCTTGGAAAGGGGCAGGGAATCTGAGCAGGCCAGCTCTGGCCCTGAGCCCATTAGAGAGATGGGTTGGGACACATCTGAGGCTGTTTGTCTCAGTGGGATTTTGTTGTTTGTTTACAAACTGATCTCCTACCTTTGCCTGCAACTGGGAGCCTGGGAAAGCCCTAACCTGTTGCTGGCTTGGCCTCAGGCGTCTCTTGTCTCACTGCCTCTCGGGTACCTTGGTGGGTCACCTGGTCTCCCCTCCATCTATGGCCAAGCTGCAGCTCCAAGGGCCCTGCCTGCCTCCCTGCCACCGTTCCTCCAGGGCCTGGGGCAACTCAGACCCCAGTAGAGGCTTGTTCTGGGTTCAGGCTCCCTGGAGCCCCCCATCTCCCTTGCCACATGAGTGTGTTCTCTGCCACCACCCTCACCACTCGGGAGTCAGAGCTGTGCATCACCGAGGACACCTCACCGCACATTGATACAGCTTTTCTTTCCGGGCACTTTCACACCTGTGATTATCCCACTTAACGCTCCTCCAACGTGGGAAGGTCAGTGGTTGGGCCTTAGGCCCCGACCCAGGTCTCGGAGCAGTTACAAAACCAGAACCAGAGGCGGGGGCTCCTCCTGCTCCTGCTCAGGGCTGAGAGACCCTAAAGGGCTGAGCTGGAAAAGGCCAGAGACACAGGACCACCTGGCTTCCAGTTCTGGCTCTGGTGTCCTTCACTGTGTAACCCTGAACAAGTCCGTCCTCCCTCGGGAGTGCAGGAGAGGAAAGGCTGGATGAGATGCTGTTTGCATTCCGTTCAAGTCTGAGAGCCTACAGAAGACTGAACTGAATCCTTTCTTCAGCAAAGTTCCTTGGCCCTTTCTATGGCCAGGCGTGCTGGGGGCTCAGGCCACTATGGCAGATGTCCTTGGGTCAGTGTGACCCATATGAAAGGCCTGGTGCATAGGGTCCAGTCGCTGGACACAAAGAGCCAGCATCCAAAAGGCCGCCAGGGTTAGTAAGGGGATTGGCACCTGTCAGCCTGGCTTCTGAAAAACATCACAGAGACCCCCAGACCCCTCTCATGGCCTCTTTTGTCCTCAATTCTCACCTGTCCCAAGTCCCTCTTTCACCCCCACCCCTGCCATTGCCTCAAACCGCCCTCTTCCCCTGCCCGGCCTGGCGTTTTCTCTCTCTTGCTCCTGGCCCTTCTATCTCCTGTTGTGCACGTTGCTCTGTCACGCGACTCTTGCCCTTCCAGCCTTTCTGTCTCTGCCTTCCTCTGCTTCCTCTTCACCCAGGCTCAGGATCTCCTCAGAGGTCCGGTGGGGAGGGGAGAGATGGAGGCCGAGGGCAGAGGCACACCCCATCCACTGAAGGTACGGGGGGCCCCAGAATGGATGCTCTATCCTAGGTAGCCCTCGGCCAGGAGCCACGGGCTGTGGTGGGGGGACAGCAGGTAGGGGCCTCCTGCCTTAGTCCTTGTTTCCCTTGCCCAGGGGCCTCAGGGCCTCCTTCAGTGCAGGTCTCTGAGTGTCCTCAGGCCCAGGCCCACCCCATCCCCTGAGACCAGCTGTGGCAAGGGACTAGCAGGCAGAGCCCAAGCTTGCATCCTGCACAGGGATGACCTGAGACAACAGGGTCCCTGCCTCAGAGACCCTCAGAGCAGGGAACGTCTTCAAGTCTGCCCTGCCCCCATTTTACAGGTGAAGAAACTGAGGCCCAGAGATGGGAGGGCTGTATCTGAGCTGAGATTTGAAGCCAGTCCTCCTAACTTCCAGGCCAGGCTTCCTTCTGCAGCACGATGTTGTCTCATAGGTATCGACCATTATTATTACTGTTATCGTTATTATTACTTGTATTGCCATCATTATTATTGCTGTCACTGCTTTTGTGGTGACACTACTTTTGGCCGGGCACTCAATTAATCCTTCCTACAACTGTTATATGCAACAGACGTTCTTATCCCCATTGTACAGATGAGGAACTGAGGAGGCTCGGAGAGGCCCAATGACTCTCCTGCAGTCTCCCGGTCAGTAGCGGGCAGTATGGGGAAGTGGTCTCAGCACCGGAGATCAAAGCCCAGTTCTCTGCTCATCAGCTGTGTGGTGTTGGGGGGATCACTTGCCCTCTCTAAGTCTTAGCTTCATTCCGTAGAACAGAGCTACCCATTCCTACCTTGGGGGTGGCTGTGAACACACCTGGCAGCACCGCTAGGGCCCATGGCTGTCACTAGCTGTGTGCCCTCGGCACATCCCTCACCCTCTCTGAGCTTTGAGGCCTTGTCTGGGAATGGGGAAAGCAACACCCCCTTCAGAGGCTTGGTGTAGGGGTCACAGCAGAGAGGGTCCTGGCAAGGTGCTGGTGCTCAGCAAACCACGGCTCACCTGAAGCTGCCTAATCTCTAAAGGAACAGGGCCCCGTGGTTGGGTGCGCACGTGGCTTCCAGTTATCCACCGTCCTGTAAGCATGGCTGCAGGGAACGTCCTTCGGGCTCTCTAAGATTGTTTCCTACAGGTCAAGTCTGGGGATTGGCTGTTACACGGATCAAAGTGCACAGACGCTTGCGCACAGTAGAAGCTCTTGGTTGGGAGCAGAGGTCTGGAGCCTTATGGACTGGGTACAAACACCTGAGCCGTTTCCTTGTGTGTGGGCTTGGGCAAGTGACTTCACCTCTGTCCGCCTCAGATCTCTTATCTGTCCATCAGGGTAGTGACAGTGCCGGTCCCAGGAGATTGCCACCCGACAGGAAGAGAATGCTCATAAACCCTGCCTTTTATTGTGCTGCCGTCTGGCTCTGAGCTCTCTGCACCAGTCAATCCATAGGAAAACCCAGCTGAATGAGGGGAAGAGCTGCTGACTGAGGTCACATGGTCTGTGTACAGATGGTGGCCCAGAAATATTTGGGGCTTGTTTCTGCCCCTCCTCTGGGAGACTCTCCGGGACCCCCGCCAGGGCTAGAATTGAGAAGAGGCAGAAGCTGTGGTGGCCTGAGACCTTATGCAGGGAGCAGGGGTGGCTGAGACCTAATGCAGGAAGCAGGGGTGGCTGAGACCTAATGCAGGAAGCAGGGGTGGCTGAGACCCTATGCAAGGAGCAGGTGTTGGGAAAATGGGGAAGGGAAGGAGATGGTTGGATGAAAGTTCCAGAAGGCTTTCCTGGCCTTAAATGATGCCTACTGACCTCTCGAAATTTCCTTTTCCATGGCCACACTTTTGCTCTGTGGTTTGCTCTGCCCAGAATGCTCTTCCCGGCCCACCTGCCTCAAGTCGCATGGCCTTCTCCCCCACTGGACAGTGATGGGGTAGAGCCTCCCTCATTTCTGTCTCCCCGGGCTCAGCACTCCTCAAGGAATGTTGATTGAATAGAATGAGCTTGGGCATTTCCCAGCTGGTCTGGACCAATTCAAATTTTCTAATGGAGAAATGGAAGCTGCAAAGGCAGAAGAACTTGTCCACAGCCACATGGTCTGTCCGTTAACCCGTTTCTCACATACCTGCATGGTGCCTAGTGCGGCTGCGTGCTTGGTCAGGAAGGGTCAAGGTGTGGCAGAAGGAACACGGGTTTGGGGATCAAAAGACTCAGGTTCAAGTCCCCTCTCTATCCCTCCTTCGCTGGGACCTTGGGCTTGTTAGGGCCCTTCTCTAGGTGTCGTTCTCCACTCGTAAAATGGAGGTGAGAAGCCCACCTCCTTCTGGAGGCAGGTGTGAGGAAGGATTGAGGACACTGTGCCAATTGCACTGAGTGTGACGGTGGCCACGGGCCCCCGTGGGGACGGGGCTCACAGGAGACAGGTGGCCGGGTCAGGTCTGGAGTCGGGCAGGCCTGGGCCAAGTCCCAGCTCCTCCGCTTACCAGCTGTGCAATCTTGGACAAGTCACCTCTGCTCTCTGAGCCTCAGTTCCTCCCCTGTGAACTGACACCTCCTCAGAAAGGCCTTCCTTGACTACTTTATCCAAAGTGGCCTTCCCCAGCTTCCCTCCCATCCACCCCTTCATTTCTTCCATAGCGCTGGTCACACATTGCAGCTAATGCTTCCTTTTCTGTTGTCTGTCTCCCCCTTCCAGAATGTATGCTCCGTGAGAGAGGGGTTTTGTCTGTCTTGTTCCCTGCCACTTCTCCGGGACCCAGCCCAGTGCTGGCACATAGTAGGCACTCCGTGAAGATTTGTTGATTGAATGGATGGATGAATAAGTGGATGCAATGGAGTTAATAATTCCAACTCTTAAGGGCATTTAGAGATGCAAGGAGACAAGATGTGTAATGTGCCCAGCCCAGCACAGAGTAGGTTCACTCAGTAAGGATGGACCTGCTGTTACCATCTTGAAGATGAACTTTGCAGGCCCCTCCCAGGAAGTCGGGCCCATGGCAGAGGGCAGGACAGCCCAGTAGCTCCCACGGGGCAGCTTCCACGTCCCGGCTTGAGCTGGGCCTTCTAATTGCTCCCGTCTCCTTGGCAGCCTCAGCAGCCGTCTAATGAGTTTGCAGCCGACTGGGCCTCTGGGCCAGGCCGCACGGCCCAGGCCTGCCAGCCCCTCCACAGGCAGACAAAGACCCTCTGTCCCTGGAATCTGCCTCCTGTCCACCCCATGCATCCTGACAAACCGAGGTCCTGGCTGCCAAGCTCCACTTCTCCAGTGGAGGAGCCCAAGTCTCCCACGTGAACCAGGCGCACAGAGCAGAGTGAAGGAGCATTTGTCCTGGAGAGTGGGGTCCTGGGTCCAGGTCTCCTCTGCTCCAACCACTGGGTGATGTGGGAGGCCGTGGGATGTCATGACCAAGAGCGTGGCCTCTGGAGTCAGACTGCTTGGGCTGGAATCCTGCCTCCATCACCCACCAGCCCTGTGACCTTGGGCAACTCCCACACCTCCTTAATCCTCAGTTTCCTCGTCCTTAAATCAGGAATAGGTTACGTGAGTGAATGGGGGTAGATGCTCAGCAGAGCTCCTGGCGCATGTGAAGAGCTGCCATAATTGTGGTGGGTCCCCTTTTGACCCGTGTCCTCAGTCCTCTCGCCTGTTCAAGGGGGAGTCCCTGACTTTGGCACTATCGACATTTCGGGCTGGGTCACACTGTGTTTGGAGGGCCGGCCAGCCTGTGCATTGTAGGCTGTTCAGCAGCTTCCCTGACTTTCACGGACCCATTTCAAGGTTTCCTGTCAAAATCTGAAATATTCCTATTTGCTACAGGGACCCCAGAGCCTCCCCCACGATCTGAGTCATCGTAAAACACCCCTGCCTTATAAACACCCACGTCTAATGTCCCATCCCCGTCAAAATAACCCCCCCAGTCGGGGGCCCCAAATGCTTCGGGCTGCTGGTGGTGAGTGTTAAGGCTGTGAGGTTGATGGCAGCTTCTTCATGGAGAGAAACCAGAAGCTAAATTATGCAAAAGCTGCAGCAGGACCCAGCCCTGAGTGTGCTGGAAACTCCTTGGAGCATTCCCTGTAGCGTTTCCCTGGAGATTTCCATCTTCCTCCTGGAGCACCCAGGGCCACCAGCCCATAGCCCTGCTCTATGTCCTGCTGTGTCCCCTCTCTGGCTCTGCTGAGCCCAACTCCTCGGCCCAGGCCCAGCACTCACCAAAGTCATCTCCCTCCATGCCCTCCCCCTGTGCTTCCCTGAGCGAGCGTTCTGCATCTTCCAGCTGCTGTGCCTCTGCTGGCCCTGTCCCCCCGGCCCTGAGTGCCCTTTCTCCACTCACCCCCTTCCAGGCCCAGCTCTGAGGTCCCTCCTCCTGAGGCTCTCCCAGATTGCTCCGTCAGGCTCTGCCCTGCCCCAGGCTCCAGAGCCAGCCCTGAGCTCACCGCTCCGCTGGAACACATGTCTGCCCAGCATGGCATCGAGTTTATTTATGAGGCTGTCTGTCTGCCCCCGGTCCCGGGAGCCCCAGGGCACGTCCCTGTCTGATTCATGGCCTGGTGCGGGTCTGGCCAGCATCAGGGAGCGTGTGCAGAGCAGCGCTGACGTGAACTGGCTCTGGGAGGAGGCATCGTGAGGTCTGGTTGGCATGGAGCACAGGCCCAGGGGTGGCAGGGCCTTACTGGTGCCAGGGCTGCTGTAGGAGACTGGGAGCCCTTCTTGGCTCTCCTCCCTTCACAGCCTCGCTCACCATCTCTCCCTCCCACCTTCTCCCTCAGTGGCGGACTCATTCACTCAGTAACTTCTCTCCTTCATTCATGCATCTACCTGCTCCTTTGCGTACCCATTCACCCATGGGGCAGCTCATTCATTCACTTCTTTACTCCCTCCTTTATTCATCCAACAAACATTTCCTGAGCTCTGATAGTACACCCAGTGCTGCCCTCTGTAGATGCCCCGGACATGCAGAGAGACACTGGCCTCAGCCCAGCTCCAAAGACCTTCTATGCAGGAGTGGTGGCAGCTGGGGGTGTGGGGTGGGGGCGACACAGACTTATAAACAAATGACTGCTATAATCAAGTAATTGGCAATGTGACTGTGGAGGAATCTGGGCTGGCTTCACAGAGGAGGTGGCATTCAAGCTTAGCCTTGGGGATTAAGAAATAGCAAGTAAGAGCTGGAGGGTGGGCCTGGAGCTTGGGGAGGGGGAGGAGGAAAGATGACAGAGCAGCGGAAGCGATGCTTTCTGTAGGACTGGCCAGCTTCTTGGCTCAGTGACTGGTGAGGGAGAAGGAGGGACAAGAATTGGGTTCAAACCCCGTCCGTCATCCAGATAGACTGAATCCACAAATACACAGTCAGTGCCTGCTGTGCACCAGTGCCCCAGGGGCTGGAGGTGAAAGGACAGCGCAGACACCCGCCTCAAAGAGCTTACGTTCCAGTGCGGGGAGACAGATAACCGGAAAAACAAATCCAGCGTGTAAAGCTGGACGGGTGACCCATGCTTTACAGGCTGTGGCCCGGGGTGCTTGTTGGAGATTGTGTGCAGGGAGGCCCTCTTTGAGAAGGCAACACTTGCGAGCCATGCTGCATCTGGGGAGGGTGTCCACGCCGATCCCTGCTGGGCACTTGACCTGCTTGTTGAGGGCAGGGACTGGCATCGGTTCAACATCACAGCCCAGCCGGCATGGGGCTGAGCAGCTGTGGAGCCCATGGCAGCCATGGCTGATGCCTTCATCTGGGCATCCGTCCACCCGCTGTACCAGGCAGCCCTGGGGCAGGGACGAGACCTTCATCTCTGCACCCGATGCCCAGCATGGGACCTGGCACACATGGCTCCCCAGGAACCAGAAAGCCACACAGGAGTCAGAATGGGGCAGGAGACTCAGGGACAGCTGCTACCCATCCAGGCAGGGGTCAGGGGGGATAAAGAGGTTTAGGGGGTCTGGAGGGGTCTGGGCACCCATGGTGGACAGGTTGTCTTTTAGCGGGAGCCCAGTCCTTCATGGGGGAGGTGAGCATGGGGGAAATTCAGAGCCACTGCCACTCCAAGGCAGGAGTAGGAGGGGCATGTTTTGGCTTTTCTAGAGTGGAGATTCTAGAAATGGGGTCCACGTGGCACCCTGTAGGGGTCCAGACTGAGGCTTTCTCTGATCCTGGAGCCAGAGGCTCTGGAGAGAGACAGAGTCCAGGGACCAAGGAGAGGGATGAGGTCCAGGGAGGAGAGGGCAGCGGGCAGAAGGTGAACAGGTCCTGGGGAAGCTGTCTCTTCTCCAGCTCTTCATCTTTCTTCCTCCCTCCCTAAGCTCTGAGCCCAGAGCCCAGCCTCTCCAGCCTTGCTGGTGGGTATGGGGTCAGCCTTAGGATTTCTCCTGGCCTGAGCAGAGGCTCCTGGCTTCCCCAGTCTGGAAGAATGTCAGAGATTGGCCCGCTGGGCTTGGACGCTGCATGAGGACTAAGCTGGGAGGAGGATAGGGAAGCCAGGGCTTTAGGGAGTGATGGGGACCCTGGGGCAAAGCAGGGGGCACCAGGGACTCTAGGGTCTGGGCTGTGGCTTCTGGTCCCCAGAGCCTGGAGACTCCTGTGGAGATGCTGAGGAGAATCCAGCACCGCTTCTGCAGGAAGGGTGTGAGCCCAAGCTGGGAGTTTGCGAGGAGGACATGCAGACTTCAGACAGAGGCAGGTGCCTTGTGCCCTGAGACTGGGATGGGAGGGAGGGAAGGAGGGCCAGACCTTGGGCAATAGAGCCACAGCCCAACTCTCCACCCCCAGGAGATGCCAAAGTCCTGCAGACCACCGTCAGGCAAAGCTTTGGCTGAGGTCTTCCTGTCGCTGGGGACGTTCACTCGGTGATGCTCAGGCTGGTGCAAGTTGTCAAAAACCTAACTCTAAATGTTAAAGAAATGTTGTTACTCCCCTTCTCGAGTCATTGGTTTGTTCAGCAGACACACTTCCTACATAATTGACAGTTGAGCCATAACAGGCTTCCAAGGGAGTGCTGGATGCCTTCAATTACTTTTTAATCTTCAGGATTTTAAATTACAAATGTAATTTGTGTTTACTCTAAAAATCCAAACACTACAGTAATACCAACCTAGAAAGGGAGACCCGTTTCCCCAAAATCCTCTTCCCCAGAGGTGATCACTGTTAACAGTTCAGCAATTCTTCCCCCAGATTTTTATGTGAATGTTAGGGTAATGTGGATAATTTCTTTGAAATATAATAATGTGTGTTTTTTCTCATACTTCCTTGTGTGAGATTTTCCTCCTATTTAGCCAGAGGCATCCATTTGCCTCAGGGAGGATTAAAATAATTAGAACAGTAATATAAAGAGGAATAAAGAACAATTCTTAGTTAGCTTTTGACTCCTAAAATAGAATCTCAAAACCCCAAATGAGATGAAAGTCTTAAAAACTGGCTTTGGTGAGAGACACATTGGTTAGGATGCTTTGCGCTACAGGTAGCAGAAAATCCAACACAAACTGGCTTCAACAATGAGATGTGTTGGCTCGGGTAACCAAACTCCAGAGGTAAAGTGGGCTTCAGGGCTGGTATAATCCAGCAACTCCAGCCCATTGCTCTGCAGTCCCTTGGCTGTGCCCTCCTCTGTCCGATGGCTTCATCCATGGGCTGGCTTCCCTCATAAAGCCAAATGGCTAGGCTACACACTCACCACCATGTCACTTAAAGGAAGAAAGAGACTGTCTCTTCTGGTGAATCTTTCTTAAGAGCAAGGAAACATCTTTCCCAGAAGCCCCCAGCAAGTCTCCCCTTTCATATTGGCTAGGTTCTTGAGGCCGGGAGTGTGCCCGGTACTGGTGCTTAGGCCTGGATTTCTGGACCATCACCATGGCAAGTGGGATAAGATCCCATGACACCAGTTAGAACTGCCCCTGGGACTGAAGTTGGGGTGATCTTCCCCGGAAGCACATGGGTGCTGTGAGGACAAGGTGGATTCCAGAAGGAAAATTAGGGTATTTTCTGGAAGAGGGGCAGGGAACTGGAAGATGGGTAGAGAGTCAAGGCTGCCTACTATGAGAGAGAAAGCAGATTTCTCTGTCCTAGAAGTTTCCTGCAGATGTCAAGAGCCAGTCTTGGAGGACTGAGCACGGGGTTTCACTCAAAGGCACAGGGAGAGAGAGTTTACAGTGTGGTGTGAGGGAAACTCCTACCCAGCTCGGGAGGAAGTGGGCTGTGCCTCCATTTCTCAGAGGAGCCACCAGAGAGCTGGAAAAACAGATTTGGAAGAAGCCAGAGGGAGACGAAGAGGTTGCTTGAGGGACCCAGGGCCTCACTTTCTCCCTGAGCCCCAGCCTGGGGAGGGGCTGTGGAGAAGGTAGAAACCCCAGATGGTGGCTTCTGCTCACTTCTAGAACTCTGTCGGACGCTGTCTTGAGGGATGTCTGGTCCATACCCATGGTGCAATAGAAAGGGAAACAGGTGTATATTAGTTTCTTGGGTTCCTGTAGCAAATTACCACAAACTTGGTGGTTAAAACCACAGAAATGTATTTTTTGACAATTCTGGAAGCCGGAAGTCTGAAATCGTGGTGTCGGCAGGGCTGTGCTCCCTCCGAAGGCTCTGGGGACAGTCTGTTCCTTACCTCTCCCAGCTTCTGGCGGCTGCTGGCATTCTTCTGGAGGCATCGCTCCAGTCTCTGCCTCTGTCTTCAAGTGGCTTTCTCCTCTCTGTCTGAGTCACCTCATCTTCTGGGTCAAATCTCCCTCTGATTGTCCTTATGAGGGCACTTGGCACTGGATTGAGGGCCCACCTAGATATCCGGGATGATTTCACATTGAGACCCTTAACTTATGGCTGCAAAGACCCTTTTGCCAAATCACATTCACAAGTTCTGGGGGTCAGGATGTAGACATAGCTTTTAGGGGGCCAGCGTTCAACCCACTAGAGGGTGTTCAGGCAGAGAGAAGACCAGGGACAGTGCCCCTGGTCACGCTTGTCTCCTGTGTGGTGTGGAAGAGACGCCCCAATTTCTCGGCACCCTGACAATGGGAGGTCACAGAAGGCCCCTGAGAGCTCTGGTGGGTCACTTGCCAGTCAGGACCCTGGACAGGGACACGAGGACTCTGAAGTCCCAGGCAGACCCCAGGGGATTCACCCCTGTGGATCCTGGTCAGCCCAGCTCCTCTGGAGCTTCCACCGCTCTTTGCCCAGAATAGACGCTGGTTCCATGTGCTGCACAGTCGTGGCAGCGGGGACAGGAACCGGGGCTCAGGACTGTTAGGATGAGACGCTCTAACAGAGGGGTGGCATGAGGCCAGGGAGGGGAACTTCCCTGATGCCATGAGGACACCCAAGCTTCCAGCTCAGAACTCATCTTGGGAGGGAGACTCCTTGTGATGGAGAGATGGCTCTGATAGGGAACTGAAGTTTGTACCAATTGAATCCCCGGACAGAATGTTACCTTTAATGGCAAAAAGTTTCTTTTGCTTTTTTCCCCACATCTGAGTGGATAAATGATGAGCCTCCTGCAAATGATAGGACTGCTAGGTCTAACTTTTTTTAAATGGGCATATAGGCTACATATTATTCTGTAAATTTTAAAAATACCACTTTATTGAGGTATGATTGTGCAAATTGCTCTTAACACTTCATGCATTACAGGCATATTTCTATGACAGCATATTTTAGAGCTACCTTACTTCTTTTAAAATCCATGTACTATCGTCCTTTAACCAGACCCCTGTGGAGGGACATTGAGGTGGTTTGTTGAACTTAATTGAATTCACAAGTGAATCTGTTGAGCGATACCCCTTCACGCTGGGCTTGCAAAAATGCAATATTTTCTTCCCTTTCTCCTAAATCTATATGGCTCTGGCCCCCACATTTCAGCAAATGAAAAAAGTAATTAAATGGCCCCGGAACTGTTGATCAGAAACACGCACCACAGCTCCCCTCCAACGCCACCTCCCAGAGCTCTCTGGGAAGTCCGATGGACGGCTGCTTGCCAGAATGCAACCCTTCCAGCCTGAGTAATATTCTGAACTTGAACATAAACTGCTGGCAGTGTTTGCTCTCCTTTGGGTTAGTCAATTGCCGCTTCCTAAAGAAGGGCAATAGGACATGGATCTTTGCCTCATTGCAACATCCCAGCTGCAGTCGCCCTTTGAAAAGAGACTTCCTGCGTATCCCTGTGTCTCCCTGGATCTGAAGGTGCACAAGGAGCTTGGCTGTGTTCTCACCTCGTGTTTTAATCAGAATCCTTTAGACTGTGAGTGACAGAAGCCCTGATGAAATGTAAGTGGAGCAGGACGGGTACTGCCTCATGTAAATAAGAAGCCTGAGGACTTCAGATGAGCTGCGTCCAGGTGTTTAGCTGACACCATGAAGATTCTCTCTCTTTCTAGCTCTCCGCTGGGCCTGCCTGTCTTTGCCTTTTTTTTTTTTCTGGGTAGATTTTCATCATGTGATGCAAGGTGTCCACCCGCTGCTACAATCTCATATCCATAGCTCACAATCTCAGAAGAGTTTCCAGAAAGCTCTAGCAATAGTCTCAGGGAAGATGCTGATTGGCCTGGCTTGGGTCTTGTGTTTGTCCTGGAGTCAATCATGGTGCCTGGGGGTGGGTGCTCTGTTTGACCAGGCATGGTTCATGAATCCCCTTGCCTGGGTGTGTGGGGAGGCTGCCCCCCTGAGCCGCACAGACAGAGCAGGATTAATGGGGGAGATGTGGCTTGCCAAAGAAAGGCTGGACTGACAAACAGGTGTCCATGACACCTGGCCTCCATCATGGTTACACTCTGTCTGTAGAGAAAGTGCTTGTTATTCGGATACAGAATTGGATATGGCTGGACTCCAAACCGATAGCTGTGCAGAGCAGTCAGACCCTGCTCGGGCCTGTGCAACTTAGCTTCCTTCTCTCCAGGCCCCCTCAGGCCATCCAAGCCCACAGCCCCGGGCCCAGGCTTCCTCTGACTCTCATGCAGGTTCTGCAGACAGTGAAACAAACACAGCTTTCCTGACCTGTGAGAAGATTCCAGAGGAGCAGCAGAGCCTGAATTCAGGTGGTATGAGGTTAAATACTAAGTCAACCCTCTTAGCAACAGGTCCCACGTCCAGGGCCAGCCTTGAGGTCAGACGTTGATTCCTCTGATTCCCAGACTGTGGCTGGGGCCTCTGCCACCCTGGGAAGCCTGGCCCCTTTGTCCTCACTGTCCGACCAGGACCCAGGCCTGGCTCGCAGCCTCTCTGCTGGGAGTGGTGTCTGTGTCTCCTGGCTAGGGGAGGCATTCTTGGATTTGGGAGTGCTTGTCCTGCTGGGGGCTGGACTGGGGCAGTCAGACGACTCGGGGGCACTGGAAGACAGCGTTCTGAGATGGTCTTAGGAACGTAGCCCGGCTTGGGTTTCTGAGCAGACAGGCATATAGATGGGGTACCTGCCCTCTCCAGAGTCTTCAAGGAGCAACCTTCTTATTTGACCTTTGTGGTGGGGTCTCTGCTGTCCCCACCGCAGTTTTGTATCCCGCCTCTTCCCTACATAGCCCCAGTTCGTCCCTCTAGGCTTTGTCCGTGCTGTTTCCCCTGCAGGAATACCTTCTCCTGCCAGTCAATCAAGACGCATCCTTCAAAACCCAGCTGCGTTCGAGTAGCCACTTCGCGCAGGTGAGAATCCGGCTGTTACCAGCGTGTGAAGATGTGCTGTGTCTGTGCTCCTTCCACGGGCCAGCTCCTGCAGCTCTGAGCCTCGGGGCTTCTGTGGAGCCTGGGGAGGCTGCACTGCTACAAGAGCCAAGGAGTTAACACCCTCCCCTACCTTGAAATTTCCCCGACCAATGACTGGCAGGAGCTGGCGTATAAAAGTCCAGCTCCCTCGCTCCCTGAGTGGGATAACTCTCGGGTGTGTGGTTTACACAGTTTCCCAGAGTCTCCCTGTGGGATTAAACTCCAGGTGCCCAGGGGGTCACTTGCTGTTAACACACACTTCAGTAGTTTCCTCCTCGGCCCTCACTTCCTCACTCCCTTACGGGTTTTTCTAGGATCACCTGCTGTTAAGGACTGGATTGTGTTCCCCTAACCTGCAAGGTGACAGTATTTGGAGACAGAGCCTTTAGGGAGCTAATAAAGGTTAAATGAGGTCGTAAGGGTGGTGCCCTAATGTGATAGGGTTGGTGTCCTTATAGGAAGAGGAAGAGACACCAGAGAGCTCTCTCCACGTGCTCACAGAGAAGAGGCCAGGTGAGGACACAGCTAGAAGGCAGCTGTCTACAAGGCAGGAAGAGAGAAACGAACCCTGATGGCACCTTGATCTTGGACGTCCATCCTCCAGAACTGTCAGAAAACAAATGTCTGTTGCTTTGGCCACCCGGTCTGTGGTATTTTGTTATGGCGGCCCTCGCAGACTAACACGCCTGCCAAATAAACCACTTGCTCACGAATCCTTGTCTCAGGGTCTGCTCCTAGGAAACCCAAACAAATACAGGTGCTCCCCTTCATGAGGCATCAGGGAAATGCAGAAAAACTACAGCGTGATACCGTTTCACACCCACTGGATTGGCTCCAGGGAAACAGTCTGACCGTACTGGTGCTCGTGAGGACATGAAGCCGCCACATACAGCTGATGAAGGTGCCAAGTGGTAAACTGTTTTGGAAAACTGTTTGTCAGCGTTTAATAAAGCTGAAGACCCATCCCTAGGTATACACCCAACAGAAATACATACGTACGTTCGCCAAAAGTCAGGTATGAAAATGGTCAAAACAAACCTGAGGAAACAGCCCAACTTCCATTCCTTAACTGCAGAAGGGATAAACAAGTCGTGGTCTATTCATGACATGGAATACTATATAGCAAAGAAAAAGAAGAAATTACTGTTACATGTAACAACACGGATGAATGTCAAAAACATGATGTTGCACAAAAGAGGCCAGACACCAGAGTACACATCATAAGATTTGACTTAAGGTAAAGTTCAAGGCTGTGCTATTCATACAGAAAAGGGTACAAATCAGAAATGTACAACTTGACGAATTTTCACAAACTGAGGACACCCATGAAGCTTGCAGCTAGATCAAGAAATGGAACACGGCTGCTTTCTCAGAAGCCCCGCTTCTGTCCCCTTTCAGTCCCTGCCCTGCCCCAGGGAATCCACCTTGGAGATTTCCAGCACCATTAAAACTGTTTATAAACATAATCTTATGAGATGCACTGTTTCGTTTTGCGCATTTTGTTTGTGAGATCGTCCGTGTTGTTTCGTGCATTGTAGTTCCGTTTGTTTGTTCATTCTACTATTGCTGGCCTTTTGAGTGGCTTCCGATTTGGGACTGTCATACCTAGTGCTGTATGAACGGTCTAGGACACATCTTTTGGTGACCAGTGCTAGGTGTTCCTTTGGGCTACACACCTAGAAGTGGAATTGCCAATTCATTGCGTGTTTTTATTTCACTTTTCATCTTCTGCTGTCTTGATTCCCACTTAGGATAACCAAGGAGGCCTCTGATTTGCCCTCCTGGTTGAAGTCAGTGGACCTCAGTTTACCCTGTGGCTGGGGCATGCCTGCCTACTCCGGGCACCATGAGGCTCTAAGAGCTTCTTGAGGGAGTAGGATCCGGATATGGGCCCTTTGACCTCCTGGCCCAGCTCCCAGCATTACTGAGGCCAAAGGTACCCCAGAGGAGGGCAGATACCACAAGTCACCGGCCAGGTGCAGGAATCGGGCAGTGGGTGAGTCTCCGGTCAGGGCCGAGCTGGGCCAGGTGAGGGAAGGCTGCAATGGACAGGGCACAGCCCCGGCCTAGGGCGGCAGGCAGGTCCCAGACCCCTCTGTGCCCACCCGAGCAGGGACTGGCCTCCTTAGCACCTGCTGCTCTCCTCTGGCCTCTATTGCCTCTTCTGTCAACCAGGGACCAGAGGTGCTTTCTTACCAGGTTGAGGATTAAAGGAGATTGCAGGTGCTTACCTGGGGCCAGTGGGACGTTGTCAGCCCATTTCATAGCCAAGGAAGCCGAAGCTCAGAGAGGTTAAGGTGTTTCTGAGTGCCACAGGATCTGAGCCCAAGTTTGGTTCTAAAACCCGTGCTCTTTTGGCATCATGTGGCTGGGGGCTCACATGGTGTGATTTGAGGGGTTTAAGGGAGGCCAGCCCCCAAAATCAAGCTATGTCTCTTCCAGTGCTTGAGTTTCCACCCTTAGAACTTTATTCCTCTGGGTTAAGTAACACTCTCTTCCAAGAGCATGTAGGGATGAGGGGCAAGATACGGCACATCTAATGTGCATGTGCAAGTGATTGCCTGGCAGAACTGGGGAACAGGAGCCCTCCAAGGAGTGCTAAGAGCGTTTCATTCACTTCCTCACTCCCGCCCAGACCCTGCACCACTTGACGAGGCCCAGCGCAGGGCAGTGAGTTGCTCAGACTCACGTCAAGGGCCCTCCCCCCAGGCAGCTTCCCTGGGGGCCGAGCAGGGGAGGGCTCAGGGTCTGAGGCACACTTCTGCAGAAGGGAGGGAGGCGCGGGTGTGGTCTTGGGCCCTGAGATAAGCCCTGCCTCCTGTCAACTGCCGTGCTCACACCCATGCCCCTCAAATCCGTGTGCGCGCTGCCCCGGGCCTCCGCCTGACGCTGTTTACAGGCTTGGGGCTGCAGCTGGGCCAGCCACTCCCCCAGTCTGGCGCCCCAGGTGGCCCTGGAACCTCCACTGGGCACTTCCGACCCTGCACAAACCTCATGGCTGCTCGGATGGGGGCCCCCCGTGGAGCAAGCTTCTCTTGGCTGCCTGGGCGCTTGGGTTGGGGCCCCCAGAAGCAGACCTGAACTAGCAGTCAAGGGCATGGAGTTTATGTGGGAGGAGTTTCTAGGAAGTCATGAAGGATGTGGGAAGGGAGACAGGGAGGGCAGCCAAGCCGGGAAAGTGGGAGACTCGGGCTCGGCACTGTGGGATCTCCTGGAAATGGTGGAGAACCAGCCTCAGAGTTGCCCCACCAAAGAGGCAAGGGAGCTAGGGCATCTGTCCACCAGCCCTGTGCTTCACCATCAAGAGCTGCTCCTGAGGGCGCCCGCTGTGGGCCCCTTGAGTAGCCCCTGGAACACAGGCACAGACACCTAAGTGCCCAGGGACTGTGGGCAGGGCTTGTAAAAGGGGAGAAGGAACCTAGTGGGGAGGGGAGCCTGGAGAAGGCCTTGGAGTCAGGAGGATTTGAGACCCAGCTCTGCTGACTCATCTTCTCCAAGGGTCAGTTTCTGCATCTATCAAATGGGAATGAAAATACTGCTTACCTTGGACATGTGCGGTGGGGTCAAGTGTGATAAGGCTGGTGCCGGCATCTGTGTCCCCTGATAACTGGTGCTTTCCCTTCCTGCTCAAGGGCGAGGGTCAGGCTGACTCATCAGGTCTGGGGGTACACAGCGGCCTGCGTTTGTACCAAACATTGCTGCTCCCACAGCCCGGCCCCTCCTTCCCCTTCTCTCCTTATCTTCAACTTTTAAAATCAAATAGTGACTGATTATCTATGCTGTGCAGGTGAGGGTGTGCTCTGGGGAGCCCAGGACTGCCTGAGCTGGTCCCTGCCCTGGGAGTTCACAGTCCAGCAGGGAAGACTGACAAATGTGTGGCCAGGTGGTGACATGGGCGTGGGCTTTGACAGGTGGGTAGAAGTTTTTAGGTCAGGCAGGGAGCCAGCACAGTCAGAGGGAGGAGCTGCAGGAGCTGGGGTGGAGTGGGGAGGAGGGATGGAAATTGTTCTGGGAGGTGACCACGGGAAGGTGGGATCTGAGCTGGTATTTTGAGCTTCCTTGCAGTGGAAGCCCCAGGTATTATAACCCTTGGGTTACAGATGAGGAAATGGAGGCTGAGAGGGGACGTGCCTTGCCCAGGTGCTGTCAGAGCGGGGGCTGGCCTGGGCTCTGTCTGACTCCCCCCTGCCTCACCCCCGCTTGAGCCAGACCTGGGTCCGCTGGGCCCAGGACAATAGTCTCCCTGGGCGTGGGGTGGGGTTGGAGCTCAGGGTGGGCAGCCTTAGAAACTGAGGCAGGGGTTCTCTGCTCTGGCTCCTCCCTCACCTTCCCTTCCTGACCCCTGTGTCCCCTTTTCCAACACAGCCCTCTCAGACCCCCAACAGGGCGTGGAGGTTGGGGGTGGGAAATCCTCCACTTTCAGGATTTTTGTTCAAAAATCACAGGCACACTGAAGCACCTCTAATCCACATGTGTGTGCACACCAATGTGTACAGTTAGTCTCCCCTTCTATATGCCTTATGCGCATGTTCTTACACGCACTTGCCTGTGTGTGTGCTCGTGTCACTCATGCACCCACACGCCCATAATCCATAATCACGGATGCAGGCACACTTGCATCCACATATATGCACACCTATAGAGGTGCACATATGCACACACATCTATGCAGCTGCCACCAGGCAAAGACTTACACGCTCAGGGGCACTCACAGTCACACATGCTTGTACATGTTGATATGCACAGGAACATGCATCCATGTGCATTGTGCGTGAACACCTGTAACCACGAGGCACAAATTCAAATTCGTGTAGATATGCATAAGTATCCCCGGTTGAACATACAGGAATACGTTTTACACGTAGGTGTACTCTTGGGTGTTTGCGTGCTCACATGGTCTCAGATTAAGCAGGTGGGACTCCTGTGTACCAAGTTCACTAGGCCGCATCAAAGTCACAGGGAGGGAGCCTCAGATGCTGGGCCTGAAGGGGACTGGCCACGCTCCCCTCCTCTGCCCTCCCTGCCCCTACCCTGCCCCCAGTCTGCCGCCTCCCAGGAGGAGCCCTCCCTCCACCTTGGGAGTGATTAACGCGCATGGCAAGTGTGGAGCCTCTGGAGGGAGCAGATTCTGCACCTGCTCCATGGGAGGGATCTCCCCAGCCTGGCATCTGGGAGCCTGGAGCCCAGCAGCCTGCCTGGGTCTACAGAGGGAGGCCTGGGCAGAGGCGAGACCAGGATCCAGTTTTCTCGAAAAGGCCAGTACGGGTCACAGGCTGAGAGGGAACCAGGATGCCCCAGGCTCCCTCTCTTCAAGAAAACACCTGCAGGTTTAGGTACCTAAAGTCTCCCATTGCACAGCCTTTCCAATGAAGATGCTGTCCCCAGAAGGGCCCTACCCAAAGGCACAGTCATTAGGGGATGGTGGGTTCAGCTGCAGAAGAAGATTGGACAGCCTCTTGTCCATCCCCAAGCTCCCTGGGGGGCCACCTGAGAGGCTGGGGGCTAATGCCAGCCACAGAGGGACAGTCCTGCAGCCCAACAGGATCCAATCCCAGCCCTGGAAGACCCTGGAGGGACCCTCTGTTCCGCTGGGAGGGCTGGGACATCAGGGCATCTCCAGACCCTCGCCCTCCTCGGCCCAGGCAGCATCTGTTTTATCTCTTTTGCACATCAGATTCCTTGTGAAGAAATGGTTTCTACATCCGAGCCGCCAGTGCTGGAAGGGATGTGAGGAAAAGGGCACGTGCACCCAGTGGGAGCAGGAGTGCAAATTGGAATCTCATTTTTGGCAGAATATTTAAAATGTGCATGTCCTTTGACCCAGCAATTTCATGTCTAAAAATCTGTCCTTTGAGGACAAAGATGTATAAACAAGGTGTTAACTGCAGCGTGTTTATGCAAACAATAAATGGAGGCCATCCGAAAGGTGTTGGCAGGCAAATGGTTAAGTAAGCAACAGTCTGTCTGTGCCAGGGAGCACCGTGCAGCTGTTAAAAGTAAGACTGGGGTAGATCCATGCGCACCGGTCTGGAACGATGCCTATGGAGTGGGGAAACCAGGTTGCAGAGCAGGAAGATTTATGTCTCCATTTCTTATTTTAAATACCCCTAAAAAGTTAGACATAAAACAAATACCTGAATCCACAGAAAAAGGCTACATACCCCCTCTCGGAGTGGTTACTTCGGGGTGGGAGGCAGGGAGAAGACTGATGTTTTATTCTAGACGCTCCTATATTCTTTTCAATTTTTGTTTGTTTGGGTTTTTTTTAGCCACAAGCTTTTGTGTATATATTGTCTTGCCTTTGTGATTAAAGAAAGAAAGCATTAAGATTTCTTGTCCCATTATTTAATAGATGGAGGCCCCAAGGAGGCAGAGAACCACCCAAAGTGACGCATGGCCTTGACCACAGCCCTGACCTTGACCCCACCCAAGGAGCCCTCTTGTGCTGCCAGTGGCAGGGCCTTGGGACCAGGAGAAGAGCCAAGCCTCCCCAGGTGGGATGGGCAGAGAAATGGGCTCTGGGTTACAGGCCACTGATGCTCAGCAGAGGGAGCAGGCCCAATGGGTGGGGAGAGATGTCCCTTTTCCCCAGAGAATCACCTGTGTGCCGAAAGAGTGACTCTTTATCATTGGGTGTCCTGACTTGGGCTCCTACTCGGCAAGAATCTGGCTCGCCCACCTTCAGAAATGCTGCTAAGAAATGCTACTCTTTGCTAAGTGCCCATCGGGTGCCACCTCTGGTGCAGTTTGCTTTGGGTGCTGACCTACGCTATCGTACTTTGGCTGAGGAGGCAGTGTGGTCCAATGATTAAGGCTATTGTATGCACAGCCAGACTCCTGGAGGAAAGTCTCCCGCTGCTGCTCACTAGGTCAGTGGTCTGGAGTGAGCTCTTTAACCTCTCTGGACCTCAGTCTCTTTGTCCAAATGATGACTCAGTAGCTCCTCCCTGTAGGGCTGTTAAGGGCTAAAGTAAAGGGCTTTGGCCACAAAGTGGAAACAACCCAAAATGTCCGTCAGTGGATGAACGGATAAACAAAGTGTGGTCCATCCCTACATGGAATATTATTCAGTCATGGAAAAGAATGGAGTGCCGACACGTGCTACTGCGTGGATGAACCTTGAAAACATTATGCTGAGTGAAAGGAGCCAGACACCAAAGACTGCATACTGTGCGAGTCCATTTATATGAAACGTCCAGAACAGACAATCCACAGAGACAGAAGGTAGATTAGTAACCTTCAGCGCCTGGGGGGAGCGGGATGTGGTGAGTGCCTGCTAAAGGGTGCGGCATTTCTTTTTGGGGTGATGAAAATGTTCTGGAATTAGACAGTGGTGATGGTTGTATAACTTTGTGAATGTACTAAAAGCCACTGAACTGTGCACTTTCAAAGAGTGGATTTTATGGTATATGAATTATGTCTCAATAAAAACTTATGTAGCAAAAAAGAATTAGGAATAAATATAAAATTTATGCACAAACGTAGCACACTGTGTTATTTTGTTGGTGGGAAACTGGATGAATTGAAATACACACCTATGCGGTAACAAAAGCATTAAGGTGCAGCCTTATGATGGTCTGTCATGTAGCCATGAATCAAATCTTATTTTGGAAAATTTTTAAGAATTAAATAAAGTACTGAGGACTGTGTCTGGGACATGAAGTACTCAGTGTGCGCTGATATTAATGAACCACAGGAAAGCCTGTGAGGTCAGTCCTTTCACCCTCATGGCCGATGGGGAAACTGAGGCTCGGAGAGGCGCGGTGATGTGGCTGCACTGCCTTCCTTCTGTCTGCTCTCAGGAAAGGGCAGAGTCTTGGCTACAGGCCGTCTGGGCCCGTCCTGGCTCTGCCACTTTCCAGCCGTAAGGCCCGGGTCCAACCCATCCCTGCTCATCTCTGAGCCTCCCTTGGCCCCTGTGGCCCGCTGTGGAGCGGGGCATAGGGTCGCTGGGAAGAGCCCAGCTGGCGGTGCTGTTACAGGGCCTCTGCGACAGGGCCCAGGTGGCAGAACCCGGACCAAGTGGGTGGAGACCCCAGGGAGACAGGACGGCTTCCTCCAGCCCCACCTGCTTGGAATAGTGAGCCACATGTCTCTGAGGGTGACCTGCAGGACGGGGAGGAAGAGCCCCATGGGAAACCTGGGGAGGACACTATTCAAGCAGAGGTCAGCCTGGGGGTGCGGTTTTCCCCCTGCAGGTCCCTGTTCCATTCACTCTCCCGGGGACCCTTTCAGCCCACTGTCCTTGGGAGAGGCAGCCTGACTCCCGGGGCTCCATTTCCCCTGCTGAGCCAACCCAGCGCACTGGTTATGACAGTGTGCTCCTGGCGCCCAGGCTGCCCAGGTCCGAATCCCAGCTTCGCTGCTTGTGCTTTCTGCTTGCATGATCCTGGGCAGGCAAGGTCACCTCGCTGAGCCTCAGCTTCCTCATCTGCAAAATGGAGATAATAACAGGACCCACCTCGCTGGTCCTTGTCAGGAATAGATGAGACGTGGGTGCAGCAGGCTTTGCAGAGTCTGGCACATGGTGATCCCTCAAGGCCTGTTGGTTGATACTATTACCTTTATTGATTTATTAGCTGTGAAGGGCCGGGACATGGGTGTGCCTGGAGGCAAGCGGCTGGCCCCCTGAGCCCGACTCCCAGCTCCCTGCCTGCTGTCCCCCATGCTCTCGCTCTCTTCAGCCCTGAGTGATCGACAGGCGGGGCTGGTGGCGTCCTGGCAGGCCTGTCCTGGCAGCTGCTCTCACAAGGCGAGGCCCTCTGAGCTTCAGAGAATTAATTAGGCCACATTCCTCTTCCAGGGCTCCCTGCGGGCCCGCACACGGCCCCCTTCCGAGCTGCTGAGGGCTCTTGGCTCAGGTCCCTGGCAGGCTGAGGCGAGGCCCACACTCTGCTCTCCCTTGAGCGGGGCTGGGAGGGCCTTTGCGAGGTGAAAGCATTGGACAGGGAGGGGCCAAGGACAAGCCAGCAGCCCAAGGCCAGCTCCTGTCCTGGCTCTCCTCTGCCTAGCCACCTTCACTGCCTCCCCATCACTCAAGATGCAGTTCCTGGCACTGATGTCATTCCCAGCCTGGCCCCTGCCGATCAGGCCAGCTGCCTCTCTCTGGATTCTTCCATGCTCCCGCCAGACACGTGTCACCCTGTCCCGCAACTGGAATGCCCTCTCCCCCCTCCCAGCGTGTGCACACTCTATCCATTCTCCAAACCCTTCCTTCCCTCCCCGTCCACCAGCTGGAAGGGCAGCCCAGAACATACTCCACCTCCTGTCGCTTCACTTTGCCATGGTCTATCTTCCCTGCCAGCCTGTGAGACCCGTGAGGGCAGCAAGTGTGTTGGTGCTAAGGCTCGAAGCATGAATGGAGTGCGTTTCAGGCATGGTGGTATTTTCCTAGGAGACACAGTCTGAGGCCCTGGTGGGGGGTGACAGCTGCCGTAGAGCTCCCTGCTTGTAGCCCCATCCCCCTTGCCAGGTGCTCAGGAGGGCACTGCCCGTTCTCACCTGCCCCCCTCCAGCCTTCCCCAGGCCCCCTCCTTCTTTTGCTCCCAGAAACGGGCTGAGAACAGCTCCCTTCCTTGCAGAGCCTTCACCTCTGCTGTTCCCTCTGCCTGGAACAGTCTTCTCCACCCTCCTCCTTCACTTCACTGATTTCCTCAAGCTTGACCTAGACGTCACCTCCTCCAGGAAGCCACCCTGGGCTCCCCCACCGCAGGGGCTCTACCACAGTGTGGATGCCGCCTATTGGAAAGGCAGGACAGCATAGAAGTTTGGAGCTTGGTGACTAAATCCCGCCTCAGCCACATACTAGCTGTGTGGCTTTGAGCAGGTGACTTAACCTCTCACTTTCCTCTGCCCTAAGACGGGACAGTCATGAGAACCCGCTGCACAAGGCTGCTGTAAGGAGGTGGGGGATTCACACGCAGAAAGCGCCCAGTGAGTGCTCAGGAAAGGCTAGCGATTGTTTTATCTTCATAGTTAACAGTGTTTTCTTGGAGAGCGCTGCTCTTGGCCTGTGAGGGCAGGGGCTGTGTCTGTCTTGCTCACAAGAGAGGTGATTATTCATATTTGTTGAATGAGTGGATGGCTGCGTTCCAACGATTTATTGTGCTGATAGGCAAATGACTTTTCTGAACTAACAACCCAGCACCTTGGTCTCTGTTTTTAATCAGAGAGAGAGAGAGAGAGAGAGAGACTAATTCCGTGGGGTTCTTTCCTGAGTGAGGGGGCTCCGGGGAGGGGGCAGCCTGGCGAGGGAAAGGGGCCGTGGGCAGCCCGCGTGTGTGTCAGGCCGCAGAGCCCTGGACACGGGACTGGACTCGCCTCCGCCCCAGCTTCCACCTGGCCTGTAACCCGAATAAATCTGGGTCCTCCTGTGCCCCCTTCTGGCCTGTCTCTGCCTGGTGTTGCAGTCAACAGGCACACAGATTTGACTCAGAAAACCTTGACAAGACGTAAGCATATGGAAAAGGCAGAAAAGGCAGGAAAAGGGAAGATTTGGGCCCATAAAATCCAGACAAACTTCCTAAACTGTGGACACCCTTCTTCCCAGGGTTCCGTTTGACTTGAAAGCTGCTCCCCAGTGGTCCTCTGCTCCTTCCCAAGCGCCAGGCCACCTTTGCCTGTACTTCTGGGGCCCCAGCTACCCGGAATGTGGTCTGGCAGCATGCACAGACTCGGGGGGCACATGGCCCCTGGGCCCTGCAAACTTTTCATCCTGTAGAGAGTGGTGACTGCAGGAGGCCCAGAGCAGGACCCCAGGAAGTGCTGGACCCAAGCCAGTGGCCCCCATTTCCCAGGAAGAAGGATCCAAGGGGCTGCGGGGTCACCTTGCCTTCCCTTCCTTCTGGGCCTCGTCTCCTCCCTTTAATCATCTCTCTTACTTAATCATTTGGTCGCTGTTCTCTGAACTCTGGCCTGTGCCAAGGGCAGTGAATGCCTGCTTCCCTGGGGCCCCCGCCACACCCTCAACTAGCATCTCATCATCCCTCTGCCAGCCTCCATTGCACCTGCCCTCCTGGGGTTGTCCTACCTGGCTGCCCCGGCCATCGGCTGTTGCTTTTGGGTTTCCAAGGCACAGCGTCTTTTGAATGGGATGCTGGGCTGGAGGGAGTGAGAATACCATGCTATCAGGCTCGGCTGAGATTTGAGAGGTGGCTCTGGCCCTGGCCTGTGGTAGCAGGTAAGTGACTGGGCCGATCCCATTACACCACCCTCACGATCTAAGTGGTACTGTGGACCCCTAAGGGCTGGTGTGGAATTTGCCGCTCTGCCTCCTCTCCCTTCATCCCCTCTTGCCCTGGGCAGCCCTCCAGTGGCGTATTTCCAGAGCCCAGCTCTCACCAGCTCCTCTGCCGCTCCCAGACCTTTCGTGGCTCCCATGGCCCACGAGAAAGTCTAGTCTCCTCATTTTGGCCTCAAGGCCCCTCTGGCTCTCCTCCTTCTCTTCTCCCCTCATTACACTCCAGTTGCATGGAGTCCTCCGTGGGAACTCCTTTGTCACTCCCACTGCCCCCTTCCTCTTCCTGCTCCCTCCGTCTGGAGTTCTCTCCAGAGGTTCCTGCTGTTTGTCTGAGTCTTACTCATCTTGTGAGGCTATAGGAGGAACCCTCGTCTAGGAGCCTTTCTCTGACCGCCCCTTTCCGCCACAGACAGCCTCGATCTCTCCCTCCCCTCAAGTCCTTTAGCGCTGTGCCTGTTTCACTCACTACATCGCCTCCACTGACGGCCTGACAAGCAGCCCCTGCCTCTTGTGAGGCCCAGGGCTGAGCCCAGTGCCGTAACTGATCCGCTCAGTGTTCACACCAGCCCTACAAGGTAGGGGCTATTTTTCCCATTTTATAGATAAAAAACCTGAGGCTCCGAAAGAGAAAGAAATTTGTTCAAGGTCACACTGCAGTGGTGATCCATGAATTCTATCAACAAATATTCATTAAACTAGTGCATATGTATGTCTGTACTATAGACTCTGGGTTCAAATCCTGATGCCACCACTTACTCGCTGTGTGACCTTAGGCAAGTCAATTGCCTTCTCTGTGCATCAGTTTCCTTATCTGTGCAATGGGGATAATAAAGTACCTATGATGTAGGGTTGTTGTGAGGATGAAATGAGTTAATCTGGGTAACGTGCCAGTATCCAGTGGGAGTTCAATGTGTCAACATGTTATTCTTCCATGAGGGTGTCGGGGCTGGCTTCATGGACAAGGCAGGACTAAAGCCGTGTGTAAATAATTATTTTTCAATAGTTGGCTCAGGCCGCAACCTGCCACTCCCGGCACAGGCTAGCCAGGATGAAAGGGAACACCTTGCTCACAAGGGGATCTGGCAGAAATGGGTCCAGGGTCCAGGTGGCTGCCAGTAGGGGTGGCCCTGGCTGCTAGCTGTCCCTGGGACTTAGCTGGCCTGCTTCTTGGGCTTTGGCGGGATCGGCCAACCCACTTCCAGAGCTCCAGGCCTCGGGTGAGGGCAAGGCCAGGGCCAGGCTGTGGCTCCACCATAGCACCCAGCACTGGCCGCTGGGGCTGCACACCGCCTTGGCGTCCATCCGGCCCAGCCCTCACTGGACAGATCTGCTCTGGGCCTCGCAGCCACCCCTGGCGGCACAGGGCAGCGGGAGCAGAAGTGTGCCTTGACGTCCTCGTAGTCTTGGCTTCTTCCAAACCTGCTCTTGGGAAAGGCCTGGCTCTCACTTACTGACCTGATGGGAATGCAGATCCTGGAATCCTGGATGTCAAAGCCACAAATGGCTTCCCAGGCACATGATAGGTAAAAGCCCAGAGAGAGTGGGTTAGCAGTCAGAGACGCCCAGCAAGGGTGCATGCAGCGGAACTCCGGGCTCTGGCACCCTGCCCAGGCCCTTTCTCCCCCTTCCTGTGTGGCCCTAACTTCCAAGCAGCCCCTTCTTGAGAGTGGCCCCCCCACCCCGCCTCAGCCAAGACAAAACACCAGAGTGTCATTTCATTGTTTATTACAAACACAGGTTTGCAGGTAAATAATTGAGAGTCTAAAAAAATACATTAAAATAAATAATTGGAATTCTCAAATTTCCCAGAGCAAATAAGTTATATACAGACAGGTAAAGCAGACCAGGCCCTCCTCACCGGGAGTGTCCCAGGGTATGAGGGGACAAGGACTCTGGGAAGGGAGAGCCAGAAGGGACAGATGGGGACCAGCCAGGACGCCGGCCCTTGGGCCGCCCTGTCCGGTCTCCAGGCCTGGCTTAGGTGTGAGTTGCCACCACAGTTCATCCCTCCTGGCTTGCAGCCACCAGACAGGACGCCTCTGAGGACGTGGCCTCCAGGCTACTGCAGCCCCCACGCAGTTCCTTCCAGCAGGGCTGCGGGGCCCGGGCCAGCGTGGGGGCCGCTCCACAGCCTGGGGGCTGAAGGCTTTCCTGGGCAGTGTGAGGGCACGGGGCTGCCTCGAGGGAGCTTCCCTCGCCCGGGCGAGGAGGCCGGCGCTGTGCCAATCCCAGCAGGTGGGTTTCCTGGCCGAGAAAACAGGTGGAGGGTCTCCCAGCCCTGGGCCGCCAGTCTCCTCCCCTGTCCACGCAGGCTTCCTTCGCCGTGTTCCTCCAGCTCCCGGCGCTATCTCTTCCTCCGCCTGGAGGGTGTAGGCCTGGGCGCTCTAATTGCCTCCTGCTGTCTCCTAGCAAAGCGGATGTTGGCTGCAGAAATGCCCCTGGAATGGAGAAGGGTCAGTTTAGCATCTCAGGAGATATGGACCGCCCAAGAGTTCCCTGTGAGAGGCAGGATCGTAGGGTCTGGACCCTGGATCACGGTTGCCCCAAGGTCAGAGGGCGGCCACCGGTGACCCTGAAAACAAGGTCTGCGCCTCAAGGATAGGCCAGACCGGGCCTAGAAGCTTCTCTGCCCTCAGAGGCTTTGACAAAGCTGATGTTTAGCATCAAGTGCTGCCAGAGTGACCGGACAGCCAAGACCAGCCCAGGTATCCCCGGGACCTGCCTTCCACATCCACACCTTTGCTCATGCCGTTTCTTCCAGGCTGTACCATCCGCTCACTCAAACACGACCTGTGCAAATTCCCATTCTCTGAGGTCCAGCTCAAGGCGGTCCAACCCAGACAAATATGGGTTCTAGCTGCCTTTTGAACCTGGCTGAGACCCTGGTGAGGACTCTGGTGTCATCTGGGTGGCCTCGTCCTGGCTCGAAGCGTTCTGGCCTGGGAGTTAGGAGGCCGGCTTCGATTCCCAGCTGTGGGAACTTGGATAAGGTGTCAACCTCTCTGAGCCCCTTTCTTGGTCTGTGACACGAAACAGGCCTGGCCAGGGGTGAGGACAAGCACAGGTCAGCAAAGCAAGCCCTCCGCCCGCGATGAAGTGCCCACACGTGCCAAGTCTTATCTTGACTTTTGTATCCTAAGATGGTTCCTGAGTATATGCTGGTCCTGCCCGTCCCACCATCCTGTCTTTTCTCCTCTGTTTCTGCCTCCTCCCAAAGATGGAAACCCCTGAGGGGCCGTGCTGGGCCCCCATACTGGATGGCCCCAAGGAGCCATCAGGGACAGAGGTAGGAATGATGGACAGCCCCAGAGCTCCCCAGGGGGCCAGGCCCTGCTTGAGGCGCATGATGTATGCCATCTCATCCAGCCTCACCACAACACCATGGGATGGAGAGCACTGTCGTCCCTGTTTCGGGATTAGGAAGCTGAAGCACAGAGAAGTTAAGTGACAAGCCCAAGGTCACAAAGCTTGTCTGTGGCACGGCTAGGGTTCAGATCAGGCAGTCCTGGCTCAGAAGCGGCTCCTTTAGCCACTTGGCTGCACGGCTAGATGTGGGACTTCTGTTCTCAAGTCGGTTTGGTTAGACAGTCATTCTTGAGACCCTCCTGTGTGCCAGGCCTTGAGCTGAGCCATGCTGAAGCCACCAGGGAGGGATCCAGTCTGGGGCACAGGGGAGGGAGCACGCTAGGTAGTCGGCTCCGTGGGACTCCAGCATGTGGGAGATGCTTGATTCAGACACAGCCTGGATGAACACCTGTGGTCCTTCCACAGTCATGAGCCATCAAACCCTCTAAAAAAGTGCACTTCCAGCCCGATGGTAATAAAGAGTGTAGTGGTTAAGAGCACAGGTTCTGGAGTCAGCCAGATGCCAGTGACTGCTGTGTGACCTTGGGCAAGTGCCTTCACCACTCTGAGCCTCAGTTCTCTTGGCTACCCAGTGGAGACCCAGTCCTGCCTTGCATGGAGAACAAGGGAAATGTGCCAGGCATGCAGGAAGCACTCAGTCAGTGCAGGGGCCCCTCACCTCAGCTGCTGGAGGAGCTCTCCTGCAGTGGTCCATGTCTTGCCAGCCTGGAACGTGTCTTCAGGGGAGTCACTGCCTGGGACCGCCACAGCGTCAGCCCTGAATGGAGAGCATTAGGGTCCAGGTGAGGGGTTGTCCAGGGACAGAGGCCACTTGGCTGCAGGCCCAACCCCTCACCCCCGCCCTCAGGAGCAGATCCATTTCTGCCCTGTGCACCTGGCATCTTTCCTTTCCCAGGTGGGGTGGGGACCGAGGAAAACTGAGCTACCAGGAATGTGTTCTTAGCCTCAGACAGAGGCAGCTGGGTGGCCGGCCTTCCCAGAATCCGGCCGCCTGCAGCTGGGCGTGGCCCTCTGGCAGGGGAAACTGAGGGAAGGGTGGAGCCACAACTTGAGTCCCAGAGGAGGAGTGTCTCCTAAACCATCATGGGAACAGGAGGCTCGGAACTGTGAAGCCAGTGTCCGCTTTCCACAGATGATCCAGGTGGAGGAGAGAGGAACAAAGTCTCCCATTCCTTTCACAGATGGGAAAACTGAGGCCCAGATCATTCAGAGACTTGGCAAAAGCCCCCACGCAACCCTGTGACAGCCTGGGATGGGGCCATGGCCTCCCAGCGCCAGAGGGAGGCCACTGAGAAGGCTCGGCCGTGCTCTGAGCCTCAAGGCCGAACCTGAATCCCGGTGGACTTGGTCAGGCAGACCACGGCTGAAGGCCCAGCTCTCCTGCTGGCGAGCTGTGTGGCCTGACGGGACCAGTCCTGTCCCCTCTCCGGGCCTGAGCTGCCTCAGCTGTCACCTGGGAGAATCCCTCCGGCTCAGGTGTGGGGACGTGATGCTCTCAGAAGCCCCTAGAGCTGCGTAGCGGGAGGGACTCAGGAGTGACTGGCTCCTCGTAGGGAGGGGTGCTGCCCATGGACCAGGGTGGCCTGTGGGCCCCTAGGACCCTGCTCCTCTGCTGGTCTCCCATACAGCCTGCTCTCCAGCACAAGTCCAGGCAAGCAGCCACCCCGGGCCCCTGCAGGCTGGGTGCCCACTTACCAAGGCCTTCGATGGCAGAAGGTGGCACAGGCGGGGTCCCTGGCGCTGGAACATTCACAGCGCCTTGGCAGGGAGCGGCGCCGACGTCTTGGCGGGTTTCCCAGGCCGTAAGGAGCTGTCTGTCTGTGGGCGGGCAGCCAGCAAGGTAGTGGTGTAGGGTGGAGAGAGAGAGAAAGAGGGAGAGGGAGACAGAGACAATTAGACAAACCACGACCATTGGCAAGCAGGACTGTCCATACTGTGCACTGGGATGGCCACCCATGCCACCAGGGTGGTAGCACATGGTGACCAACCCCCGACCTCAAGAAGTCCCACCAGAGGCTCCTCCCTAGGTGCCAGGTAGCCCTGGACAAGACCCTTCCTCTCTCCCCTCTCTCCTCACCCCCACTTCCCTGGCCCTGCCCAGCATGGGGAGGAGGGGGTGGAAACTGTGTTCCCTCCCTAAGTCAAGAAATGGGGAGTCCTCCCAGCCCCCTCGCCCTTGGCTCCCAGACAGGAACTTGAGCTGATGGAGCCAGGCTCGTCCCCCTGTTCTCAGCTTGCCTGGAGGAGGGGAGGAAACGCCATCTTGGACAAGTAAACACACAGGCTCACAGCTAAGCTGCCCCCACCTGGTCACCACTTGCCTGGAGGGGTGGCAAATGTGTCTTAGAGCTTTGACTTTGGAACAAAGCGTGTGCACGTGTGTGTGCATGTGCATGTGTGTGCACCCGTGTGCGAGCTCAGATGGGATTGCTTTCAGATGCAGAGTCTGGCCACAGCGGGCCAGGGGCAGGGCAGGGGCCCTGTGGCCGGTCGGACCAGCACCTTCAGGTGCGAGAGCTAATTTTAGCCGATGTGGTTGGAGTTGTTCTGACTCCAGGTAGACCCGGCACGCAGGGACTGGCCGGGTTCCCGCCCTGAGCGACGGTTTGCACTCGGATTAGCTCCACACACGCTTACGTGCCAGGCTTCTCCTGCCTTTTGCAATTGGGGAAAGGGAAAAAAAAACCACACAAACACACAGAAACTTAAACTTGAAGTATGCAGCGGCCCGGAGGCAGTGCGGGTGCAGACAGAGCAGATAGCGCGGGGACCCCACCCCGGCTCCGCCAGGTGACACAGGACAGGTTCTCATCTGTCATTTGGGGACAACGGCAGTACCTGCCTCACGGGGAGGATGGGGGTTCATGAGATGATAATGCCTGGGCAGTGTCTGGCAGAGGGCCTGGCACAGTCAAGATACGGGGGCTGTCATTCATCTTGTTAGTCTTGGAAGATCATGCAGAGGGAGCATGGCAGAGCGGGTGTGAACTGTGGCATCCAGGGACCTACGCTGGAGCCTCCATCTACCGCTTACTCGTTCCTGTGTGATCTTAGGGAAGGCACCTAACCTCTCTGAGCCTCAATACCCTGTTCTGGAAAATAGAGCCAATACTGTCTTACTGGACTCTAGTGAGAATTCTCATGAGACGGCCCTCTATATTTCTCAGGCAGCCCCACGTGGGAGTTGAAACAAAAGCTGGGAACTATTGATATTAGCCCAATGCTCCCATCCAGAGGCCCAGGGAGACCTGGACTGTGCCGGAGGTTCCCCGCGTGTCAGGAGCCCCCCACCCCTGCCCCCTGCTCCCGCTTGCTTGCAGCAGCCCCGCCTGGATCCCCAGAGCAGCTTACCCGGGAGTGTTCACCCAGATGATGTCCAGGTGGCAGAAGTAGACGCATTCCTTGTCCAGCCAGGAGCTGCAGGAGCAACGCCGAGGTCGCAGGTGGGAGCCTTGGGCACGGGGCGAGGGCACTGGCTGCTCTGGGGTGGCAGTGGCCTGGCCCTCGCCTGCATGCACAGGAGGGAGAGAGAGGCGGAGAGGTGGGTCAGGGCGCCTGGCACAGCTGGGGTGGGGGACCTGCCGGCTCCTCCTCTTGCATAATTGAGGAAGTTGGCACTTACAGCTCAGGAGCTCCGGGCGGCCCAGGGAAGCCCCTGCAGCCCCCGGGGGAACAGCGAGCAGTTGCCCTGTGCCTGCAGCACCTCTGCACTTGCAGACCCCCCTGCAGCCGCCACTGCGGGGCTCCCGCCCCTGTAGGCCCCCAGCAGGTTTGGGGGGCACCGAGGCCCTGGAGGGAGACACGGATGAGCAGACCAGCGAGCTGCTGCAGCAGGCGAGGCCAGGGCAGCTCACCTTCATGTAGGGCCACGAGCAGGGCTAGAGCAACGGAGCACCAGGCCGGGGGCATGGCGACCATAGCAGCGGTGGAGCGCACGGGCTGGCCTGGAGCAGGGAGGCAGGGAGCGCGCCTGTTGCCAGTGTCCTGCTGCCAAGCCGAGCTGATAGCTCATTGCCTCGGTGCCCTGGCGGCCTCTTATAATACCAGGCACTGCCCCGCCCCTGCCCGGCCAGCCCGCACAGCAGGCTCAGAGCCAGGGACACCGCCTCCTCCCGGGGCTCCTGGCCCGCCCCAGCCTCCGCGCGGTGCGAGGGATGGGGAAGGGAGGAGGGGAGAGGGAAGGCCCCACTCCTCCCTGTGTGCCTGGAGCACCTCGGAGTCCTAAGGCTCCCCTGCCGTCCCCAGGGACCCCTCCCAGTCCTGCTGCACTGCCTCAAGACATCCCCAAAGTGCCTGAGCCCCTCCCCCACTCTCGGTGACTGTTCTACAGGTTTGCCCAGAGCTAAGAGTTTGGAGTGGCAGGTCCCATGAGCGAAACCCTCCCTCTGCTTGGAGGAGACCCTAGCTTCCTGCCTGCCTACTGCCAACCAGGCTGAGGATGCCCCTTCTGTTGTGTGGGAGGTGAAAGTCCTGCTCAAGGCTGTGTAGCCTTGGGCAAGTCAGAGCCCTCTCTGGGCCTGCTTCCCTCAGTGGAGGACACAGCTCACCCCTGACCTCTGACCAGCCTTGAGCTGCCTCATCCCTACCTCTCCCAGGAAGTGTCCTTCTTCCTCCTTCCCCTCCCCTCCCCATCCAGGGCCTGGGGATGGGAGTTCTGGTCTCTTCCGGAACCTGTTCAGCTGTGCAGCCATAGCCAAAGACATCCCTCCTGGGCCTCAGTTTCCTTGTTTGGAAAGCAAAGGCAAAAAGGGAAGTTCTTAACCTGTTTGGCTCACAGGCTGTCTTGAGACTAAGAAGGGAGCTTCAGAGCCCTTTCCAGAAAGATGGTTCTGTGGGTGCACACTCAAAGCGACGCCTTGAAAGGTCTCCCGTGTTGGACGTGACAGGATGTCTTGGCTCAGCTCAGCAGCTTCTTTCTGCAACAAAGGCAAGGTGGCTGTGGTCCTCCCTGGGGCTGGCATTCTGACCTGCCCCTGTGCTGGCTCAGAAGCCGGGCCTTGCCAGAGACAAGAACAGGGATGGTCTGGAGCTGAGTCAAGCTGGCAGTGGCCCTCTGTTCCTACCCAGGCCCAGCTCAGGGTTCACCTCCTGCATCGTCTTCTCAGGGACCCTGTCGCCAGGCACAGCAGGAAAGGCCCTCTCATTTCTCAGGACCTGGGGCTTGTCTTCCCAGCCATCTCGAGGTCAGAACTCCAGAGAAGGCAGGCCCTGGAGCCTGCCTGGCACACAGTAGGAGCCCTCTGAGGGAGGGGGGAATGAATGAACAAATGCCTGACTGTGAACTACAGAATTAGGTACTCAGGAACCCAGGCTGCCCAATTTCTAGTTCCTGCGTTCAGCAGCAATTTTGTCATCAGACATTTATGAAGGGGAAAGAGATGACCACAAAGAAACAGACAATTTTGCTTCTTCCTGGGGCATGTCCAGGGCATGCACGTGTGTGTGCGTGTCTGTGTGTGTGCGATCCTGGGAGAGCTGAGAAGAACTGAAGGAGGGAGATACCTTCAGAGCAATCTTCCCTCCCACAGCCCAGGTCAGATGGCAGTGGAAGCAGGAACAAACATTTCTGAGCACATACTGTGTGCTCAGAGCACTTTCAGCTTCTCTCCATCACAGCCCCGGGAGGCGGCTCGTAGCATCTGGGGATCTGCTCCACTACTGTCCAGGAGAAAGTTGAAACTCAGAGAGGAGCCCGGCCTGGCCGAGGTCACACAGCTGGTCATGTGGAGCTGACTCTGGAACCTGGATCTTGGTCCCTCCTGCAAAGCACAGTGACTCCCCATGCAGTGCTCCATGCCCCCCCAACCCCCGCCATCCCACCCCCGAAGGCGCCTCTCTAAGAATTTAGAGGAGTATTTCTGGAATGAGGTGAGCAATACTCCCAGTCATTCCTATTAGCCTCCAAGAGAATATAAATACAGAATTAAGCAGGGCTAGGGTGGAGGTAAGGGTGGAGAGAGAATTCAAACTACTGAACCGTGAAGAGAAGAAAGAAGAAAAAGCAGGTCAGCGGGGAGAAGGAGGGGGTCAGGGAAGGGAGGAAAACAAACAGGGAGGCAGATAAAGACAGGTAGGGAGAGAGGCAGGACAAGGAAGCGGAGCGTAGTAGAAAAAAAGAACTCGGATTTGAGAAAGTAAAAGAGAAAGACCATCGGGAGCAAGAGCGAAGGTTTTCACGTGTCTAATCTTTACACAAATGCAAAGAGCCTGCTCAGGACAATAGGGAACCAGAGGCTCTGAGTCTGGAAACATAATAGAAGAATTAAACGGACCAGGAGACAGGATCCCTCTCTGGTGTGAAAGGAGAATGACGACAGGGCAGGGGCTGGCCGTGCAGGCTCAGCGTGGGGAGCTGTGCCCGACTCCAGTTTCTCTCCTTTCCTGCCCTCAGCTCGAGCTGGGCAAACAGGGATCCTGTGAAATGGAGAGGCCTGGCCAGGGAACCTGAGCAAGCCCGGGTCTTAGGGGGTGATAGCATTCCGGGAACAGTGCTACCCCATTGGCAGGAGTTGGGTTCCAGGTAGAGAAAATTAGGCTGAGTTAAAAATAGCCAGCTCCAGCCCCCTAGGACTCTTAGCCTGGGCCCTGACAGTCACCTCGGCCCCTCCCGGCTGGCCTGGCTGTACGGTCCCCCCAACCCGCTGCTCTGGCCCCTACCAACTGCCCCAGCCAGCTGCCTTGCTGCACTGCCTCAACTTGACCTGGTCCCGCCACCTGCCTCACTGGGAACGGCTGCAGGTGGAGGGGCAGAGATTCATTGAAGCTCACCCTGTCAGGATCTGGAGGGAATTATTTTGCACACAAAATAATTTGTTGCCTGTATGTGTGGTACCGGCCCAATCCAAGAAGGAGAGATTTGTGGGGAGGGCAGGTTGGCAGAAGGGGGCAGTTGAGGCATATTTCAGGGTGAGATGCTGTGCTAGAAACTGCCTTCTAGAAATCCTCTCCAGCCTCCACTCCCATTTGCTGGATGTGATAACTGAGGTCCAAGAGGAGGAGCAACTTGCTCAAGACAGTGATGGGCCAGACGTGTTCTCTTGGTTACTAATCCAGCCCCACTCTTTCCTGGACATCAGTGAAGCTCCCAGGGGTCCAAGCTGAGCCCAAGACTCTGGGTCTGTTTGCGAAGGGCTGCCAGGAAGGACCCCACTGGCAGGAAGGCCTAGGCTCTGGGACAAGGCTGGGCCATCTTCCTGTGCACCCCAAAGCTCTCTCTCTATCCCGTGCACTAAGTAAATATGGTCCCATCAAGCAGCTGTCCAGCAGCCGTGGACACTGTATGGGATGAAGGATGCATAGGAGTGAGGATTAAATTCTGGTGAGGATGTCCAACAGGGCAGGCATGGGCTAGAGCGGGTGCCTGGTGTTGCTGCAGGAGCAACAGGCTTTTGTTCCAGCTCTGCTATTTCTACTGTGTGGCCTTGGGCAAGTCCTGCCCCTCTTGGCTTCCCTGGAAAGCTTTTCCACCTTCTCACCGACCGCGAGGTGCGCTCTCAGCTCCCCAAACATAAGCCCTGCAGACTGACTGCATCGCTCTTGCTCCCAGCTTGGGACCCTCTGCTCTCCCACCTCTGCAAAACCGGTCACTTCCCGATTGCCACCTGGCCCCACCAGGTTTCCGGCAGTTCTGTTTGCAGCCCCGATGGAAAGGACACAGTGTCTTGATTGCCGGCACACACCGTGCAGGTGACTTAGCAGAGAGAGCAGCTGGGAAGATGAGGCTGGCGGTGGGGGAGAAGTCTGGATCCCCAGGGAATGGTGGCTGGGGAGGGGTTGGCCCTGGAGCTGCCTGGGTTGCGGATCTAGGGCCTCAGGGGGTTCAGATATTCCCATCACCACTTGTCCCCAAGTGATGTCCCCAAGGCTGTGGCTTAGGGCTGCCTCTACTTGGCCCTCGGGCCACTCAGCCTCAGGGCCTTTCTGGTGGGTGGTCTGGGCCTCCTGCCATCGGCCACAGCTTACCATGAGCCAGCAGGGCCTGCCCCCGCCCACTCCATTGTGCCCACGCTGTGGCCCCACAAGGGCAGCCTCAGCCCTGCAGGACCAGCTCCCCTGGTCTCCACGGCTTCCCTCGGAGGACACCCCCTTACTGGCTCTCCTCTTTCCTCCACCTCAGCCCATTTGGGAAGATTTATATCTCCCACATAAACTGTACTCTTAAAGGAATAATTCATGTGCCCTGTTTGTTTTTAATCTATGAGTAATCAGAACAGGGTCAGCGAGGCCCGTGGAACTACTGAAATTCTGGCCAAAAGCAGATGCTGTTCAGTCAAGGCAAGAGGCTGTGTGCATCCTGCTGGTCAGGGACTCAGCTTCCAGGATGGAAACCTCTGGACCCAAAGTTTATGAGTTCCCTCCAAAGTGCTCAGGGCCCAGCTCCCCACTTAGTATCTTAGGGGTGAGGGGTAACATGCATTGAGTGAGGATTTAATATATCCCAAACGCTTGCTAAGGGATTTACGAACATTGTCTCCATTAACTGCCATAACATACCTGTGGGGTGGGTATGTAATGAGTCCCTATTTTATACGTGAGGAAACTGAGGCTCATGACTTGCCCACGTCAGACTGCTGGAAAGTGGCAGAGCCAAGATTGGAAAGCAGGTCTGTGCAAGAACAAAGCTCCACCCCTGAGCCCTGTGTACCCTCAGTGTGCTTTTCCACCTCCCAGTCCGTGGGTAGCCCTCCTGCAGCAACTCCTCTCCAGGGGTCACCTCTCTGCTCTTACCAAGTAGGGAAAGTGGGGAGCCCAGGAGCAGAGGTAGCCACCTGCCTGCATCCATGGGGGGAGCCTCACACCCACAGCAAAAACATAGCATGTAGCCCGTGCCTACGAAGCCAGTGGCTGAGGCCTGGTCCCCTCCATGAGGTAGGCATGGGCGGTCCATTGCTATTTCACAGGATACCCACAATAGACCTGGGAGGCCGGCTGGGCTCATGATTCTCACTTTATAGATGAGGTCTTTCCAGAGAAGAGTCTCACTTTACAAGAGGAAGTGACTTACTCAGGGTCATATAATACACAAGAGGTAGAGCTGGAATGTTTCTCTGATACTCATCTTCTATGGAACCAACAGCCTATATCACATACATCCAATGATCCTCCCATCTATTCTCCTACCTACTTGTTCCATCCATCCATCCATCCATCCATCAGTTCAACCTCTCATGTTCACATCCATCTATCCATCCAACCATTCATGCATCCATCCATCCATCCATCCTTCCATCCATCCTTCCTTCTATCTATCCATCCATTCATCCATTATCTAATCTTTTATCCATCCTTCCATTCATACATCTACACAACCAGTCTCCCATGCATCCATCCTCCTTCATGACAGATGTGTTAGAGAGATTAAAAGGGTCAAAGCTTGAAGAAAGCTTACACTTGTCTTGGAAACATTTGGTTATTTCCTGGGGAGAGGTGTGTCTCCTCACTGAGACGATATGCTCATTGAGTCATGGTCTTCTCTGGAATCCCCACCCTAAGGCCTAGCACAGCCTGGGGCACATGGTCTGTGCCCAAAGCTGGAGTGAAATGGAATGCACAAGATGGCTTTGTCTCACTGGATAAAGCCTGTCTTTGCATAGCTGCCCCTTCTGATGAGGGAAACTTAGGTGCCTTTTCCTACCTGATATCATCTTCCAAATGCTCTAATGATGGAGACTTGACATGATCTTTAAGAAAAAAAATCAGATAGGTAGCCAGAGAGGGAAGGACGCTTGGTCTATACCTAGATGAGGAAACCAAGGTGCATGGAGGAAGAGCAGCCCACCAGAGGTGGCCCTGCCAGGCCTGGATCCTAGAAACCCCAAATGTCTGGACTCTTCTCTGAGGCCCCCACACTTGGAGGGGCTGGAACCCCAGCATTCTCCTCCATCCCACCGCCGCCACCAGCCAAGACATGCAGCCGGTCGTTTTTCAGAGTCACACTCATGTTTTCCAAGGCGCACCCAGCGCCCCACCAGGGCTGTCTTTCCCCTCTGGGAAGAGGTGAGCCACCAGGAGCCTGGACCATGCAGAAGTACAGTGCTTCATTCTAGAATTAAACATCAACTAAAAATAAGTGCCTGGTGCCTGTATCATCAGGGTAGCTTGGTGCCCGGCAGGCAGCGCGGTGCGGGGTTCCCGCTGTGATTCCAGTCCAACATTCCTGAGCAGAGGTGTGCCGAGGATATCTCCTTGCCTAAAGGCTTTGGCCTTCCCACTCGGCTCCTGGCCATGAATGACCCAGGAGGGGCACAGCTGGGCTCTGGCAGGCAGGAGGGCAGTCAGGAGCTGAAGCCGCTGCCCAAGGCTGGCTTGGGGAGTGGAGGTGAGTCAGGGGCCAGCCCACCCCTGAAACCTCTGACGGATCTGGCCGCCAGCTTCAAAGCCCTGTGACTCAGGCTTAAACTCCGCCCCTGTCCCCCATGGACAAGTGCCCAGCACTGTGTCAGACCAGAGGGAGTGCAGGGCAAGGGTCGGCCAGTCTGGGGTCTGGTTCTATTGCTCAGTAGCCACGAGACCACACCACAATTTAACCCTCCTGAGTGTCAGAGGCCACATCTGTCAAAGGCATCTAATAAGAAAAATCTCCCCTCAAGGCTGCTGGGAGTTTTGTGGCAGAGCCGATGGAAGGTTTGGCCTGTTGCCTGACACAGGAGGGCTCTGTGGACCAGCCTCTGTCCTCCCTTCCTCACCCTGGGCTGCAGGGTGCATGTAGGCCTCTCGGTGTGGACACACTCCTGGAAAGGAGGGGTATATGTGTTGGTGTGGGGAGTGGTTACTGCAGGCTGTGAGCCAGATCCCCCGGGTCTGTGGAGTGGCCCCTCCACCTCCCTGGGTCACATAGTCTTTCCAGGGCACGCGGCCACCCTGGCTTGCCCCACTCACCCACATTTGCTTTGGCACACCACACAATGCCACACCAAACAAGAAGTATGTTGAGATTTGGGCCAAAGCTGCCTTCCTATGAAAACCAGGCTTCAGCTGGAAGTCTGCAGCCAGGATGCCGCCTGGCCTCAGGGCAAAGCGTCTCGCCAAGCCCAAACACCCACCCTGGCATCGGGCCTGCTTGGGGTCTGACCCTGCGCCATCTTTCATTCCTCACACCACCAATGCTGATCTGGGTGCCCAAGGCTTTAGCCCACCAGACCACAAGGCCTGTCAGCTCCTGGATGAACGGCAGACTTTCTTGCCTCCATGCCTCTGTGCAAACTGGGGCCTCCCAGCCTCCTTCCATTCTTGCTTGATTTATTCTGCCCAACCTTCAAGGCCCATCACAAATGCCACCTCCCCTAGGAAGCCTTCTCAACTCCATCTAAGACATGAGATCTAACCCTCCTCTGAATATCCACATGGTTCTCATTGACAGCCACCTCTGGCTAGGCCTGATCTTGTGTCTCTGAGGGCAAGCTAGTGGCTGAGGGCGCTCTGATTCTGGTGTCAGGCTGAGCCAGGTTTGTACCCGAGGCCCACCTCTGATTACCCGTGCCCTCTCCTCCTTCTTCGAGCCCAATTCCTCATCTACAAAATGGGTATAATCATGGTAGTGTGGCTGTGGTTAGGAGTAAAAGAGCACTGTCAGTGGTAGCCATTGTTATTACTGATGACAGCTAATTAGAGAGCTCTGTCACATTCTTATTCTCACTTAAACCCTACAGCACAATCCTTCAAGGGAAGTCAGTGCATCCATTCTGAGACTCTGAGAGGTTGGATGGCTTGACCTGTAATGGTCGGGGTTCAAACTCAGGTCTCTCCGGCTGCTGGATCAGGGCTATTTCTACTCCGCCTGCCCTCTGCCCCTCTGTTCCCTGGTCCAGATCATACGCTCAATAAACACCTGTTGAATCGGAAATGTGGAAGTCAGAGGAGTCTCTTCTTGGGTCCACCCTTCCTCGCCTGGGCCAGCCCAACCTTGCTGGGTGCCCGCAGCTCGGGGAACTGCCTCTGGAGCATAAACAGAATGAGACAAAGACAACACGGGCTGAGGGGGCACAGCTCGGCAGTTCCTGTGGCACGCTCCAAGGAAAACACTGCTCGCAGCGGGGACTCATTGCCAAATGAGTTTGGGAAACTGGGTTTCCACCAGGGCGTCCAAGAGCATCCAGTGAGCAGCCAGCTCTGAGAGTTTCCCAGAGGGCCGTCTCTGAGACTGGGAGGGGAGCGGGTCCTGGTCCCAGGGAGGCGGCTCCCAAGCTGGGAAGAGGGGGACACGAAATTGCAGGCTGGGGTTCAGCTTCCAGCTGAGTGGCTGCAGGCGAGTGCCTTCTCCTGTCCGAGCACCAGCTTCATCCTCCAGGAAATGAGGGGGCTCTGTGGGTGCCCAGGAGACTATAAAGCCTGAGGTCAGTTGCACCCAGAAAGACCTCTTCCGAGAGCCTTCTGGACCCACCCAGGGAAGTCTGGGGCTCAGCCGGCAGAAGGTACTGTGGAGCTTCAGTGCCTGGGGAGCCGTTCCCAGATGCCTCTCCAGCATCAAAGGAAGAGCCAGACCAGCTACTCTCCATCTGCCCGTCATTCCTTGAAACCATCCTGGGCTGACTACGTGCCTGGCACTCTAAGAACTGATCATAGCTACCGTTTACCCATGTAAACATTTGTCCGTGTCGGGCGCCAGCTGCCAGACACTGCACGAATCCCTGACATCTATTGTCACGTGGAATCATCATAGCAGGAGGGCCCGCCCTCTTCTTACCATGCTCACTGCACAATCGAGGGGCCTGAGGCTGAGAGAGGTGCAGTGGCTTGTGCAAGGTCACACAGCCATTTGAATGTAGATCTGCCTGCCTCCCGGCCTGCATTCTTAAGCACGACCCTGGCATGTGTGATCTCATACAGAATCCTCAGGGATGCAGCTTCTGATTTTCCTCCTTTTTCAGATGGGGAAACTGAGTAATCTTGTCCGAGGTCACCCATCTAGCCGGGAAGGAGCCATCTAGCTCAGTCTGAGCCCTTGGCCTGAGCTCTCAACTTCAATTCTGGACTCTCCTATCAGGGCCAGAGGGTCCCCAAAAGCAGGTCCTGGGTCTGAGTCTGAGGGCAGCAGGCAAGGCCCGCATCCCTCAGCCTGGCTTCTGGGAGCAGGAACTCTGGAAGCTTGGGGGAGAGGAGGAGGCTGATTACGCAGTGAGCAGTTTGCGGGTGGTGAGGTGAGCCGTGACTCAGGGTGGGGAGGCCCTGAGGGGGCGGGCGGGGAGAAGGGGCAGCTCCGGCCAGGCCATCACTGGGGTCCCCTGGAGGAGGAGGTTTGGGTAAAGCACGGCTGAGTCACAGCAGCGAGATCGGACAGGGCGCTGAGATGGCCCAATGACCTCACGCTTTTGTCTGAGCCTGGCAAGGAGCCTTGGGCCCAGGCAGGCCTGGGAGGCCCACCCTGTCAGGATGGGCACACCCCTTCTTTGGCCATCCATAGTCAGGGGGTGTCTGTGCCACAGAGGGTCTGCCCGCAGGTTCCGTGAGGCCTGGTGTTGCTAGAACCCTGAACCCTTGCCAGATGGGGGAAGCAGCTGGTAGAGGGCACACAGCAGGGATACAGGGGACAGAATCTTGCTCCACCTCTGATGCTGTGTGACCTAGGCCAAGCAATTCCAGCTCTCTGAGCTTTGACTTCCTCCTTGGTCCTGTGAGTTCATGTGAGGATCGCATAAGCTGGTGACTCTTGTCCAAGGGCTGACACAGTCGGTGTCTTGGGGGTGGGAGGCGACCATCTCCAGCCAGGAGCCCACAAGACAACAGAAGCCTGGAGCACACAGGCCCTCACTACCCCGGCTGCAGAGCCACATACCAGTGTCCTGGCTATTGGCTGCGTAGCCTGAGGTGAGAGTCTTCTGGTCTCTGGGCCTCAGTTTCCCCATGTGTCAAATAAAAATGATAACCCCCGACTCTCAGGAGGATGATGTCACAGGATTCCTGAGAGCTCCCACCACCACCTTGGGCCAGATATTGGGGAGGAGGAGAGCAGGACCCATTCCTCCAGGGCCCAGAAGCAGTGGGGGAGTCCCCCCAAATTCCTGCCCGGAAAACACGCCTGGGAGACTTGTGAGGCCGCTGCCTGCCCCCTACCCAGCACTCCCCAAGGCTGGTCCAGAGAGGGTGAGGGTAGCCAAGGTCACACAGCAGCCAGCTGAATGGATCCACCATCCAAGGGGAAGGGGCCTTTATCTCCCCAGATAAGAGGTCCTGAATGGGGCTGGAAGGCCTTGCGGCCTCAGATTTGGGTGAATCTGGGGGTGGGTCGAGGAGGGTCAGAGCTGGGCTGGCTCAGACTGACCACAGAGCAGCCGCTTCTCTCCGCGCCCCCTCAGCTTGAGTCAGCCAGGGGCAGCTGCTGCTTCTGAGTTCACTGCCTGCCTGCCGCCTGCCGCGCAGCCTCGGAACCTGGGCCTAGGGCACGAGGCAGGTCTGTGATAACGACCTGGTGATAATGACAGCTGGGTAGGGAGCTGTGCCCACGTGCCAAGCATTCTCTCTGCCTTCATTCATTTGATCCTCCCAACAGGCCTGGGAAGCAGGCAGGGCAGCGCCTGGGAGTGAGGTTCAGAGAGGCTGCATAAACTGCCCGAGGTCACACAGGGGCAGAAGGGAAGGGTCTTCAGGCCCCCAGGTCATCTCCTCTGCCATCATGCAGCAAACGTGCTGAGCCTGCTCTGTGTCAGACCTGGGGGTGTGGGTCTCTGGCCCAGCTGCGATTTGCCTGGGATAGGGACCTGGGAGTGTGGTGGGCACGTGATGAAGGCTCTGGGCCTGAGGACCAGTGCGTGCTCTGTGTTGGTCAAGAGGGAAGGACACAAAGACAGGACCCCAGAGGAGGGAGCGCCCGCCTCTGCTCGGAGGATCAGGAGGGCTTTCCCGAGGAAGAGACATCTGAAGGAGGCCGTGCAGGTGGAGAAAGGCAGAGGGAACAGCCTGGGTAAGGGCGGGTAGGGCTGGAAGAGCACCCATGTCCTAGGACTGGATTGAACAGTGTGAGGGACTCATGGATGAGAGAGGAGCTCGGAGGCCAGAGCACAGGCCCCACACCCCAGGCCCAGCCAGGAGCTGGCCTTTTCCTGAGGTCAAAGTGGAGTCAGCTCACATCTGTGCTGTGGAGGCCCAGGCCAGGTGGATGGGGGTGACTTCCTTCCAGGGCCTTCCCTGGACTCTCAGACGAGTCCCAGGTGGGTGACACCAGAGCCTGGGGAGGAGCTGCTCAGTCTCTCTTGGCACCTGAGAATAAGGGACCTGTTGGCCACCTCCTGCAAACTCAGGGCAGGCCTCTGACCTCTGAACTTCACAGCTCCAAAGAGCTCCACCTTCTCTGAAACCAGGCTGCAATGGGGAAAGAGGCCAGGCTGGCAGAGGGATCACAGTGGGGACCCTCCCTCTGCCTCATTTTCCCAGTCAGGCAGCTCAATGCTCCCCAGTCTCCTGGCTGCCCTAAGGAGGCCCATCCCAGTGTGGCTCGGCTTGGCTGGTGACTCTGGCTGAGCTAGGCTCCTCTCTGTACTTTGGGTTTTTTTGGTGAGGAAGATTGTCACTGAGCCAACACCTGTGCCACTCTTCCTCTATTTTGTGTGTAGGACACCACCACAGCACAGCTTGATGAATGGTGTGTAGGTCTGGGCCTGGATCCAAACCCACGAACCAGGGGGCTGCCAAAGCAGAGCACGAGAACTTAACCACTATGCCACTGGGCTGCACTTGGGCGTTGGCCCAGAAGACCACGGGGCACCAGAGAGGGGAAGGAAAGTTTGTTGAACCAAATCTGCCTTTTCCTCCTCCTTCCACCATACTTGGAATCTCACTTGTAGTTTCCCCGGCAACCCCCGGAGGGCGCCCTTCCGCAGTCACTCATTTTCTAGGAGACGGAATAGAGGTTTAGTGAGGTGAAGTAAGGCACGTGGTCTCAACCACCAAGGGGCAGGGAGCGGGGATGACACCACTGCCTGCCAGATGCTGCGTTGCGCACTTCAGCATACAGGTGACAGGCAGATTCTAGAACGTGACCTCAAGCAAATCAAGTCGGTGCCTCCGTTTCCCTATCTGTAAATGGTGATAATAATAGGACCTTCCTCATAGGGTTGGTGTAAGAATGAGGTAAGATAATACATACCAAGTGCTCATAACTGTGTCTGGCACATCCCCATTTGGCGATGGGGAAACTGAGGCTCAAAGACTAGCTGTGCCCTTCAGCAGGGATTCCCCCCCAGCCCGCGCCTGCGCCCTGCTCATCCTCCCACCGCATGCGGTGGCCCCGCGGCCTGACTCCCCGGCCTTCGCGGAGCCGGGGACCCCCGCTGCCTCTCCCTCTCCTGCCTGTTTTGGGAAGTCCTGGGCTGGGGGTCGAACGCACAGCGGGAGAGCGCGCGGAGGACCCGCCGGAGCCGCGCTCGGCCCGCCCTCGCCTCCCGACCAATTTTGGGCAAAGCGGCGGCGGCGGCGGCGCGCTACGTGCCGGCCGTGAGTCAGCGCGCAGGAATGCGCAGGACGCTTTGTTCCCCGCTCGGCGGCGGACGGACGTGCTGGGACCGGGGCGCGGCGGGACCTGACATCACCGTGCGGGCAGCGCGGCCACGTGCGCCCCCCCCGCCGCGGTCCGGGGCCCAGGTCTCAGCTGCCCCTCTGGGGACTCCAGGAGACCTCAGGAGACCCGGCCCCCTCCCGAGCCTCAGCGGTCTGGCCCTGAATGGCCCTGGCAGCTCCAGTCCCCTGCCCGGGTCACAGGGAAGCAAGTGGGGGTAAGACTGCCCAGGAGAAGGAAGGCACTTGCTCTGGAAGGGCCAGGAGGTGGAATCGAGAGGTCTCACAGCCACAGCAAGACTCTAAGGCTCCCCTGGGTTCTCTCTTTGGGGCCCTGTGGCCCCTTCTCCACACCGAGGCTGGCGTGGGAGAAGGAAGCAGAGCCCGAGCCCTCTAAGCCTTCCCTCCAGCTTGCTGTGTGTGTCCCCCAAGTCACTCCCCCTCTCTGGGCCTCATCTGTCCAGCTGGCAGGTGGGGTGACACTGGCTCTCTTGCTGTTCCCCGGAGTCCTGTGCTGGGTGGTGAGATCTGAAGCCTAGCAGTGCCTTGGGAAGGAGTGCAGGGAACTTGAGAAGTCTTTGGAAATACGATGCCCGTGGTGAGGTCTTCTGTGCACCAGGCTGTGGGATGCCCTCTAATGGTCAGAGCAACCCTGAGAGGGGGCAACTGCTGGGTGTGGAAACTGAGGCTCAGAGAGGTGAAGTCATCCGCCCAGGCCACACTGTGGTATGGTCAGATGGGGTAGGAACCCCGGGGCAGTGCGACTGGGACCCCCTTTTTCCTGAAGGGTGTAGGTCCTTCCCCTGGGCTGGAGGGACAGGCTGGGCGCCCCAGGCTGCAGGGTGCTGCTGACGTGGCCAGCCCTGGCCAGTCCCGAGCCTGCATTTGGCGCTGTCCTCAGAAGGAACAGCGGTGGCTGGAGTCAGAACCCCTCCTACCCTGGGTGGCCTTGGGCGTGTCACTTGCTTCCTGAGTCCTCCCATGACTGCACTGTCATTTTCCCACTCCAGCTTCCCCAGGAACTAAATGGCCAAGTCTGTGGTAGAACCTACAGGGGGCAGGCAGCATGGTCAACAGGTCTAGGGGTGATCTTCTGGAGGGGAAATTTTTCATGCCCTCCTCCGTCCCCACTTCCCTCATCCACAAGGTCCTGGAGACCTGGCATCTTGCCCCTGCTAGTCCCACCCAGCAAACAGATGGGGCCGGAGCATGGGGTCCCAGTTGGTCTGGGGGCTTTTCACAGAAGGCCGCCAGCATCAGCTCTGGCCTCAGGAGCTCTGCAATCGGACAGGTCCTCATTGAGCTCCTTGCCAACCCTCCCCCTGCTCAGTCTGTTCTGGAACTCTTTGGCTTCTGTCCCTCTGAGGCCATATGTTCTATCCTGGGGAGATGGGGAACGACCTCTCCCCACCTCAGGGCTGACCTTGCAGAGGCCTTGTTCCTACCTTGGGGACTGTCCTTTCTTGGTCCGATGTCGTCCCCACCCAGCCTCAGCGGGTCCCCAGTAATGGTCACTGGCAGAAGAGGCCGAGAGCCCCCTATGTGGTGGTCTTACTCACAGGGAGCACGGCTGCAGCGTGGAGAAGGTTGATGCTGCAGGGGCCCGGGAAGGCCTCCCTGCCACCTGGGGCCAGACATCCCTGCGTTTGGGACAGTGCCTTTCATGCGGGCAGCAGTGCTTAGGCCTCACCTGTAAACCTCCTACCAGAGTGTGAAATGTGGCCAGTGGCAGAGGCCACACACACAGTGGTCAGATACTCTGGAGTCAGCCAGCTCTGGGGCCTGGGTCGGTCACTCCACTTCTGCACCGCAGATTCCACACCTGTAAATGGGAGTAGGGTCCCTTTTGTGAGCATTCAGGGCGTTAATAGATGCAAAGGACCTAGCACACAGTGCCTGTTGGGTCAGCATGAGCCTCACCTGCAGAGTTCTAGTGACTTCCACATGGTCTCCATCGTCTCCTTTGACTTGAGTTAATGACAACACTCCTAATCCTGTAGATCTCTGTGGTCATAGGTTCTCCTGGTTCCCTAGTGAGGAAGGCCACCCGGTGTGGCCCCTCACAGCTCAGACCAGGCCACTGCAGCCAAGAGAGAGACAGGGCCCTGGCGCACAGTAAGACTGGCAGGTAGAACCTGCTGCTGCCTCGGGTGGAGGAGGATGGTCTGTGAGACACTTTGGCCTCCGAGTCCCAGAGGCTCTGAGGACACAGGGTGATGGGAGAGACTAGAGTGAGCGAGTGTCTGCACATACCCCCCGGCACAGTTCCTGGCACCCAAGGGCCCCGCCTCAGCCTGGCACGCCTGCCCAGATTCCTGCCCGTGTGGTTTCTCCTGGGCCTCTCCCTCACGTCCGCTGGCAGAGCATCCCCTGTCTGCATTCCTCTACCATGAAGACGGCCACCTTAGGGCTGGGCCTGGCTAGGACACCCCTGAGTGTGGGAGTGTGCGTGCTGGTGAGGATGTGCAGGGACTCACCTGCGGGTACCTTTCTCTCTGTGCCTCTGCGTGGGTGTGCATACATGAGCATGGCTGTGCCCTATGTGTCTGTATGTGTATGGATGTGTGCAGGTGTGCACTGGGGGTCATGGGCACCAGTGTGGACATGCATGAGTACATGAGGGATGCAGGGGGGGCTATTGTGCAGGAGGGAACTTATGGATCCCCAGGGGTCCCACGGGCCTGTAGGCAGGGACCTCTGCTCATGCACAACGTTGGGGCTGGTGCATTTTTCCCATACCCGAGAGCCCTTGCATGTGTGAGGGTCGTGCACCTGGGTGTGGCCTCTCTCGGGCCGAGCTCATAGCCACTGGAGGAAGCTGAAGGAAGCAAGAGAAGGGGGTCAGGACGAGATCAAGAATGGAGACCCCATCTGCCTGGCTGAGCTGGATGTTTCCTGCCTGTTCCCTGATACTCCGTCATACCAATCCCAGGAGGGATGAAAGCAGGATTTGAGGCTTGGAGAGAGCCTGTCACTTCCTGAGCTCACACAAGCTGTAAGTGGTGGAGCCAGCATTCATACCCATGTCTGCCTGACTCTAGAAGCTGTCAGGCAGGGCAGGGAGGGAGGGCAGCTGCTGTGGGGGCCCCAGCACAGCAGAGATCTGTGCGCTGTACAGTCGGGGCCAGGCTGTTTCCTGGCAGGGTGGGAGCCTTGGAGCTGCCCACCAGGCCCCTTGTTCCTGCTCCCTCCCCACCCCCTGCTTCGGCTGAATAATCATAATAAACATCACTCTGTAGAGCCATCGCTCGGTGCCAGGCCCTGGTGTGACTACTTGGCATGGAGTAGCTCATCTAATCCTCCCTAACACTCTAGGAGGCCGGTGCCATTATCAGGCTGTTATTATTATACTCCATGTGTATAACATATATTATACAATATGTAATATTTATATTATAACATAGCAATTATTATCCTCATTTTAAAGGTGAGGAAACCGAGGCATAAATGTGTTAAGTAATTTGCCCAAAGTCCCACAGCTGAAAACTGGCCCAGCTGGGATTTGAGCCCATGCAGCTGGCCCAGAGTCCGGAGGCCCAAGCCATTTGTACACGTGCAGCTGGGCCAGCATCTCCTTGTGCAGGAGACCCCAGCCTCACCCCCTTTCTGCTGGCTGGTCTCTAACTCCATCCAACATGCAGGCCCAAGGAAAGTGAAGGGTGAGGGCACCGGGCCCCCCTCTCACAGGTGGGGACACTGAGTCTGGACTGATGCACTGCCTGGGCCTGAAAAGATGGCTCCTAATGCCAGGCGCAGCCCTTGCTTTTGCCTGCTTCTAACTTGCTGTGGGACTTGAGGCAAGCACCCTGCTCCCTCTGGGCAGGGCCTTAGTTTCTGCCCCACCCTCAGAGAGCGGGGAAGAAGGGCTATCCCGAAGTTTTCAGGTGGGGAGTCCTGGGAGGAGGCGGGGCAGCCTGGCAGCAGGCGTGGACTGGGCGGGCAAGTGACAGTGAGACTGGGCCGGAGCTGAAGTCGAGGCTCGGAGCCGGTTTTCCCAGGCCAGGTCTGAGTAATTCTATGTCTATATTTATCGCTTCCTTTCTTGGGTAAGCAAACAGAGCCCAGTGCCAGCCCAGCCCGCCACCTCCCGTGCCGGCACGTTTCCCTCACCTGCCGGGTGGCTCTGGAGAGTACCACAGTCTTGGCCCCAAACTCAGCTTGGCCCACGTAGGACACACAAGGCTCCTCGAACCCAGTGGCGTCCGTGACGAATCTAATTGTCGGTGGTGGCTGGGGAGGCTCCACGTGGGCCACTGCACACATGGGCAGCCGTCGCCATGGCCTGGGCAATGGTGGCGCATCAGGGACCTGGAAAGGCCCTCCCCCACTCAGGACCAAAGGGTCCTCTTATGGCAGATGATGCCTTTCACTCCTCCATTCATACTTTGGTCTGAATGGCAGCCCTATGTCTCTCCGGGATCTGAAATTCCCAGAGGAAGAGAAGTCTGCGTGGGACAGGGGTCTAGGGTCAGACTGTTCTGGGGTTGAATCCTAGGCAAATAACCTCTCTGATCAATTTGCTTGCTTGTCAAATGGGGCCAATATGTCCTGCTTTCCAGGGATCTTGGGAGCATCAACTTAGAGGTACTCTGATCTGGCAGATGGGATGGGCTCTGCTGGGGAGGGCCTGCCTGTCTTCACCTACTTCCACTACCCCAGGCCCAGACCCACAGCAGTGACAGTGGGCACACATGAGGCCCACCGGGGTCATGTATGTACACGACTCTCACAACATGCACACGCTAATGGACACCCCTCATTCTGAGAGGTGCATGCAGCCTTAGCCCCAGGATGGATTCCATCAGTTGGGGCTTGGACCCTGGGGAGACTCAAGAAGGAGTAGAGACCAGATATTAACTTTGCGGAGACCCTTCCTGGAGGTGGAAGAGGCAGGACAGGTGGCCGGTCAGGCAAAAGGGATGATGGGAATGGAAGGGCATCTCATTGAGTCATGGCTCAGCCTGGACCATGCCTGTACTCCATCGATCTGACCCCAGCTCGGATCCTCTTTGCTGGCTAGGGCCTTGCCCTGATTCTAGCCTCTGCCCTGGCAGTGCCACCTTCCTGACCTTGGGGAACCCTGGGCCTGGTGCACGTGCACTGCAGCCCTGCCCGCTCCCAGGCTGGATTAGGCAGAGTCCGAGGACGTGCCGGGCTGGCAGGCTCACGGGCGGGGCGGGTGCCAGCGCTGGGGCTGCCCTATGCTGGCTTGGGACTGGGCTGCAGCAAGGCCTTGTATGGCTCTGGCAGGGTGGCTCGGCCGGCGGCACCCATTGGCTGGGCCGGCACTCCCAGCTGGGGCTGCCCAGGCCCCAAACCACGGTAACCAGAGCCGCCGGGAGCTGGTGGATTAGCATGGCCGCCTGCCCGCCCGCCCGCCTGCCACCAGGGCTGCTCTTTTCCTTTCCTAAAAAGGCAGAGCCGGGCAGGAGAGGCGGGAAGATGACCTCGGGTAGAGGAGAGGTGGGCGGGTGGTGCAGGTGGCTCTGCCCAGGGTTCAGGAATCCCAGCCCTGGCCTCAGGCCGAGCTCTTCCCGGCTCTGGACATCAGTTTTCTCGTCTACAAAAGGGGGAAGTTGGCAGCTGGGTCTTCCTGAAGTGGCTGAGGCTTTGACTGGATTGGGGGATAGGTATACTGGGGTCCCCCAACTCCGACCTGGGTTGGAGGGCTGCTCAGTAGCAAAAAGGCCCAGATTCTCTTCCCACAGGAAGTCAACCACTTCCCGAATATGGGGACCCAGGTTTAAATCCCGGCCCTGCCCCTTAGCACTGTGGCCTTGGGAAGCAGTGTCACCTGTCTGAGCCCCAGTGTTCCTCCTCTGTAAAGGTGATGAGATGATAACCCCCCCACCCCCAGGGGCTCAGGAGCCCAGGGTGAGCCCCCTGCAGTGCAGCCCCAGGCTGCTCCCACCTCAGCGGCCCCCTGCCCTTCCCTGACTCTTCTTTCTGCTTCTCTCCGCTCATGCCCATCTCAGGCTGGGCCTTCTGAGGCTGTTCTGCCTGCAGCAGCCTGGCCCTGGGAGTCCCTAGGACAGAGTGTGGTCTCTAACTCCTGAGCTCAGAGAGGGTCCAGGCCGAGGGGTGAGGACAGGATCTCCGAGTCCTTCAGGCCCAGCCCAACCCTGGATTGGGAGTCAGGCAAAGCTCAGCTGAGGCCTCAGTGGCTGCAGACACTCCAGAAGCCCTCCTGATGCTCTGGGTCAGGTGGAGCTGCAGTCATTGGCCTTGCCACTTGCCAGGGTGTGATCTTGAGGTCCACCCTTCGACTGTGAAATGGGGGTGTGTGCCCCATCCTGCCTTTTTCTCTAAGATGGAAAGAGCCTCATGACCTCGAGAGAGCATCCGTGGGAGATCTGGTGGCAGAGATGTGTGGATGACTGGGGACCTTGGGCCCTGCAGCAGGTGGGAGAGGACAGGCGGCTGGTCCTTCAGAGAATTCCCATGCACTTTTATGCTCTCAAGTACAGGAATTTAAGCCCTGGCATCTGCTGTTGGGTCTTTGCGCCTACAGCTTCAGGCACGGGGACACCACGTGGCTGTCAGACGGCACTGCTGAGAAGCCAGGCAGCTGCTGGGGAGAAGCCCCAGCCTGGGCCTGCCTCGTCCCACGGGTCCCTGGGCAGAAGGGGGCAAGCAGCCTGAGACCCAGGGCTCCCCCGGGGCCAGAGCACAGGGCAAAGAGGAGGAGGGCGGGACTCAGGGTTCCCTGAGGAGCTGCGTCAGAGTCCTACTAGGCTCAGTCCTCACACTCCCTCTAACTAGCTGTGTGCCTTTGGCTGGTGGAGGCCCTTTGGGACTTCTGTTTTCTCCTCTAAAAATGGGGACAGTGACTCTCATCTTCCTGGGTTGTTGTAAGGACTACAAATCAGGTTTGTAAAATGCTGGATATGGGGCCTGGCGCATCCTATGCTCTTCTTCTCCTGGGACTGTTTGGGCCACTTTCCCACTGGCCTAGGCTGACCAGGGCTCTCCCCAAGGCCTTGCTCCCAGGCAGCTGCTCTGTTGCCCGCTCCTCATCCTCCCGCACCCCATGATTCTAGTGCCAGGTGCCATCTTCACACTCTGGGAACTCTGCCAGACCATATTTTTTTCACTGCCTATAAAAATCCGGCACCTTTGAGGCCGAGAGCATCGTTGATGTCTGCTCATCTCCTGGACACTTGTGACTCTGAGAGATCCGAGCCTCGCGTGGTCGTCATTAGGGCTGTTTACATATTCCCAGTCTCTTCCATTAGGCCTGGCCATATGACTTGCTTTGGCCGAGGAAATGTGAATGGAGGGATGTTTGTGGTTTCCAGCTGGAAGCGTTTGGTTGTCAGTGCAAGGTACCACAGCTCTGTCTTTTTATCTGCCTCTGAGCACAGAGACAGAGCCTCTATCAGCCTGCATCTCCAAGTGACCTGGATGAGTGGAACTGCCCTGCCGGCCACACTGAACATATGGCCTGGGAAAAAATAAAGTTGTGTTGCATTCAGCCCCTGAGTTCCTAGGTTGCTTGTCTCTGCTGCTTGACAGCACCTATCCCCACTGATAAACCCTGGCTCACAGCCCGCGTCTCCAGCCCAGCCCTGCGGCGATCAGAGATGACCTCACTTGCCACCTGCACCGCCGACTCAGCACCCCGGACACTCGCTTCCTGGCCTCTTTGTCTCCAGTGGCCTTCTCCTCCACTTCCCCTCAGTGCTCACACCTGTGGCTGACACCGTCTTCATCCACAGCTCTCTCGCTCTGCAATAATGAGCTAAGACCACTCACAACTGTTTCTTTTCTGTTTTCATCCAAATCCCCTGTCACTTGACCACTGGCCTTTCTCTGTGTCAGCCACCCCCGTTTGCTCCCTTCCCAGCCCGTGAATGCAGTGGTCCATAACCTTACCTCTTCATTCGCCAAGACTGTCACCTCCTGTACCCCACTGTCTGTCTGTCCCATGGCTGGTCCAACCTCACCCTCCCTGCCCCTCTGGATGAATCTCCCTGGCAGCCTTATCCATGCCCAGGGCATGGCTGCTGAGTCCTGCTGGAGAAACCGCCCGGTGGAGCAGAAGCAGCACCCGGCCCTCAGTGCCCCCGGGAGCCCCCGCAAAAGTCATGCGCACCTTCTCAAGTCTCCAAACTTTTCACCCTGCCACTTCTTCCTCCCCACTCAGCAGGTGGCCTCACTCCATTTCACAGGGAAAATTCCTGGGCAGCAATGCCCTTCACTTCCTGTCACCAATCAAACACACTGACTGCCCTGTGCCTCTTCCCTTGGGTCACCGTGGGAGAGGCGTCTGCACCTCCTCCTGGCCAAGTGGCTGGATTCCCACCATCTCCTTCCCATCAGTTCCCCCGGCACACTCAAGTCGTTCTTCCCTGGACCCCAGGCCCCCTCAGCTGTTGCCCCAGCAATCCCCTGCCCCCCACCCCGGGCCCCTGGGGAGGTGTCCGGATCTGCTGTCGCCACCTCCCCACCTTCTCGCTCTCCAACCACCACCACCTGCCCTGCAGTGTCTACGAAGGGCCCCTTATGCATAGGGCACTGTGCTAGGCTGGCTCCTCCCTAAGTCAGCGATGATGCCGTTGTCACTGAAATGAAGAGACCGTCCTAGGTTCTTAGTGCTAAACTTCCAGGGAGCATTTACCACGAGGACCCCCATTGCTCATCCACCTCCGCCTGGCCCTCAGGAGTGTCCCAGGAAAGGTCTCCAGCATAACTCAGACTCTGCACTAAAGCTTTGGGGCTCTCCGCCATAGCAGTTATGGCCACTGCCTTTGAGTCATTAATGATGTCATTATTTGTTTAAGGACAGCCTCTCCTGTTAGAAGGGAAGCTCTTCGAGGATGGGACTGTCTGTTTTCCTCACGGACACTCAGCAAATTGTTGTTGGATGCAAAAGGTGGGCACTCAAGCCTCTCTTTTCCATCCTTGAACCCCAGCACCCATCACGGTCTGCTCAGAGGATATTTGTTGAAGGCTTAGTGTGTTCAAGGCTCTGTCAGCCACCCTGTGTATACCGTCTCATTTAACCCTCACAACAGACTCCGCTTTACAGATTAGGAAAGGGAGGCCCAGAGGGATTGTGTAACCTGCCCAAGGTCACACAGGCAGTAAGTGGCTGTGCCATGATCTGATGCCAGGTCTTACTCTGCAGAGCAGTGAATGGTGGGCCTCCAAAGTTAAGCCTGTGTACTGATCTCTGGAACTGGTGAGTGTGACCTGAATTTGGAAGAAGCATCTTTGCAGATGTAATTAACTTAAGGATCTCAAGATCAGATCATCCTGGATTAGGGTGGGCCCCAAATCCAATGACAAGTGTCCTTAGGAGAGAGGAGAAGAGACAGACAGACAGACGGGAGCCATGTGAAGGCAGAGGCTGAGACGGGAGTGATACAGCTACAAACCGAAGAAGGCCGAGGATTGCCTGCAGCCACCAGAAGCTAGGACGAGGCGTGGAACAGACTCTCCCTCAGAGCCCCAGAAGGAACCAAGCCTGCTGACACCTTGATTTCAGACTTCTGGCCTCTAGAACTGTGAGAGAATAAATTTCTGTGGTTTCAAGCCACCTCGCTTGTGATAATTTGTTATAGCAGCTCTAGGAAACTAATACAGACTCCAAAACACATGGCGATGTATCTGGTGCCTCCTCACCAGGCCTAGGAGCGAGGGGGCCACAGGAGTCCCAGGCTGTGTGACTATGAGCCAGTCACTCACCTTCTCCGGGCCTGATTGCTCTGTAGTAAAACAAGTCCTAAGGACACCAAGTGTCCCTCCAACTCTGACATTCTACAACCCTCAAGAAAAACCATGAGCCAGGCAAGCAGAGCTATGTTGGGATTTTCAAATTTATTCCAACGTGCTGTTTTTTTTTTAAAAAATATCCTCAGGCTGAACGCTCAGCCAGAGCTGTAATAAAGGCAATTATTATACTTGTAAAAACTTCTCATTCACAGTACAGATGTAATTTACAACAAAGGTCACACACATCAATACTGAGCATTGTCTTCCTTTTGTACATCAGACTCTGTGCTTTAGACCTGCGTGGATTTTTTGTTGAGTTTTTTTTTTCTTTTGCACTGATATATACCATATGAACATTGCAAGATGCAAGTGTAGAAACTGGAGTTTAAATAAAATTACAGGCAAAACTACCCCATCCAGTGTGGTGGCTGTACATATCTACAGTACGATTTTTGGAATGTATTGCCATTTAAAACATTGAACTCTCTACAGACAATTTCACGTACAGAATACATACACCTTTTAGAAAAAAAGGCAAATATTTATCTTACAGAGAGCGTGTATCTTACATCTGCCTACACGTTTCTTTTTTTCCGTTTCTCTTCTTGTTTTAACACTAGGTTTAGTAAAGTGATCGTAAGTGCCGAAGCGGGCTTCTAATGAAAAGCGGACTGGAGCCACGACATGGAAGCAGAATTTGTGGAACAGACCTTCGAGAACCTTCTCCCCTTGGTCAGTGCTGCAGATCTGTCTCTGAGGATGGCTGTCTGGGCAGGACTTTGCTCTAAGAAGGATCTGTCTGGAGAAAGGACTAGAGAGCAGCTCAGATCAGCTATATTGCTTGCTCCTATTCAAAAACGGTGGGGTGAGGATGGAGCAGGGGCCAGAGAGATCTGGAAGCGAATTCTTCCAGACTTTTTCCTGCACGGGAGGTGGAAGGACTTCTGGGCCTGGAAGTTGGAGGTGATGGAGGTGGGAGAGTGGGGACGTCACTGCTGTTGGCCTCCTGGAGGGTCTCAGTAGTTGAGATCAGAGTGTAAGCCATGGGTGGGGGTGGTGGGGGGCACAGGCCTGGGGAAAGGAGCCTCAGAGAGGAGCAAGGTTAGTACCCAGAATGACCCTGAGCTTGCCGAGGGTGCGGGGCATCCTGGAGGGTAGGCCTGGGGGCCAAGTGGCTTGGAATCCCCAACAGAAGGCAAGTATTAGCTCTGAAACCTTGGCAAATTTGTTCCCCCGCCACTGCCAACCCCCAAGGACCAGAGCGGGCCTGGACCAAGGAATGGCCATCCTGCACGTTTCAACAGAGCACGTGATAGGTGTCCCTGCCAACAAGTCAGCTCTGCTTTCTCCACCGCGTCCCTTAACAGGGACAATAACATCACAGGCGAACTGGAAATGCGCAAGTGGTTGGGAACAGGGCAGGAAGCCCTAGGGAAGGACACAGAGTGAAAGTCCTTTTCCAAATTATGAAGGTGTGTGTGTGGGCTGGGGGCTCTGTGCTCTGGGGAGGGGGTATAGAGTCTGGCAGAGGGGATTAGGGCTGTGTCCAGTGACACGTGACCCAGGCTGATGGCATTGATTCTGTCCCTCTGGGCACCTGTGTGGGGGCAGTAGCCTTTCGGCCACATTGCATTTGTGCATCATGTCCCCATCATTGAGAAAGGGGTCGTCAGTGACTCCTGGCCTCCGTCCCCTCTGCCTGTACCTGTGGGCCCAAGTGGCTTTGAGGACTCTCCCCTCCTGGCCACACCGTCCACGACTAGATCTCCCAGGGAGGAAATCTTGGTGGGTGGGCTGAGTACAGGGGGAACGACGCCCAGGAGAGCTGGGGGTGCAGGGCGGGTGGAAGGGCATGGCCACTCCCAGGGCTAGTCCTGCAGAGCCCCAGTCTGCTGTTTTGGAGATCTGGGGCTGGAAGATCTTGCCTGGGAAGATGTCAAACCTGGGCTCAAGCAATGCCCTTCATCCAGCTCCCAGGCCTCAGTGCTTGAAGGCTCCAGTCCTGGGGCAGCCCCACGGGGTAGGGTGGAAAGACGAGGGTGAGGAGGGCCTTGGCCTCCGACGTGGGCTGTGATTGGGGCCTGGGCTCCTTGCCACTTCCTGCCAGGCCAAATCAGTGCCAATGTGGTCAAGGCCTGGCTTGTTGGCGAGAGCACCAGACTCTGGGTCGGGCAGCTGGGAACTGCTTGATAACCATACCCCCAGCACCCTGGAGCCCAGTGGAACCCTGGGGAGGCCCTTTCCCTATTGTCCCCTTTGTGTCTTAGCTCTGAGACAGGACAAAGGGAAATGAACAAGGTGGTCTGGCTGGAGGCTGGACCTGTGGCTGGTTTGTCCACCCAGCAGGGGCCAAGCAGGGAAGGTCCTGAACTGGCGGAAGAGGGAACTATGGCCGAGCGCGGGGCACTCGCTGAAGGGCCTCAACGCTCCCCAATTGGGATGTCTTGTCTAAACAACCTCAACAGCTAGGAGCCCCTACAGGCACAGGATTCATGAGGCCTGGCTGAGGACCGGGGACAGCCCTGGGAGGTCCCAGATCTGTCAGCACCAGCCTGGGTGGCCCATGACTGTGGTCCCTAGCCTTTCTCCCCCTTGTAACTAAAGGAAACAATTTGGGGAATAATTTTGGGAAAAACCCACCTCTCCAGGACTAGAGTCAAGTTTCATATTTCAACTTGGGATTTTCATTTCTGGTCACATTAGTTTTCTTACAAAGCAAGTTTTTGCCCCAGGAAATGCAGGGCAGCTTCTTGAAGGAGGAAATGGGGACAAGGAAGGAGGCACTGGCTAGTACTGATTGCTTTGGGGAAGAATTCAAATGACTTAGGACAACTGAAAAATCCTCTTAAGCCAAGAGAATCTGAGGAGGCTGGATAAAGTGTCAAACACCAGCCTCTCTTTCTAGATTTACATATATATATTATTATTATTTTTTTTAATTTAATTTTTTAAACGAGATTTAAGCCAAAAAACAGGTCTGGGCTGTTCCCGCCAGGCACGGTTTGGGTACTTCCTGGGCGTAAGGGAGGCCTGACAGGGTGTGGGGCAGGGACGAGGGAACAGTCCTGCTTCAAAAGGTCCAGAAATGGGGCTCTGCAAACGTCCAGTTGCCGAGCACTGGAACGGCCCCGCCGTGGAGGAAACAGGGCCCTTTGTACCCCAGGGACCAAACGTGACAGGAAGCCTCAGCCCTGGCCTCAGGAATGGCGAGGCTATGCACCTTGGATCTTGACCTGTGAGGTCTGGGGCCTGCCACTTCAGCCTTGCGGGTAGTTTCTAGAACAAGGAAGGAGGGCTGTGGCCGGGGCCCTGAGAGCGAGGCCTAGGTCAGGTGCTCAGGAGCCGGGAGATGGAGCGTCAGGGCTCCTCTCTCAGCCCAGGGGCTGGGGGTGGGGGCACAGAGGGGGGATGCTGGGGGGCCGAGAGGGGGGTGGGCAGGGGGATTTCCATGGGTCAAATGCCAGGCTGGGCCCATGACTCAGACCACCTGGGTATCTTGGAGCCTGGGATGGAACCTACCAGCTCTCACCTTCTACCTGTTCCTATTATTTTGTGTTGAAATCCTAGGAAAAGTAACATTTTCTTTTTCTTGGGGAAAAGAAAGTTGGAGTTTTCCGGGCCTGCACGTGGAGGCTGAGTGGGGTCTCCCTGCCTCTGTCTGTGTCCCTCTGCCTCAGGCCGCTGGCCATTCTGCTGGCAGAGAGGGGTGGCCACTAGCTGGGGTGGACGAAGCGGCAATAAATAGGAAACATGAATGTCTGTACATAGGAGTGCTTACTTTTACATTTAATTATATATTTTTAAAAGTTCCTTGGTTTTTCTTCTCCTTCCAGGCATCCCTTTTCCCTCAGCAAATAGCCACCTCTTGCCAACCTTGGGGGTGGCTGCTGAGCGCAGCGGCCCAGGGTGAAGCCCCACCTACACCCTTTCTCGGAAAAGCACAAAATATTCACAGCCTCAACCTCCTCGTGGGTTTTTTTTTTATGTGTGTGTGTTGTGTTTGTTTCCTTTCAAGCAACAAAAGATATAGAAGAAGGCACAGGTAACTGCATACGTGGGAAGATAGAACAGATCAGGGCTGGGCAGAAGCTGCCTGGACAGATGGACAGACGGGAGAGGGAGCCCATGAGAGCGAGATGATTCGAGGAAGTTGGCTGGAAACGTCTGTTGCCGAACACCGGAAGCCAGATGCAGAAGCGGTCGGAGAGAGGCTAAGTGCCTGGGGGGCCCCTGTCCTCGGGCTGGTGTGGAGGTGCCCCGGGCCCCCCACTTCCTGAGGGCTCCGGGGAGCCCTGACTGGTCCTGGGTTCCCCAGAGAGGTTCCTCCTCCGAGCTGGGAAGCGAGCGGAGGCCTCTGCCAGGCAGCCCACCGAACTGCTGCGGTCCAGTGGCGGGGCGGCAGAGGCCGCAGGGTTGGCCAGTGTGCGTGGGGACTCCAAGCGGGGGCTCCGGGGCTCTGCTCGGTGGCTGTGGGGTGGCCGAGGCGAGGCCTCGGGTGGGGTGCGGGGGCAGTGCGTGGGTGCGGGCTCTGCGGGCACCTTAGCCACACGGGGCTCCCAGTCGGGAGGTCTGCCCAGGCCCCCACTCGTCCTCTCCCTCTCCTTGGGGTAGTCCCTGCCCTCCAGCTCCGAGGAGAGTGTGAACTTGGAGACCTTTGCCACGGGGGACACGGAGGCTGACGAACTTTCAGTGGGACTCCAGCGGCCTCGCTCCTGGGCCTCCCGGGCCCCTGTCAGGTCGCTGCCGCCCCCCGAGAAGCCGCTGACCCAGGCCATTGTGGGCCCTGGCAGCAGGGTGGGGTGGGCCCCCGGCCGGGCCTGCACCATCTGGATCCCACCGATGGGAATCAGGGGGCATGGGGCGCGAGTCAAGTGCTGGGAGTGCAGAGGGAGGTGGCTGAAGATGTTCTCCTCTGTCCGGGCCGGGAGGTGGCCGTGGAAGTCATGGGGGGCGGAGAAGGGTCGGGAGAAGAGAGGATGAGCAGGGCCAGGTGAGCAGGAGGGACTTCGGGACTCAGCCTTCTGCTGGGGTCAGAAAACAAGACAGGGTGAGGCAAGGGTTCCATGCTGGGCCCAGGGAGACCCCGAGCCCTTGCAGCGAGGAGGTGGGCCACCTGAGATCACAGAGCAAGTCTCGACTGAGTCAGAACCGAGTTCTGACTCCCTGCCCATGGTGACGCCCTATGCCGGTGCCCTCTCTGGAACGGGCCATCCCCAGTCCTCCAGGGACCGTGTGCACTCTCAGGCCCCATAGTCTCCAGGCATCTGGCCAGCATGCCTGTCTGTGGAGGACGGGGGTGCTCCGGCGAGGGGGCCCTCTATCTTGGTTCTGCTGCCTCTCCTGTTCCTAAAATGGTCTTGAACCAACTTCACCCTTGGACATGATTTCCCACTCAAGGCTCTTGGCCTTCTCCCACCACCAGGAATTTTAATGTGACCCCAAACTTAAAAATCAAGGAAAGATTCCTAGATCATGCTCCTCTAGGAGCTTGAATCTCTGAGTGATGGTGTCAATGCTGCTGATGGTGGCCGGTGGTGTTGGGTCATGACAATATGGTGACAGAAAAGGTGTCGGAAGGTGAAGGTAAGTTGATCATGATAGTGGTGTCAGTGCTGGAGGTCATGACAGCGGTGTTGACAGGGATGGTATTGGATGTGATGGCAGTGACAGGGAGGGTGGTGACAACAGTGATGGTGACTGTGCTGATGATATGACAACACTCATCAGGCTGATGGGGTGGCAGGAATGGTGTGTTGGAGTGTAAGGATGGCAGAGATAGGCGTTGGCGATGGAGACAGCGATGTCACTGATGCTTTGGCAGGGATGGTGTTGGCTGTGGTGTGTCTGAGGGCTCCGGTGCCAGGGATGCTGGAGATGTGCTGGTTGTGGTTAAGCTGTGCCATCTGTGCAAAGAATACATGGGGATGGGGTGGGAGGAAATGGCAGAAGTATTTACACGCACGTCCAAGACCACACCACTTGTGAGTCACAGAACCCGGATTTAATCCTGGGGAGTCCAGCTCCAGAGTCTGTGCTCTGCTGCTTCTGAGGCTAAATCAACTGGTTTCAGGCACCCAGCCTGGTGCCTGGCATAGGAGGTACCCAATAAACATTTGCTAAGTTCGTAGGAACCACTGAGCTGGCAGGACTGTTGACTCTAGGAGTGACGTCTGAGGGTGGAATGAACTTGCAGCCCCACACCCACCAGGGAGAAGTGGCCCAGCCCCCCCGGGGCAGGAACTCACCCATGTGGAGGTGCAGGTCTCGGGGCTTCTGCCGAGAAGCTTGTGAGGTAGAGGCGCGGGCGGGTAGAGAGCCCGCGGGGCCAGCCCCGAGCCTGGGCCACGCTCGCCCGCCGAGGGGCTGCCGGGCCCCGCCGAGGCCCACTTCCCGGGCAGTGCTGACCGTGGTGGTGACTCGGCCTGGCCTGGAGGCCGTCTCCTGGTGGGTGAGTGTCTGGAGGGGCCTGGGTCTGTGGCGCCTTCGCGTTCTGGAGGCAGATGCGCTCGAGGGGGCAGCTCCCGTCCCAGGGGGCGGGGGGTGAGAGGAGACAGCTCAAGTCTTGGAGACCCGCAAGGGAGAGGGCCCATCTGGGGACCAGGCGGACTCGAGGCTGAGGCCTGTGGCTCTCGGGCCGGTGAATGTCGCTGGGGAGACGAGTCGCTTTTGGTTAGTGAGTATTTGTGGGCGAGCAGTGGGCGGCTGCCTGCTTCTTTGCTTGGGGACCACGGCCTTCTCGGGGACATGGCCTTGGAGCTCAGGGCTGAGCCTGTGTCCTTCTCCATGGGGCCCGAAGGGGCTGGTCCCAGCCGGGGGAGGCACAGGATGCTTTGGCTGGACGTGGAGCAACTGCTGGCTGCCAAGGGCTCGGCTTCCGAGACTGAGCTGCCCCGTGGGGCCTGGTTGCCAAACGTGGCCTCTGGGGTGGGAGGGCCCTGAACGGGCGAGGAGTCTGCCGGTAGGGTGGCCGGTGGGCCGGGCGGGGGTGCCTCCGAGGACGGTCCTGATGGCTCATCCTGGCTCTCCTCCTCGTCCTCATCCTCGTCTTCATCCAGGTCCGAGTCTGAGTCCGAGTCCTCCAGGTCTGAAAACTGGTGCTCTGCCACGGCCTCTGAGCCCTCTCGCCCTTCCGAGTCCTGGAACGGGTCGTCACTGGTTCCTGAGGGGCGAACACAGGAGAGCCAGGGTCACAGCTGGCCCCAGGCCTCCTCCTCTCTAAGCCCCCATGACCTCGTCTGCAAGCTGGGCCTGAGAGTCATAACAACAGCACAAGATTGTTGAGAGGATGAGGGATGTGACAGGGGGATACTTTGTAAACAATCACAGTGAACAAGGATGTGACAGGGGGACACTTGGTAAACAATCACAGTGACAAAAATTACTTTGTATCTGCCCTGCACCAGGTTCATTTCTAAGGGCTTCGTGTGCATTAATTCATTTAGTCCTCAAATAATCTGATGAGGTTGGCACTATTCTTATCATCATGTTACAGAGGAGGAAACTAAGGTAAGAAAGATTCAGTGACTTGCTCAAGTAAGGTAAGTGTAGGGCTAGGACTGAACTACAGCAAATAAAACAGGCTTCCTGGTTTTTTTTAACAGTATTTCAGTGCTGGCTCCTCTATGGGCAAGTTAAGGCACCTTGTTGTGCTGCAGTCTTCCCCTTTGTCGAATGAATGTGACGGTCTCAACTTATGGGTTTGCGAGGAGGAGTAAATGCACACTTGGCACAAAGCAAGGGCTCAGATAATTATGGTCACTCTTAACACACTCCTGAAGAAATCTATTTTTCCGGCACCCAGCAGCCATGCTGGCTGGTCCAGCAGCACTGGGCCGTGCTCAGTCTAAACACACACCTGCCACCGTGGCAGGGTTCCTGCAGGCTGGTAGGGCACCTGGCAGGTGGCAGGCCCTGGCCCCTGTGGAGGTTTGGCTAAGCTGGCCTTGGCCAAGCATGCTCCATCCCGGCTGCTCTTCTCCAGGGGAGGTGCTGCCCTTGCAGGACCCCTGCTGCCCCCAGCCAGGGTGGGGGAGTGGAGCTCTGAAATGCCAATCTCCTGGTCTAGCTTCTGGTGCGGCAGCCCCACCCAGTCCTGGGCACCTCGAACATGCCACAGGTCTAGTTTGGCCATCTCTGAAATGGGCAGCCATCGGGACTCTGAGGAGAGCTCTGCTAACACCTGGCCCACCTGCCAGGTTCCTGAGGGTTGGTGTCCTGTGGGCCCATCGCCAGGTTCATTGCCAGCCCCACCACCTCACTCAGACACACCAGCACCCATTCCATTACTGACCAAGAGGGCCAGACACACAAGCTGACTCAGGTCACTAGTGCAACCAGGCTTCCAAGCCGCATCTTGCCAAGCTGCCCCGGGGCCAAAAAGCCAGCATTCCCGCTTCCAATAACTCAGCATGCAGCAGACAGATGCACGAGATGGACAGCAGAGGGCATTCAGGAGGATGTAGGTCGAAAACTATGGGATGGAGCTCAGGCTGGCAGGTGGAGGGAGGTCTGTGGGGCCAAGGGCAGGGTCTCCTGGCAGCTGGGAGCAGCGATGAAAAAGGGCCAGGGGCCAGGGCTTGGAAAGCGAGTAGGCATGGGGATGTGGGGTGCAAAACAGACTTCAGAGCTTTGCCCCAGCATTTACTTCCCTGCCTAGGACTCAGGGGGGGCCACTTCAGCCCCAGGAGTTCACCTGTCTCATTCCTCATTTACATATGGGGAAATCCAGGCCCAGAGGGGGCAAACGCTGCCCCAAGATAACAAAGGGAGTAGTGGCTGAGTCAGGACCAAGGTTTACAACCCTTGCATTATTACACTGCCAGTTTAAAAATGACTTTATGCTTTGAGAAGCAGGAAACGGTCTGGGTTTGAATCCCAGCTCCACCCCTGCCTTGCTGTGTGATGTTGGATAATTTACTCTCTCTCTCTGTTCAGTTTCCTTATCTGTAAAATGGGGGTAAGAGTCATAAAAGCCACCACATGAAGCTGTTGGGAGGATTATGAGGGTCTGACACATAGTATTTACCCAATGAACCTTAGCTATCATCATCTCCAGTACCCCACGACCTCAGCAGACAGGCAGCATTGTGAGCATTTCACAGTTGAAGGTCAGAGGGTAGAGCTACTAGCGAGGGAGAGTCGGGGAGACCAGCATCTCCTGATACCCAGCGGGGAAGGCTCCTAAAGACCCTCTGGGCCCTTTGAGGCCCAGAGAAGTGCGGTGGCCCGCCCGAGGTACCAAGTGCAGGAATGATGGAAGCCAAGGGTCCCCTGCCCAGCGCGGGGTTTGCTAGGCCCCCCACATCTGGGCTCCTGCAGGGCTCTGAGATGCCCCTGCCCGGATGGCCCATTCCCAAAGCCCCTCCTGGAGCTGCTGGCCACTGCAGGGATCGCCGCCAAGGCTCCACCAAGCCCTGCCTGCCCCAGACTGGGACCGCGGAGACGGAAGGAGGGCGCCGAGGGGGTCTGGCCACACGGTGGCGCTGGTGCCCAACGGCCTCACCGTCAGGGGCGGGGCTGCGGCGCTGGCCTGGCCACCGGGAGGCAGTCGTCCCTTCCGGGCCATGCTCCTGATCGCCGCTTCTAACAGGCATGTTCCTCCTGGAAACTTCCTCATCGCGGCAAGTGGCAACTCCATCCTTCCAGTTTCTTAGGCCATAAACCTCCGAATCAGCCTAGGCTCCTTTTTTCTCATGCCTCGCCCCCTGCCGTCCGTGTGTCAACAAAACCTGTCGGGTCTACCGGCAGAGTGTCTCCAGAACCCCATCACTTCTCCCGCCTCCACTCAGTCCACCCGGTCCAGGCCAAGGCGCGCTCAGCCTGGATCACTCTCTCCAGCCGCGCCTCCTACCGGCCGTCCTCTGCACGCAGTCAGATCTAGGAGCATCAGAGACGTCACTCCAGGGGACAGCCAAGTCCGCCCCCTGACCTTCAGGGCCCTAGCTCTCTCTGACCTCATCTCCCCCGACTCTGGCCCTCAGGGGCTGTGCTGTTCCTACTGCGTGCGGGAGAGCCTTTCCACAGACCTCACCTGAATTTCCTGACCGCGGGCTTCATGCCCTCTGCTCATACCACGCTAACAAAGGCCCCTCCCCACACTTCCCAGCCCCTCGCTTTGATTTTTTGCTTCACACTCGCCCCTGCCCTATTCCGCATTTGTTCATTGCCATAGAATGTGGGCTTCCTGAGGACAGGAACTATGTTCTATTCGCTGTGGAATCTCCAGCACCTAGAACAGCCTGGAACAGGACTGGTGCTCAGAAATTATTTCTGGAATGAATGCATTGATTTTGTCCTCGAATAAGGTGGGTGTGGTCATCCTTTTTTGCCTCATTGGAAAAATGAGGCTGGGAGAGGGGCAGGGACAAGCCCAGGGTCCGTCAGAGGACCTTGGTGTGCAGCCAGTCATAACCTCCTGACTCCCACCCAGGGAGGGCACAGCCTCCCCTGCCCAGCCCGCCAGGCACGGGTGGCGTGGAGCCTGCATTTTTGTGTGAACTTGGGCACCTGCCTTTACCTGTCTGAGCTTTACTTGCCTTAAACACGTTTCTACCACCAGCTATGAAGCCTCAGTGAGACATCTGTAAATGGCCTGGTGGACATTCTCGATAAGCATGGTAATCGCACATCCTTGTTTTGGAGGGAATAGCCCCAAGTTTATGGTGTTCTGTTCATTAAAGGTGATTTATTTCACCTAAAAGGAAATATGATCTAACTCTTTTGTAAGACTGCAAATATATCCCCCAATCAGAAAAACAAAAGCAGAAACACACACACACACACACACACACACACACACACACACACACCCTTCTTTGTCACGCTTTGTCCTGATTCTGGTTTTAGGGAATCTGGTCAAAGGTTTGCCTGGTGCAGGAGGAATACCTCTGGCCTCCCCCTGCTGGGGGGACTGCCTGTCCGTCCACCTGCCAAAGCCCCTCCGGCCTCCTCCCAGGATGCTGAGGCTGGGCAGTACCCAGCTAGACCCACTGCCTTACACTCACCTTCTCCTCTGCCCTTCTTCTCAGAAACTGACTCTCACATGCCTCTTGCTGGTGTACAGGGCTGGGATGCGGGATAGGGTTGGGAGGTGACAAGTTCTGGCTTTGGCTTTCCTGAAAGCCTCTGGCTTTAAAAGGCCCAGTGTGAGGCCCAGGCCCAGAGCGTGTAGGTGTGAGTGTGGGTGTGAGCCATCAGTGTCATTGTGAGGATTTGCTGAGATCACTCACGGCGTGTGTTTAGAACATGCCTGACACACCATGGTGTGCGGTCAGTGTTGACTGTAATTACCCATGTATCAATTTATTCAATATACATTCACTGAGCACCCATGGGGCGCCAGGTGCTCCACCACATGGCAGAGAGGAATGCACAGTAGCTACGGCTGCACAGCACGTACTGTAAGTGTACAGAGAGTGGGGGTGATCATGCTGTGAGTTTAACCTTCGTCTCCCAGTAGCTGGGAAAACCGGAGGAGAGGGCATGGCTCAGGGAGGGGAGGAAGAGGAGGGGGGCAGGGGAGAGGAAGAGGGAGAGGAGGAAGTTGGCGACTCGGTACCTTCTTCGGCTTCCAGCTCCTCCAGCACCCCCGTCTCTTGGCACTTTTTGCTGTGGGCCTTCGACTTCATGTGCTTAGTCAGATTCCCTGGAAAGGAATGAGAACGGACTCAGGTTTGGCTGGAGGGCAGGGGGCCAGGGTGGGCCCGGGGCTCACAGAGGCAGCACCTGCCTAGCTTCTCAGACCAGTCGAGGCCCTGCCAGCTGCAGGGGCTGGGCAGGGGCCCAGGCATCCCTCTGTCCAGGTGCTTAGGCTGGGATGTGCAGCCAGAGCCGCCATTCGAGGCAGTACCCAGGAGATGGGGTAGGGTGGGTGTGGGGCTGTGAGGGCACAGAGGGTATAATGAGGAAGTGAGATGCTGGTTAAAAAAACAAACAAAAAGGAAATTAAAAGACAACTCATGTGTAATAGGTTTTTCCTGCTTTTCCTGATGAGTGACACTCATCAAACAGGATTATTGGCCATCTCAAATGCTGGGATGACAGCGGGGTTCCCATTAACCAACATGGTGGGTGGGTACTGAGGATGCCCTTCCAGCGGAGGACACTTCTGGGCAGACTACAGGGAAGAATCTTAGGGTTTGGGAAGAGAAACCAGGACAAAGTTGCTGCTAGAAATGGAGAGAGGGCAGAAGGTGTAAGGAAGTCTGCTGGACAGGGACCTGGGAGCCATAAGGCTGGAGCCCAAGCCTTGACTTCCTTGACACAGGTCACTGTGCATGCAGTCACAGGTGGGGTGCCCAGCTCCATGCCTACAAAGCCCTTGGGGGGTGGCTGACTCTGCCCCAAGTGGTCAGTCCAGCTCCACAGACTGATGAACAGTGGCAGGAGCTCTGTGGAATCAGGGGAAAGGCACCAACAGCTTCCCTTCTCCTCCACGTGTGCCTAGCACTTCCCAGGCACAAAGCTCTGCGGCAGGAGTGCTCTGTGAGGGAGAGGCAGAGCACCCCCAGCTTGCCCCAGGAGGACGCAGCACAGACGCCTCAGGATGTTCCTCTGGGCCCAGCAGGCACCTCCAAACTATGACATGTTCACTGTTGCTCTGCAGATTGCTGTGTTTCCATACGGTCATTCATACAATAAATAATAAGCTCCCTGAATCAGGTACTCTATCTCATTAATCTTAATTGGCGAGTTTGAATGGATGGATGGAAGAGAGAAGAATGGACTCCTGGAACAGTCACATAGAGAGATTGGTGGGTGGATGGGTGGATGGATGGATGGATAGATGGATCAGTGGGTAAGAGGAAATATGGAGTGAAGGAAGAACAGGAAGAAGATGGACAGACGGATTGGACACTGGATTAGATAGGCACATGGATAGACAGATGGGGATAGATGATTAAATGAAAAAAATGGAAGGAAAGATAGTCAATAAACAGATCGGAAAATGGAGCAGTGGATAGGAAGAGACATGGGATGAATGGGAGAATGGCTGGTTGGATGGACGAATGGATGTATGCACAATATATGCCCAGGAGGGCAGGCAGACAGGAGGATAAGAGAATGGAAAGGTGGACGGAAGGATGGATTGGTGGGAGGATGAATGGGAGGAACAAAGAGGATGAAAATAAATGGGAAGACAAATGGATAGGAAGACAATTAGATGAGGGGATGGGAGAAATAGATAAACAGGAGGATGGATGGATCGATGGATGGATGATGGATAGATGGGTAGGTGAATAGGGAGAGAGAGCCCACGGATGAAACAAAGGGAGCTTCTAAATCATTCTGAGAATTTTAGGGAAACTTTAGGGTTTTGCTGAGAGGGGAATGGGAACCCTAAGTTGGGATTCCCTGGGGTGTGGAGGTCAAGGGCAGCAGGGGTGGAAGGGGAGCCCTTTCCTTCCTCCCGTTAGTCCTGGTCCATGGCTGTATCCTTCCCAACTCAAATTTTTCTCCTATAACTGGACAGAAAACTGGATCTTCTACTTCTGGCCAAAGGGGGAGCAGAGTCATAACTTCCAGAGTCATCCTGCAGCCAGCGGGTCCCCAAAGGTCCCAATCCAACATCAAGGGCCTCTGCCATCACTGTGGTGAGGAGGCAGAGCCTGAGTAGGATGTCAAGGGGTGGTAAAGGCAGCTGGAGTTTTCCATGGGCCAGAGACACTAACTGTGCCCTAAGATTCTGGAACCAGCCCACTGTCCCTTGACTACCCCAGACATAGAGGACTATGAATACTGCTCATTCTGGCTATGACATTATTTGTTGTACATGTTTTGCCTGGAAGGTTTGGGTCTCTATTCAACCAAGTCAGATGCTGAGTGGACAATGGTGCATAATAACCCTGCGTGGGAAATGCTTTTCTCATCACGGAGGTAAAGTGTTGGAAGGAACCTCACAGACCATGAACCCAACCCCCACCAGGCCTGGGGTTTTCCTGCTCTGCTCTAACTCCAGGTCCAGGTGCTATTAGAGAAGAGGATTGGCTGGGATGTGTGGGAGGGCTCCTCTTGACCAACACGGTGAAACAGCCAGCCAAGGCCACACTGCTCATTAGCACAGAGCCCCGTCTGGAACCAGGTCTCAGGACTCCAATGGCCTCAGGACTCTATACTAGCAGAATGGAACCAGGATGGTCTAGGAGCTTGAGGGTCGTGGGTTTGAATTCGGGCTCTACCACTTGCTAGCTGTGTGTTCTCCGGCAAGTTTCTTAACCTTCTGAGCCCTCCTTTCTGCAACTGTAAAGAAATACCTACCTCTCAGCGACACCCGGAAGCGTTGATGAGAAAACACCCATAAAATGGCAGCAGAGTGTGCCTGGCAGAGAGCAGATGCCCACCACGTGGAATCTCCCTCCTTCTCACACCATGTGCAGCCTCCCTCCCAAGATAGTCACTCTTTATTGAGCACGGGGGACTCTGCCACCTCTGCTGTGTGTGGAGGAGAGGGATGCTGAGATGATGCTTGTGATGCAAATGGCTTTACTTCAGTCTGGGCTCAGGGTTCCCAGGAGAAGGCACCAGGCAGCCCCCTGAGGCCTGCTTCTCCTCTGTCC